>NC_136812.1:21506039-21773539 GCF_951216825.1 Electrona antarctica
GAAATGGGAAGTGTCCTTTTCTCTATTTAAGCGCGCCAACAAAGCCCAGAAGAAAAGCATTGCTGGCTGCAAGGAAAGGAGTAGCGGCTGATTGGGGCTTGAGTCTGTTTTCCCATTCACCACCACAACAACACTCCCCCGTTTGTTTCCTTGTGTCTACACACTGTTGAGCGACCGACCACCATGCCAGAGGAGACCGCCGCCGCATCCAGCTCGGGAAGGTAAGAGAAGACAAACACTTGGAAGTGCAACAACAACAACAACGCTGTCTGTCTTATCTGTCTGCAGCTAGAGCTGTATTGTTAGCATCGGGGCTAGTTAGCGTGTGGCTAGACTCCTGCCTCGTCGTACGACGGTGCCGCGTGTAGAAAATAGCCGATCTACAAGCTCACAGCGCGTCGCTTGCGCCACGCGCTGTGAGCTTGTCGATCGGCTATTTTCTTCGCTAGTTAGCATAACATTAGCGACCTTGGTTTGAAACTGTGCTGTGCATGTATCGAGTGATTCTACTAGTCCAGTGAGTAGGAAGCTAGTACTCTGCCTAAGCTCAATGCCGTTATGGACCAGAGCTAGTACTCTGCCTACAAACGAATTCCATATGATTCCAGTTGCATTGGTTCGTCCACAATTCCAGTGGTTTTGAGGTATGTTATGAAATATAAACACGTCCAAAACTCTGACGCAAGACTTGAATCTTGTACTATGTGGACATGGTAAAGTTTTGTTTTGTCTTAGCATTTGGGCAAGGCTTTAAACTAACGTCTACAATATTGCAGTACAACTAACGTTACTTTCTTTTCAATGTGCTGCTCTTCCAGCATGGAAGAGAAGCCCTGCTCATCCACTTCTGCGCTGGACAGGTGAGCAGCTAGTTTGCCTTCTTCCCCCCCCCCTTCTCGTTTTCAGTATTCTGTGTCAAAGCATTGCTTGAACCTTAAGACTATTGTATGAGTGTTTAACTGTTATCTAACTATCACGATGTGTTCTAATCTACAGTACTGATGTCATGGAAGAGGCAAAGAAACTCATTGGCACAGGCAACAGACATCTGGTGATGGGTGACTTTGTTTCAGCTGTCAATGTCTTCCAGGAGGCTTGTAGAATGCTGTGAGTGCTACATTAAATAATATGGGCTAGGGCTACTAGAAGAAATGCTAAAATATAATTAAAGCTGCTATAAAAAGGTCATTCATATTTTGACTTATTGCTCTTTTTTTTGGGTATTCAGACAGCCAGCAATGGGTAGAACGCTCCCAAAAAATAATTTAGTCTCTCACATCTAGGGGCCGCAATCTGCATTCAAAGATGTTCCTAGAAGCTTTGTCATTGGTCGGGGAAAAAAACCTGGTCGCAGTGACTAACCAATCAGGAAGCAGACAGGCCCCTAGATGTGTCAGAGACTAAATCTTTTTTTGGGAGCTTCTACCCATTGCTGGCTGTCTGAATACCAAAAAATAAAAAGGTCATTAAAATTGACATATTATTGCTTATAGGAGCTTTAAGTGGTGCATCCATACTGTCATGTTGGTAATTAAACCTCACTGTCTGTTTTCAGCAGTCTCGTATACAATGTATTTTGCACTTGCATGTTCTAGTCTGTCAGGCATTAGTAGTCCTGAATAGGACATACACTTGGCTTTGTGAATGGACCGCCAGATTGATTGTGGGACTTTGTTATCATGCTGTTCAGGGCTGCAAGGTATGGTGACACTGCAGATGAGTGTGGAGAGGCCTTCTTCTTGTGTGGGAAGTCCCTGCTGGAGCTCGCAAGGTTGGTATTCTACATGGTGCACAAATGCCTACAGTATTATCCATTTTAGTTATAATATCACAAAGACCGGTTGGTGGGGGCAGGGGAGTCTACTAGCACTACGGGGGGAGAAGAATAATGTATTAATAAAGCAAAAAAGTTTATCATTTAGCCCAGATGACATTTCAGGACTGTCTTGGCAGGATGGAGAACACTGTACTTGGCAATGCTCTGGAGGGAGTCCCAGAGGAATCTGACGGGGAGGGGGATAAACCTGAGAACCCCAACATCGAGAGTGCCAACAACCTTGACGGTCAGTATGCTTTAATGAAAAATGTGAGTTGCAATGAATACAAAAGTTCCTTCATTACCAATTGTGATTACCCTAAAAAATGCTGGATTACTAACTTGTGTATGAGGTTTTCTTTTTAACAGCTTAACTCTTAAATTGTTAAAGCTTGCTTTCCATCCAGTTTTCCAATCCTGAATTCACCTTTTATTGGTGACCATAACCTGGTAGCTGCTCAGAAACTTCCTCACATGCTGTCCTCTGGTACAGATGATGAGAGGGACGTGCTACGCAGGCAGGTTTATGAGGCAATGGCTGAACCGGAAAAGGCTGAGGGGGCAGAAACCAAAGTGGAGTCAAGTGATGGGGGCAGTGCCACAGAGGTGATCGCTGAAGACTCTGCGGCCATAATTGAAACTGAGGGGGCAGAAACCAAAGTGGAGTCAAGTGACGGGGTCAGTGCCACGGAGGTGAAGGCTAAAGATGGTGCAGCCATAATTGAAAATGAACTACAGGAAGCAAAGTCTATGAAGGAAGAAGAGAAGGGTCATGAGGTGGTTGTGACTGGGGCAGAGCAGAGTGCAGTTTCTGCCATGGCAGACTCCAGCATTGTTAAAGAGGTTCTTGTAAATGGAGCTGAGAAGATTCCCGATCCTCCTGTGGTGTATGTTGTGACAGGAGTGGAAGATTCCCGGTCCTCCTGTTGTCCTGGCATACACCCTGCAGCACCCTGTCTCATTCGCGGGTGCTGTGACGAGGTGCCATTAAGTGCTAGGAAGCATTTCAGTCCTAGAGTGATTTGCGATGGGACAGAGCTTGATATATCTCCTGGAGCGGAGATGTTAACATTCGTTGAGATGATGCAGAGTTCTAGGCCGATTTCTATGCAGAGTTCTGAACAGGACAAGGCTGAGGCTCCGGGAGATGCTGAGGGAGAGGTTGCTGAGGATGAACTAGATGGTAGTAGAACTTTGCGTGTGTTCCACTGTTCAGCTGGTGCATAGTTTGGGGAATTATTGGTACTAGAGCACAGATGTAGGTGTTGACTCTGGAATAAAGGGCTACGATTTGCACAACTGATAAACTGCACCTGGGTGAACTGCATGCCATATTAGTTTTGCTCCTGCAGCTGATTAACTGCATTGCTCTTTCTAATTGCTCTTTGCTTCTTCAGAAGATGACGATGATGAAGATTCGGACGACGATGCAGAAAATGCTGAAGACAAGGTAGGCAGCACCTCAAGTCTCATGTTGGCTACGATGTGAAAAATATGCATTCGTACTGTAGCTCCAGACTCGGGTCTCCGCAAAGAGTCAGGAGGTCTCTTCACAATGAAAAGCTGAATTTCACTAGGATACTAGGTTAATTATGTGATCATGTCTTACTAGTAACAGTTATAAAACAAATGGTTTGTCTCTAGGTACCACTTTGGCATATTTTTGCACCAACGTGGCCAAAGCCATCTTGTCTAGTAGATATTGGCTAGACTAGCTGACAGCATTTATGTTTCTTCAGCTTTAAGATTGTAACGCTTGTTTCCAGGAAGAAGATGAGGTAGGCAACTTGCAGTTGGCGTGGGAGATGCTGGAGGTGGCTAAAGTAATCTACAAAAGGTAAAGATAATTTTGTGCATGTATACAAACGCACACAGACCAAGCTCACCATTTTCAGTTCAGCTTTGACAGTGCCAATATTACAGCTCATTCAAAACTGTAGAACAAACCTAACTGATTACCTTTTGTGTGAAGTCATTGTTTTGAAACGAATCCTCTGGTCCTTTTGTTTCTACACAGAAAAGAGAACAAGGATGATCAGCTGATGGCAGCACAGGCCATGCTAAAGCTTGGGGAAGTCGGTGCTGAAACTGGTAGGATTCAATTGATGGGCTCTCATTCTGCCGTTTCCTCAAAATTGATTTAGTCTAGGCATTTGACAGCCCTGAAGAACAATCTAATGACTTGTAAATGTATCCATGCCACAAAGTTTGCTGCCCCCCCCCCCAAAACCATTTAATTTGATATCATTTTAATGGCTGGTTACAAATGCATTGCAGCATGACCTGTCAAGAGCTTGTAGATCTGCTACCCTTTAAAGCCATGTTGAGTTCCACAATTTTAAATCACTGACTCCTTAATCCCCTTCGATTTAAGAAAATCACACCTGTGTGAACTGAGTGGTGCAACTCCCCTCCCCCCTCTGTCTGTCTCCCATTAGCAGGCAACAGTGCAGTCTCTCTCTCTCTCTCTGTCTCCCATTAGCAGGCAAAAGTGCAGTGTTATCTCTCTCTGTTTCTGGCGCAACAGTGCCACTTTTGCCCCTACTGCTACTCATAGTCACATAGGTTAACACAGACATTGCTGTTCCTTGGAGTGGTTGCACCAGCCCTATAGAATATGATTCTGCAAAACACTTGTCCCTAACATCACTTGATTACAGCTGGTCATTGTATTACTGACCTGACTCGTCTCAAACATAATCTGACAAATCTCTTCTTTTCCACAAAATGCCATCATTGGCTGTGTTGTCTAACAGCATGTCTGTCCTCCAGGTAATTACCACCAGGCACTAGAAGACTTCCAGGAGTGCCTTGCACTGCAGCTGAAACATCTGGCTCCCCACAGCCGTCTGCTGGCTGAGAGCCATTACCACATTGCAACCACTCTCTGCTACATGGACCAGTACAGTCACGCCATCCAGCACTACAGTGGCTCCATAAAGGTCATCGAGAACCGCCTTGGTAAGACTCGCGTGGATAATAAAGTGTTTATCACTATTCTTGACCGACTACCTCAATGTTGTGACAGTGAAAATTTGGCAGATGGTATTGGTGCTTTCAGTGACATGTGTAGTATGGCTGCACATGGTCCTTCAATAAATACAGAGGGTGATAAAAGCATTGTGTGCAGATGTGCTGCAGGAGACGATCACTGGTGCGGCTGATGCAATGAAGGAGATGGAAGAACTGAAGCTGCTCTTGCCCGACATCAAAGAGAAGGTGGAAGATGCCAAGGAGAGCCAGAGAACCGCCAGCGCAGCCTCGCAGGCCATCCAACACACACTGGTGAGTCGGCGTCACTCTGGTGGGTAATGAATGTGGTATGAAATTATTTGTGGGACTAATGCCCCATCTGAATTACATGCGGTCCCCCTCCCATCTATGTAACCTTACCTTTGAACTCCACTGTTTAATAGAAAGTTGACGCTGTGGGTCGATGGTGTGCGTAGTTTTGGTCTGCGTTAGGGATGTTAATAGTTCATCGTGTATTGATGACTCGCCGTTAAGAAATTAGTCGGTTAAACTTAACACTTAATAACTAATCATCATTAATCTAATTATGCGGTTCTATCATTCTGTTTTCTGTGAATGTAATGTTGTCTGCGTGTGTCTGAGGAACGCACATACAAAGATGCCATTGCCTGGAATATAATATGCCTTTTGTATTCTGTATATCAGCAAAATGTAGATTTGTATGTTAGACATTGAGGGAAATTGAGATTCTTGGGGAGAAGCAAACCACGCCTACTATATTTAGGAGACTATTTTGCCTCTAGTGGTGCCAATGAAGTTTGCCCATCTTCATACATAGACCATCTTTGTTACTACTCTATAGTGTAGTTCTCAGAAGTATGTCTTCCCATTGTTTTGACCTTTACAAATTTCTACAACTTTGTGGTCATGATGCTCTTGGACAACAGTTTTTAAAATGCTGCATATTTTGATTTCAAATGACACAAGACCATTCTCTCCTCCAGGGTGGGGCTTCTACTTCATCAGCGGTCCCCAGTGGTTCATCATCTTTCACGGGTGAAAACGGTGGTCCTTCATCGTCTGCATTTGCAACACCCAGTCAGGTAGGCATCCTGTCCACAACACGAAACGTTGCAGTGCAAACGGTAAATGGCAGAAAAACAGTACCACACTGAATTTTAGCTTGACATCTCTTGTCTTTCCTTTCAGATCCCAGTCAAGCCATCTGATGGCGCCTCGTCTTCTAAAGCAGTCTCGGACATTTCCCACCTGGTCAGAAAAAAGGTCGGGCGTCTATACAACCTTAAATCTAGTAACCCTGCCGCAAGGCCTGATTTGTACTCTGTTGTATATTTTGTTCAGTGTTTTTTTTTTTTAGGTGAATAAGTGATGAACCTTTAGTGTTCTACATGTCATGCCTGTTGGTTTATACCAGCCCAGTACATATGTTGGTGTTTGCCTGCTATCAGTGATATTCCGTCTAATCCAGGGTTTCTTTTTTGTGCCGTGTGATTGTTCGGAGGGCATTGTGCATGTTCTTTGGCATAGTGGTTTTGTTGGGAGTGTCGAGATGGAGGCAGTCCATGTAGAACTGGGCTTAACATGGGCTGATGGTTTTCCATCCATGACTAGTGCAGTAATATTTCTGCTGGCAATCTTGTGTTAAGGTAAAGTTGGTTCATATATAACTGGCCAATATGCTTCCCCAACACAGTTAAGAACAGATTTTTACAGACTATCACAGTTGCGTGCATTTCTTTAGAGGACCGTCCTGTACTTTTTTTTTTTAAAGCCTACTACAGTATGTTTATCCTGTTTTTTTTTTTTTTTTTTTTTTTTTTTGTATCTACAGAGGAAACCAGAGGAAGAGAGTCCAGAGAAGGACGCTGATGCTAAGCAGCTCAAACAGGAAGCCACAGTTAATGGCAGCGGCAGCGCCACTGCCAGCAACGGCAATAGAGTCCAGGAGAAAGAGGCAAAGGAGGTGAGTGATGGCACGCAGCATAAAATGAGCTTGACTTCTAATGGCGCTTTGACTTTTGGATGCTTTAAAACTACCTGCGATGGATTTGTCTTTTCAAAAGATGTTGTTGTTTTGGCATTAGCGAATCTCAAACTGTTTGATGGCCATCAGGAGGCTCTGAACCGTACTGGGCAAACTATGCATTTTTACCCAGCTATTATAAATTCAATGTATAGTAGGATACATATGGTGCACTTCAGTTGACGGGTAAACCGCAACCTAGTGGCAAATGGAACATGCCGCTGACACTTGCCAGTACATTCGTCTACACTAACTTGGACAAGGAGTATATAGTTTGGTTTCATGGTGTTTGCTTTTCTCTCCTGTAGCCTGCAAAGCCGCCTGCCTCTGTACAGTCATCAGCGTGATGGTCTTCTCCACGTCTTCCTGATCCTCAAGCCAGCACAGCATGCCTGTCCAGCCCCCACTCCCTTCAACACTTTGTTTTTGTAAATAAGAACCATTTTCACAGATTGGTCGGTCCAGTTTTGTATACTTGTAGTAAAAATGAATTAATAAAGGAGATTTGGCAGATGTCGCGTCCTACATTTTCTAACGTCTATTTTTACATTGTCTATTAGCCTAAATTGCTGCACGATACAATTAAAGAATTTAGTGGTCTGAACCTCCTTCCACCCACACTCAGATTCTGGTAATTAAATGACCAACATTTACTCTATACAAAACCTGTTTTCATTACAGTTTAACTGGAAATTACAAGTAAGGGGAGAAGACTGGAGTTAACCCTCAAATTCTGATTTGTTGAAAAGAACATGCACATTTATTACTGGAAGGGCTTTCTTCTGTTCCTCAGCTGTGTTTGGACTTCTCTGTGGGAGGAGGGGTTTTGTCTTCATTGCAGGGGTGGTCGGCGGGATTGTCTTCAAAGGTTTGAGTTGAAATGTTTGGGGCTTGATTGCCTTGGCTGGATGATGCCTGTATTGACAGAAACAATTGCATGAACATGCTCGCCTATCTCTTGTGAGCTATTTGGTTTAAGAAAAAAATGTTTTCAGTAATGAAGTATAAATTGGTACATGGTAAAAGGTTGCGTCGGTGCTATTTTAATGGACTTGGTATTTACAATATTTTCCACACTTAATGATGTGTATTTTTAGATTTGCCATCTGAAACAACGTTGCCATACTTACCATAATGGGGTACATGTAGTGGCAGGTGTTCTTGGGGTCAGGTCTTACAAGGGTCTGCATGTCACCATCTCGAGCATTGACCACCCGAATACACAACTCCATGATGCCCACCTCAAAGACACACATGCACACACCCGTCATGCTGATGCTTGTTCTACTTGTATGTCTAAATCACAATCCTCACGTCGTGAGGCCGTACCCATAACCTATTACTAAAGATTCTAATCTACACTTTAACCACTGCATTAAAGTCTTCTTAAAACTGCAGTCTGTCTATCTCCCTGTTGAGACAGAATCCCACTTCCATTTATGAGGTTCAGGCATCTAAGGGAGACCACCTCCAACCACTGCAGATGTACCAGTTATACTATATTAACGTCTTACTGTACCATACAGGTTGGTTGTAAATTAATTCATAGGAAAAGACTGACATCTGTTTGCATTATATACTTGGGTTAGATATGTGTACTTGTTTATACCTGTGGTACACAGTTGAGCTGGCTAGTGCATAGTGAGGGTCTCACAGGCAGGCAGCGCACTGGCACCCTCCAGTGGCCACTATGGACCTGGTATTAGAGGGAAGTAATGGAAAGGCCCATGAAGTAACTTCCTTTTGTTTCTCACATCAAACTATTTATAGTTTATCATGATACATTATTTATTTGTGCCTTCGACTTGTATGTCTCGTTTGTGTCTATGGTTTATTTATTTGTGACTTAGCTACCTCCTGGACTGTACAGTACTTTGTTCAACAATAGTTGTTTTTAAATGTAGTTTACAAATACATTAATCTTTGAAGTCAATTCAACTTCAACTTAATATCAAGTTTATTGTCGCATTAAAAATGTTACACAATAGTGGGTCAAATTATTTTGTGCAAGCTTTCCACAACTTGCTTGAAAAGTTGAAATGCTATTCTAGGTGTCTTGACATATTTATTTCACTAATGCACACAGAGCCGATTAGCCGACCGCTAAAATGTAAGTTCATCAACAATCAAATTCATCAACAATCATACTTTTTTTTTTTTATAATATTTTTTATCCCATGATTTTGTAACCCATTTTTCACCCCTGTGTCAATTATCTAATGTGATCCTGGGCTCTACACACCCTCCGCCTTCCTTCATGCCTGAGTGTCCAAGTAGCTCCTTTACACCTGACGGGGGAGTTTCCCTGGTTGGACGTAGCACGTGGAAGGAACACGTTATTCCAACCAGTTCCTTTCCCCTCCATCTGGCGCCCAGGCTGGCCAGGGGGAGGCAGTTTAGAGTCCAGGATTACTGCATGTTTTTTGTGAGGGTACCTACCCTAGGGGACACGGGGAGAACATGCAAACTCCACACAGGCCCTTTCGCCAACCCCGCATTAGTAAAATACTTTTGATAAATACCTAAACTGACCTTCCCTTATGATTACGTAATGTTCAGGGGGTTTAAAAACATGTCATATGTGTGTGTGTCTGTGTGTGTGTGTGGATGAGAGAGTGTAGGCCTACAGTATGTCACATAATGTGTGAACCTGGTTGTATTGGTCAAAAAGCGACAGGCGGGCCCAGCCCAGGGAAACCAGTCTCTGCACTCCTTGGCCATAAATATCCACACATCCCGCTGTCTGCAACTCCACCACCAGAGAGAGCGAGGGAGATGGTTGCATTCTTCAGAGAGAACAGCAAAAACGGGCATGAATTGAAGGTAACCCAGAATATTGTATAATGCTTTATCTATCTGAATATTAGGACGAAACGTACCGGTATAGGCCTATGAATTTTGTAAAATTATGAGAAATTATATAATCTTGAAGAATGAGAGTATACAGTATTTCATCTATTCTAATTCCACAAAATGCTCAACACACATTCTGACAGTTTATTACGAGCTATACCTCTTGGTGACGCATACCTGGGAACTGACTGCTTGGCTTAAAGATGGGCATAGTTTCTATGGGATAGTCTGTGGGTGTAGTAGGGCAGTACTCTTCCTGGCTGGCACTGGACAGTGGGCGTTGGAGTCGGCCGTCCAACCTCCTGGCCCCCCAAGTACAGAGCTACTACTAGACGCAGCGTGCTCAGAGTAGCATCAACTCCCAGCACAAGGTCATAGAAAATCACAAAACCAGCCCTGCAAAACCAGGGGAATGTTTGCTAAATAGAATACTAGAATACAATAGACCAAACCAACTCTGATATGCAGGTTTATTTTCACTTCTAGAATGGCAAGACATTCAAAAGAAATAATTTGCAACAACAGATATTATTGGCATGATGTTTAAATAAACTCTAGTTTATCTTGTCCTACTTGATTTGAGTTGGATGTGAAATAAATAGAATTAGGATTTGGATCTGTGAAGGTTTAGACTGACGTAGGATCATAGGGAGCTGGCCCCAGAGAGTCCAGAGAGCCCATCACATGTCTTCCCAGGGGAGAGGAAGGGAACCTGGCCTGGGTCTGTGGAATGGAGAGGGATTTCCAAATCAACACAATACTATGATTTGTGAGTAATAAATCGGAAACTTTTTGCTTTCACTCATATGCCTGTTAGAAAGTTGATGCCATTAGGACTCTGCAGGATTCTGCAGATGTTGTACCAGTCTGTAATGGCTAGTAGGCCTACAGCTCAAGACCCCGATGCTAGATAGGAGTGTGTGGAGGGCAGCGATTCAGGAGGCCTGAGTTGGTATTGGCTAGACCGTAGTCCCGCATTGTATCGCAGGGGGGAAAAAATAACTTTTTTCCAAGCAACAACATGGTGCAAAGCTTGAGTTTGTGATTTTCAGCAAGCTTATGACAAAGCATAAATGCGTCTTAACTAAGACTGCATAAAACAGACGACTTTTAAATGTATAGTGGTAATGGGAAAACAGTGTACTGCACCAGCAGGGCCAGAGGGAATGGGAGCGGAGGAGGTGGGGGTGGAGGGGGCTGTCTGCGGTGCCATGGAGCCTCTCCAGCTCTCTCCATCTCCCGCCGCAGGTTCTCAATCTCTGCCTGTACGGAGGCTATCTGGAAGAGGTTCTCCCTCTGCATCAGCTGGATCTCTGTGCCCGCTGCTGCTAGATAGCACATTAACAGACATTAAGGTCAATGATTCATGCCTTAAACACAATAGAATAGAAGACTGACGTGGGCAGATTACAGTCGTTGAGAAGCATAAGCGGCGGCGGACACAGTGGTCGATGAGCAAGGATTGGATGATATCCAATGAACTACATGATAACCTTCAGATTTATCTAGATTCCAGTACTAAAAATAATGTTTTACAGAATCATGATGGTTCCGACTTGTCTGTTGCATCAATTGCATTGATTGCACATTTATTAGATCATTTGTTATGTATAGTTATGTATTGTTGTTGTGATGTAATTCGTCATGTTGTTTTATGTTTTTTCGTTGAAGAGGACCGCAATGGAAATAAGCCCTCAGGCTTTATTGTGGTTTCATCCACGGTGATTCATTGACTGTATGTGTCGGAAAGTGCTCTTGTGCGCTTTTGTGTGCTGTCACCAAATAAAATCAATCGATCAGAATCCTTAACCACGTTAACAAGCACCCTCTGTGAGCGGTGACATGTCATACTTTGGAATACTAGTAGATTCTGTATTCTCAGTGAATTCCATGGATCAAAAGAGGGGCTTTTCCTCTTCGTTCCTCTGTGAAGTGTATGGGTATGTATCCATCCTACCTTCATGTCCATGGTGTCTCTCTCTGGCGAACTGTAACCGGAGAATCTCCTCCTCAAGTCTGTGGTTGTCCTGCTCCATAGCCAGCAACTCCCAGCTTTGACTGCACTGAGGAGGCTTTACCTCTGGACAGAGAGAGGGAGAGATTATGGGCTCCATTTTAGTCACCGCTAAACCCCTTATCCCTAAACTTCTTTGCCTTTTTTTTTTTTTTTTTTTTTTACTATTTTGCTAAACATTTTTGAATAGTTAAAATAGCCAGTCTACAAGCTCACAATGTGTCAATGTAGATTGGCTAGTTGAACTATTCAAAGAAGTTTAGGGATAAGGGGTTTAGCGGTGACGAAAATGGAGCCCAAGGGGTTGAGAAAATTGACCTGCAATCTTCTGGATTTTCACTGTCTTAGATCAGTGGTTTTCAAACTTTTTCATATCACCATAATGCATTCTTATGGACAACTGCGTGCAGCGCTCGCTCTACACCAGAGCCTGTAGCTTTCAAACAGATTGTCACGTATTGATCAGAATTATTTTCTGTTTCTAGCACACCCGTGCACGTCATTTGAGGGCACCCGTGTGTGGAATGGAGTGATGAATATTCTATCATTTTTCAAAGGTTGGTGAAAAACGCTCTGAATCCTGGCAGTCAGAATGATACAGGACACTGTTCAATTATGAAATCAATTTAACACGGCATCCACTTATTTCTGCTGCTGCTGCATCTTACAGAACTGGACTCATTGTAGGACACACATTTCATAAAGTCCACTGCATGTAACAGTAGATTAGACCATTGTTCTTTATGGTTCTTACTCTTCTTCCTGGCGGCTCCGGGCCCTGGGGGGGTCTGTTCCAGGGTTTGGGCCTCGGCCTGTAGGTCGTGCATCTGGGCCAGAACGGCTG
The DNA here is from genome assembly GCF_951216825.1 of Electrona antarctica. Classification (NCBI taxonomy): domain Eukaryota; kingdom Metazoa; phylum Chordata; class Actinopteri; order Myctophiformes; family Myctophidae; genus Electrona; species Electrona antarctica. The sequence continues at coordinate 21,518,584 of NC_136812.1, forward strand.
GATCTGACCCACCGGACTGCATGTAGGCCAGCCGCAGGGCTCTGGACAGAGGAGAGAGTTTACTTTAATTACTCATTTAGCTATGGAGATCAGTGAGGCAGAATTCTTATTTACAGTGACACCTGTGACATTTTTTAAAACAGGACCCAGACAAAGGTAACGAAAAGCCAGGGCATCAAAATGAAAGGGTAATGGCTCTCTAGAATCTAGATGAATCAGGACCATTGCCTTATCTGGTTAGAGAGGGGACCATCCACAGAGGCTATGAGGTCAAACATCACAGGATGCATCCTCGGTTCAGGCTGGTCAGCGGGCACAGAGGCCGATTTGACCCTGAAAGAAAAGATGGCATGCAGAAGACCAGAATTGTCAGTACTTATTATACTCCATGTTCTCTATCGCAGCACACGAACACACACACACACACACACACACACACACACACACACACACACACACACACACACACACACACACACACACACACACACACACACACACACACACACACACACACACACATATTCTAGCCACAAATACACATACTGCAGTGCGTTGACATGTTCAGTGAGTTGTTGCAGTGTTTCCTCGTTCCTCTCCTCTTGATCTTTCAGTTCCAGCAGTAGATCCTCCAGGTGACTGGTACTGTTCTGACCCGCCAGGGCATCCAGCCGACGGGCCAGCTCTGACACACACACACACACACACACACACACACACACACACACACACACACACACACACACACACACACACACACACACACACACACACACACACACACACACACACACACACACACACACACACACACACATTGCTACTGTTATGTTGGAATAGCCACAGTAGCCTACAAATCAGTCTTAAGATTAATGATTACCAATTTGCACACACAGGCAGGTATGTTCACACACATTGATGCACAATCACACAAATACCTGTCCACACACACGCAGGAAGAGTTGACTCATACCAAGGCTCACAAGAGAGATGTGCAGACATGCACGCACGCACACACAGTCACACACACACACTCTGTTTGGAACCTCTATTTCTACGCTGCTACTTGGAGCTAAAGCGTAGCAGTGTAAATATAGAGGTTCCAAACGGAGCTAATACAGAGTAAAAGGGAATCCTGAGAGTTCCAAATCACAAACATTTCCTGGATGAGATGAGAGTGATGTGTTGAGATTTAAGAAGGGCCAGACAGGGCGGTCTACTCTCTTACCATCTCTCTGTAGCTCCAGGTGCTGGTTGTGTGCCTGTATTTCAGCTAGTTGACGCTCATGAAGCGACGCCATCTCTTTCATCTCCTTCATTCTCTCGCCGTGACCCACCTGATGCCCACAGACCTGGGAGTCACTTATGTTACGTTATGTAGAAGTAAATTCTAGCAGTTTTAGATGCATTCTTTACATTCTTTATATAAACCCATATGGAGGGGTGCAACAGTGTGTGTTGCAGACTTCTGTAACGTATTCAAGTGTCTAATGTTTCAGCTGGTGTGATGATGTACAATGAACAGATTATACGTACATGTACAGTATGTGAAGAGAGCAGATCAAGGGCTCACCTCTGTATCTGTGCTCCCCTTGGATGGCTTTGGCAGAGTCTCTTCAATGGACATCCTCAACTTGTGAAACTGAGCCATAGAGAAATGCTTTGTAACATTTCTACTTCCTATTGCTGCACATGTTTGCTGACAATAGATGGGCAATATATTGATTATGAAAACCTGTCTGTCAGTCAGTCAGTCCGTCCGTCCGTCTGTCATGACACGCTCCATATATGGCCGTCAGTCCGTCACGCCTCGTGACACGCTCCATATATGTCCGTCTCCATATATTATATGAAGATCACGACACTGACCTCATCAAACCCTGCCCTGGATAGCCATACTGTACAAGACTGGATCATCACCTAGATCTGCATATAAAGTATAGAGCCGGCCAGCAACTCTACATCTGATCTCAAACCCTTAGATCTCCATATATGATATGTTGATCCTCCCCACCTGTCCTTCCTCTTCGATGTCTCCCTTTTGACTGATACCTGTCCATTCAAACTCTAGACGGGCCCGCCCCAAAGTTATTAGCACAGCCGCACCCGGCAGCCGGCGAAAACTGGAGTTCTTAACCAAAAATTAAGTCCTGGCCCTAACTGGGCCCTAACTGGGCCCTAACTGGGCCCTAACTGGGCAGCCTGAAGTCCCTTCTGGCCTTACTAATTAGCACACATTTTACCTACCCCCTACCTGGCCCGAAAACGTCAATTCCCAGACCTGTTGTTTCAGTGCGACCTCGCCCTATTAGGCCCTAAAGGATTTTTTAATGTATTTCCTTTTCCTGGTTTCAATCACTTGTTCAAAAACTAATGAAAATAGGCAATCTACAAGCTCACAACTGTCACATCATGGCTACAAGCTCAGTTATGAGCTTGTACTGTAGACCTTTATTATTTACTATAGTCCTACTAGACCCCAAGAAATTACATCTGGCCACAAAAGATCTACTGAATGTGTCAAACTGCATATTGAGCCTATGACACACAGTGTGGCTTCTCCCCAGTAGGCCTCCTTCACATTCAGTAGATCCTGTGATCTTCTGTGGCCAGTTGTAATTTCCTGGGGTCTATTAGGACTAGAGTAAATAATAAAAAAAGAAATCGCCATCATATTTTGTAAAAAAAATACATATTTAGCCCCATGCTCGAATGCCCCCCTGTCAAAAACAGCTAAAATCCCAAGAAAGCAGCAAATGAAAAAAAAAGAACACTCATCTTTTACTTTCTCTAATAACAAACTAAACAACCTTGGTTGAAAAAAACTAAAGTTGTCCTTTAACATAAAAATGGACATTATCATCACAATATTATCGTCACAATATTGATAGCAAGGTATTTGTTGTGATAAATGATTTTGTCCATAGCGTCCAGCCATATATAGTCAATAATCACTGCATCTGTTATGACCATGCTTGGTGAAGCAAAACATCATACTGTTTTAGTGGTGTTTATAACATCCTTTTCATTCAACTCTAATGTATGACACTGCAATGCACAAAAATACACTTTTCAACTTAAGCCATGAAATTGATGTTTGAAATGCCTAATTAGTGAGGAGAAAACAAAAGGGATCTTTTAAGGATTATACAGAGCCCTTTAGCCCTGATGAGTTCTTTGTGTTTAGTATTTTTGATTTGTTTTGAATCTACATAAACCATGAAGGAATACACAGTAAAAATCCTCAGAGTTACTTTATCCGTTTATAACTCAAAGGGATAAATGAACACTGAGAATTTGACAGTGCATCAAAGTTGATATAAAAGATGTTGCAATCTTTATGTCTTGGGCAGTGGCGTGCACAGACATTTAGAGGGGCAGGTGCTCAAGTTAAAAAAGGGCACCTTGTGCAGCGCGTGGAACCGGCCGGTTGCCTTAATCCATTTTGGGCGGGAACCCCTTTTGGTGTTAGCATTATGTTATGCTTTAGCTATTGAAAAATAGCAGATCTACAAGCTCATAGCGCGCCACCGAGTGGCGCGCTATGAGCTTGTAGGTCTGCTATTTTTGAAAAATCTAAAAAAAGAAAAGAAAAAAAAGTTTTTTTTTCTTCTTTTTTTTCAAAAGGGCACATTGCCAAAAGGGCAGGGGGTGCTCTAGCACCCCCTAGTGTCTATCTGTGCACGCCACTGGTCTTGGGCTATTGTCATCGGGGCAGATGAAGTTATCAGAGGGTACCTCTCCAGTGAGGGTCTGCAGGGACAGGTTCTCTGGTTGACACACATCAGTATCACTCCATCTTATTTTCCTCTGTTGTCGTCTCTGCCCTCCTCTCATCTATCAGGTGCACGTGCACACACACACACACACACACACACACACACACACACACACACACACACACACACACACACACACACACATGCACACACACACGCGCGCGCATCGTATATAGTACACATTTTTCAACTCTGTCTGTATAAAAGAGATTATCCAACCGATAATCCAATCTACTCTACCAAATTGAACAAACATTTTGAACAATGTGAATGCAAATTCATTCTAGTTTAGTGTGGTTTCATATATACCCTTGCTCCAGTAGAGTATAGGGTATGTTATTTTACTGGTTGGGTAGTTTGGCTTGCTTTTACCTTCACGAGATCAGGGGTTCGTGCTTGTTTAGGCTGTAAACCTCTCTCACGGTCTCTGGCGAGGTGTTCAGGTCTCTGCCTCAGGGCCACGGGGTCCCCGATGTCACTTCCAATGCAGAACAATGCTTTGTGTTTGTCTAGCAGCCCGCCGGAGCGAAACACCATGTAACAGTTTACACACCTGAACTGCCCCAGTGACTCCATCATCTTCTCCATCTGGGATCTAAGTCAGTGTTTCAGAGTCAGTAGAGAGACAACGGTTGATCACAGGAACATTTAAGCTGCAATCCGGAACTTATTTGAATGAATACTATTTTATTTAAACCGTTTAAAAGTTATGTATTGTAGTGCAGCTTTAAAAGTGGTCTTTTATTTATTCTGGAGAAACCTCTGTTTTTTCTTCTGAAAATATATATTACTTATGACACTGCAGGAAATTATATACATGTTCTACATTCTTAATATTACATCAATGTAAGATTAATACTGTGGACTAACAGGGCAATATCATGTATTGATTGATCAAATACCATATCATTTTTTTTTTTTTTTAAAGTGGCTTAAATGATTAAAGTTAACAGGGAAAGACAACACTTTTGCCATATCACACTATTACAGGCAAAATCCCAGACGAGATTGGCTGGTTGGTTGGTTGGTTGGTTGGTTGGTTGGTTGGTTGATTGATTGATTGATTGATTGATTGATTGATTGATTGATTTATTGATTTATTGGATATATACAAAAAATAACACAAAAAGTCCTGGGGACTTGTTTCCATTGTGATCATATGTATTCATAGGTATTATCTAGTGTCATATCACAATATTCATATAATATGGAGATTGCCCAGCCCTAGCTAACACAACAATTGCCCACTAGCCTTCCAATAAGGATCAAACCTGTTCAGGTCAGCATTCTTCACAGAAGTCCAACAATCGGATGGGATCCAGTGAAATGTTTTTCACTTAATGATCCAAGGAAAACCAAAAAGCTTGTTATATTATTGCAGACTAGACGGCTCAGATGATTACATGTCCTCCATGGCTATTATGCATGTCTCCGTGTTTGACTTCTGTTGTAACCACTATAGATACATGATGAATTGAGTCGCTTGCGCTAATGTTTGGTAGCAACTGTCACTATGTCAATGACGTTGTTGTGAGGGTGTGGGGAAGTACTGTAACAGTGGACCTGTACACATTAAACATGGGCCCTTTTTTTAACCTTTACCTTTTTTCTTACATAAATTATAATACACTACACTGTTTTCTAAATGATTCAAGTACATTGAGTGCTGTACCAAGATAAATGATTTTATTTTTGTTGTTGCCAAATTACCGGTAGTCCAACAATTCTATACTTGAGTTTTTCACTGAATGTTGGTCTGGGCTAGCTTCATATATTGGCAGGGTTCAACACTAAAACCACTCAATCACTGATATGTCATTTCAGTGTAAAGTATAAAGCATAGCATTTAGATATCTAAATTCAAAAGTATCTAGGCCTACTGCTATGAACCAGTCAAAAGTCAAAGATATCTAAATATACTGTACACACAGCATGGACCAGTCAAAAGTCAAATATATCTACATATATGCACATAACATGAACCATCATGCTTTTGATATTACAATTACCTGACTAAAATAATATCTAGAGAAACCATAATTGGTTTCTTCCTGAAAGCTGAAAGCCTTTGAGTCAAGAGGCCCAATCGAAATATACCACTTTAGTGACATCATTCCGGGCCCTAACCCCTGCTCTATTATCATACAACAACAGTATATTAATAGTATAATCAAGGTAATGTCTCACTGTAGAGATAGGCTACATGATTTCAATAACTGAGGATATGACCTTCCATTTAGTTTTTTGGGGAGCTTTTCAGCCTTTATTGGATAGTACAGTGGAAGAGTGACAGGAAACAGGGAGAGAGATGGGGAGTGACACGCCGAAAAGGTTTAGCTGAAAAATAGCCGATGGCAAAGTGTTAGCCCTGAAACATGACTGCCATGATAATCATCATCATGGCAGTCATGTTTCAGGGCTAGCAAAGTGTGAGCTTGTTGATTTGCTATTTTCAGCGAAAGGGTTTAAGTGGTTAACCACTAGGCCATTGGCGCCCCAAGAGTATATGTGTGTGTGGCAGCGGTGGCCGAACGGATAGCGGCGAGGTCTAGATACCGGAAGGTTCCCAGTTCGAATCAGCCGTCCGACACGTTAAAATTACCACCGCTGAAATGCCCTTGAACAAGGCATCAACCACTACGATGAAATGTGTTCTATGAGCAGGGCCTGGCTGGAAACAAGTTCTTGAGCTTAGCCCAGATACCCTGGGTAAATATAGATTTAATTTCATTTCATTTCATGTTTTTGGAGTGGGGGTGGGGGGGGGATTTGAATAATTTTGAGGCAAGGAGTTATGGGAAGCAAAGAAGATCATGCAACCGGGCTACAATGAGAGCTATGATATATATCCCGGGCCAGGATGGAGAATGCAGCCACCCGCATGGACCTGACAGCCACATAATGACCCTGTCGGGCACCGCAGACCTAGATTGGATGCTGTCCTGCAATCAGCACCTAGAAGATGTGAGAGCCAAGGTGACATCAAGGGTCTCACTTATCAGATCTCTCTCTGGTACGAGCTGTGGAGCGTTGTTCTGTTTCTGAGCCTCTGAGGACTTGTCTACAAGCTCATGGCTGGGCCTGGTGGCATCCTGGAAGCAGGAGTGATATCCAACGCTATACAATTATACATCAGACATAACACAAACTATGCCATTTCTAATGAATGGCCAGCTTTGACTGTTTGTCACAACACACACATTGAATGCCATTGACAGTGAATGGCCAGCTTTGAGTGTTTGTGTAAACACAAACATTGCGTAAACACAAACATTGATGATGATGTACGATGATGAAAGTGCCCCTCACTTCACACTGGTGTGATTTTTAACAACAGATGTTGCATGCATAAATGGTGCATCCATAGTTAATGAATTAAAGCTGTGCATCATTGCCCCATAATTGATTTGGCCAGATCTCCAACATGCAATCCTCCACACTGCGAGAGTTGAGGACTTGAACTCCTCACACTTTTGTCCCTCTGCAACACACACACACACACACACACACACACACACACACACACACACACACACACACACACACACACACACACACACACACACACACACACACACACACACACAGTCTGTTGCTAAGCAACTGTAAAGCAGCAGGCTATGGAGTCAGAGATAGGCAGAGAGAGGGAGTGAGAGACAGCGGGGGAGAGATAAGTAGAGACTGTTGGAGAGAGAGGGAGAGGGAGAGAGAGAGTAGAGAGAGAGAGAGAGAGGGGAGGGAGAGAGAGAGAGCGAGACACAGATAGATAGACAGACAGACAGACAGACACTGCATTCCGCGACTGTTTATTGTGCATTGAGCATCATTCCTGGGATGCTGCCTTTACCATCTGCATTTCTTTGACGACTTCTGACTTGTGGCACCCTGCCTACCTATCTACCAATCAGCGTTGGCTAGAGGGAGGGCTCATTGAGTTACCTAGGTTACCTGCGTGATTGACGTCTGGACTCCTGCAGCGCAGCGGTGTATCACTGGTGTTCCTGCGTGCGTTCTTCCTGGGAGATTTGTTAGAGAAATCTAGAAGGAGAACGCGGAGAAAAATAATAATAATGCAAGAGGAATTACATTTTAAAGCCTCTCCCCAATTGCTTTGTTTCTTGAGAAGATGAGAACGCTGATGTTTTGGAAAAAGCCGGCTTCCCGAAAGAGGAATTTCACTGCGAGTCTCGAGAAGCCCACGCCACTTTTGCGTCGGTTTAACTGTCACTCACTGTGAATGACATGTTGGGATCCAGACAGCAGGTAAACACAGCTTTACTTTGGTCTTTGAATACATGCTGTAAATTAATGTAATGTTATTGCGTTGTTTTGTGTCGTTGTGTTTTCGTTGTGCATAATATAAGAGACATGATGACATACTGTTATATATGCCCGCGGCTTGCCTGGTAAAAATAACAGCGTTAAACACAATGGCAGTCATCCTTACAGATTGGCTATTAAAACATTTTATTCATTAATTGCAGTTGCAGTTTTAATTTTACTTTACTACTTACTCTACAAATTGATAAATCAAAGGAGGGCTACGACTGAATCTGTGTGACTGAATCTACCACCTCATAAGACATACAAGAGCCAGGATGATGGAGCTGCGTATTAAGTCGTGTCAGAGTTGTGTGGTTATAGTTGGGGCCAGGACTGCTAGATCATGAGTCTATGGTTCACATGACGCTCGACAGTCATGTTTCAGGGCTAAGAGGAGTATAGCCTAATATTTAGACGTACATATGTAGCCTATTTATCGATTATGGCATTTTCAATCTAGGGTTAGGGTTACGAGAGTCTAAATCTTAGGCCAAGAAGTCAGGCCTACACACATGGAGGACGAGGACTGTGTTCATTACATAACGTCTTCTCCAGCATCACCATCAGGGCTATTTCTACATAGCTGAGACGTGCAGCATCACACTGACTGTTCCACGTTCCACCAGTCAGAGTGTTAGTGCTGAAGGAGCATGCCATGTTGTTCCCTACTTTAGCCCAGAAAGACATATGGGCTCGTGGCTAGAAGCCTCTTACAGTTTAATTTATGCATTGTGTGTGTGTGTGTGTGTGTGTGTGTGTGTGTGTGTGTGTGTGGCTGTTTGCGTGTGAGTCATTTTTCAGTGAGCCTGTGTAGCTTGCAGTGCCCTGATCTCAGCTTTAATTTCAACTGCTTGAGTGCTCTATTGGCACCACAATATTTTTGTATGCTCCGTGTCAAAAGAACAAACATACAAACAGCATCACGCACACTGACCCACACCCCTCCAGCACCAGCTCAAGGCGCTGCACTTTCCTGTTGATTAGATAGATGGATAGATAGATAGATAGATAGATAGATAGATAGATAGATAGATCTGCCGCCTCAGGTGGGCCAACATTCTGCATCTCTTTTTTAGACTGAGTTCTGTTCTGTAACACAGGATGGAACTCTTATGCTCGGCTGCTCCCTGATGGGGGGATTCTCAATGTGACCACCTGAGTGATTGCATGATGTGTCCTCTGGGACTCTTTAAAATGGGTTATGTTTTTTCTTAGGGAGAGTAGCCTACGTATGACTATGTTGAGAAAACGAGTGCCTTCTAGAAAGCCTTTCACAGCTTATAATAGTGCAAATAAACTTTATTTTTGAGGGACATTAGCCCCTCAATATTATAGAGCTTTGGTGAGGCATTTAAGTTGGCCTATCCCAGGCAGTCCAAGTGCAGCGGGCCAAGCAAGACCCTAAATGTACTTTTTTAGATACTTTATTCCTAAACCCTGTATTACTAAATGTTTAAAATTACTCTTAGATATATATATATATTTTTGAGGGGCACCAGCCTGTCCTATGCCCAGCTTTCCGGGTTTGTGTGGCCACAGACATTGGCTTGTGATTGTCTGATCGACCCCATAGCGATGATTTGATTGGCTGAGGGCAGAAAAGTGAAGACGCCAAAAGTGATTGGTCGGAATGACTTTAGTGATGATTTGATTGGCTGCGCACGGAATGTGATGTATGATGATGAGAGCTCCCCTCATGTCACATGAGTGTGATTTTTAAAATGTCTTAGTTGTATCGCCTTTTCTGTATCTGTACCGTATCTCATACTTCGTGTGGTATTGCCATGACAACTGAATTTCCCTGGGATCAATAAAGGTCTAGCTATGTCATGGTTACTGAAATGACTAGATGATTGACCGGACTCAAACTAGACTGAGACCTACTGTAGTCTGTAGTAACAAGATTGTCTGACATGACAGGAGGTTCACTGATCGAAGCTGGATAATAATGATGCACCGAATATTCGGCCTATTCGGTTTCGGCCCGAATAGGCATAAAATATATCGCCGAATAGTGTATGCAACTACACAATAACTGCCGCCATTAATTAATCCCTCGATTGCGTATTGCCATGGTTTAATCACGCGTGACACTTACTTTGAAGAGCCAAATATCCGTATCGCATTTTACTATGAAACCATTCCGTGTGTGTTGACGAAGCTGGTGCTCGTTCTCTCGGTCGGTGGTGGAAAAAGTGGACCGCGAGTATCACAGCGCCTGCTACAGGCCGTTGAAAACGCTTGTCTGGGACAAAGCGTCCTCTGCAATGTCGCTTCTGTGAGATAAAGCCGTCTGAAAACAGAGCCGGCAATGTTAGTGGATGCGCGCGCATTTTCAAAATGGCCGCGCCCATTGTGTCAGAAGCATAACAAAGCTAACGGACGGTAGATTTCGATACGATCGTATTAAAACATGCATTAATGAATACATCGCTGTTAAAACGGCTTTTCCGTTTGTGGCAGGCTACAAGATTCTACGTGTTAATATTCCTATGTTCCTGGCAGGTAAACGATTAATGCATTCAAAAGAGCTGAATAAATGTTTTATGGACCCATAATAGTGATTATTATTTAAGTTAAGTTTTGCCATAAATCAGGTAGCTTTAAGGTACGGCCATGACAGCAATGATAGGAAAAAAGATATATAATATTAATCATATTCGGTATTCGGTTTTCGGCCAACTGTTTCCTATATTCGGTATTCGGTTTCGGCCAAGAATTTCCCTTTCGGTGCATCCCTAGTGGATATTGTACAGCCACATCTTGTACCTGTCCATTCACAAATGGAGCAATCACCAGATGATGAGAATGGGCCTTTCACAATCACAAAATACTGTATTTGGTAAATGGTGTATTTATATCATTGCTGTCAGGCGTACATACAAGGTTTTGAGGGCCGCTAGCCCCTCCTATATCGAGCTTTTAGTGTATGTTCACAAACATTAAATTCCCATTGATAATGAATGGAGAATTTTCTGTCATAGTGTCTGAGCAAATAGGCAGTGTCTATTTTACGTCATGATGATGTGCGATGATAAGAGCGCCCCTTATTAAAACATTTAAATTGAAAATAGCCAACCTACACTCACACACATGATTAAGTAGGGCATACAAAGTTGAAATATGGAGATACAATCTTTCAATGGAGATACAATGTTTCAAGACAATATTATATAAAGAACTGATCAAAACGTTCCAAATGTGCTCTCTTGCTCCTAGGAACTGTGCAGTTCGGCAATGGTGCAACTAGCCTCTAGTTACACAGCAAAATCCTCAGTATTAACTTAGCACTAATATAAGGATCATGGACACTTTTATTTTACTGTGTATTTTGGCTTGGGCTCCTTATGATTCTCAAATTATGTTAATTACTTTGCACAATTTCATGGGATGGTGCCATGCCATCTAACAGCAAACAAGGCCACACACACACACACACACACACACACACACACACACACACACACACACACACACACACACACACACACACACACACACACACACACACACGTTTCTCCAATTGATTTGCCTCAACTCACTGCTGACAACCCAAAAGATGCTCTCTAACAAGCCTGCCACTCAAACGACAAGATGCTCTCTAAAACGGAACCAAGAGGAGAGTCACAGACAGTCACTGCAGAATTGTTAGCGGAAGCTTCTATCGTTACTGTTGCACTGCTAACATGGTAGCACAGTACAGCACAGCACAGTACAGTACAGCACAGCACAGTACATAGCACAGTGTTCATTTTCTCTCTCACAGTAAATGAACACAGATTTTACTGTGGGAAGACATAGTATAGGGCAGGTCAGTTGTTCTCACATATCTTCATGCCAAGGACCCCCAAACTAATGCATGTTCAGGCCCCGGACCTCCATTTGAAAAGATTTTGTTTTGTCATTGTCTCTTCTCTCGAATGAGAGTGAAAATAATGTTACTGCTTTTGTTGGGGACCCCCTGGAACACTCTCAAGGACCCCTGGGGGTCCCTGGACGCCCCTTTGAGAACCACTGGTAATACCAGTGGTTCTCAAAGGGGCGTCTACATCCAGGGACAGTGGAATAGGCTATTAATACTGTAAGTGTAACTCTCTGATCCTGATCGGCAGTGGCAGCCATGGTACAGTATATAAGTCCTACATTAATTTTGCTGCAGGAGTGATAGTAGAAGTCTATTCAGTAGTCTATATGCAAGTAATTACATTTTACCCTGATATTTCCATCCGCATCATTAGATTAGATTATTTATTAGAATTTCAATCAGTTCTTTACACTTGTAAAACCTTTTTGTATCCTTAACTTGAAAAACCTTGATAAACCACTAAACCAGATCTACAAGCTCACAATGCAATGCACATTACAATGTGATGGCTTATAGGTTAATCGGATAGATTTAGTTGATTATACAAATCAATAAGGTTATTATTTTGATATATTTTATTAAAATAAACATAGAATAATCGATAGTTGTTGCCCTATACGGAAGCTATCTTGCAGAAAGTTAGACATTACAGTTATATATCTCCAGTTAAATATCTCCATATTTGAATTAACTAGAAAATACTAGTGATCGTCGGTTTTCACTATTTTAATAAAATAAAATAAATATAATAAATAAAGAAGGATTTGTGACAGTGACACTTTCTAGCTATTGATTGATATTTTTGCTATTGTTTGCATGCAGGCTTCAGTACAGCATGCTCCCTGCTGTCGTTTGGATGTCATGGATTTCCTTTCAGTTGGTGGATCAACTGTTTTCTTATGCATGGTGTTAATATCACCCTGAAAAGCACAAGGTAGGCTATATATAGTTATATACAGTACACACACACACACACACACACACACACACACACACACACACACACACACACACACACACACACACACACACACAAACAACAGATATTGTGTCTTGGTATATGTATGAGGGGTCCATTTTTACTTCCTGGAAGTACATTCTTTTGCAAAGCTATATTAGTCCAAACCCTGCTTAATGGCTGGAACTGTATTTATTACCTCACAATATGTGCCCGTACTTTATATCAGGAAGCATTGAGAACTCAACATCAACTCGCCTTTCCAAGTTGACTCTGATTTCAACACTCTATTTTTAGTGTTTTATTGCTTTTAATTCTTTCTTACTTGCAAGTTTTTTCCTAATGTTTTTTCTCATCTCCCCTGACATGTAAAGTGTCTTTGAGAAAAGCGCTATATAAATTCCAGTTATTATTATTATCATTAACTCTTGTGACCTTAATTTGATCTTTTGTAGAGTGATATGGTGTGGGCCCGACAGACAGACAGATCTGTAAACTCAGTGCAATAAAACTCGTATACTAAGCCGAAAAGGTATTTTCTGTTTACTAAAGAGCTGATGAGACGGGCATACCTGTGTTAATGACCAAACAATCTAGCAATCATAACTATGGGAATAATAGAACCGAGTGTTGGGGCAGACAAGTTGTGTTGTGTAAAAAAATAAAAAACATTTATGTGAAATGGTTATTTGTGAATATATATATATATATATATATATATACCAGTGAAGTATCAAACATAACTTGTTTAATTGAAAAGGTTACACAGGGCCCGGACGGTTAGCTCAACCATCTGGGCGTTTCGTTGGGCACCTAGTCTGCTGAACCAGCCTGATGGCATGAAGCGGGTTCGACTCCCGATCCCGACGGCCTTTGCCGCGTGTCTTCTCCCCCCTATCTCTCTCCCCGGGACTACCTTTCACGCAGAGCCTCGGTTTCGATGGGCGCTGATGGGACGCTTGTTTTACTGCGCCGGCTACTACTAGTAGGGCGGTGTTATATAACCTCACAAAAACTATGCCTAAACCTAACCCTAACCTCACAAAAACTATGCCTAAACCTAACCCTAACCTGTAAAACAAGCGCCCCCTCAGCGACCATCGACTCCCAGACTCTGCGAAAAAGGTCATCCCCTCTCTCCCCATTTCCTGTCAGATTACTTTCAACCACGGGGCACGGTGGCACAGTCGGTAGTGCTGTCGCCTCACAGCTAGAAGGTCCTGGGTTCGATTCTTGCTGGGGACGCTGTGGGTGCTGGGCGCGTGCTCTCTCCTCCGTGTCATCAGTGCCCATACCCAAGGCGGGGTTGGTGAAAGGGCCTTTCTGTGTGGAGTTTGCATGTTCTCCCCATGTCCCCTAGGGTAGGTACCCTCACAAAAACATGCAGTAATCCTGGACTGGTCTCTAAACTACCTCCCCTGGCCAGCCAGGGCGCCTGATGGAGGGGAATGGAACTGGTCGGAATAACGTGCTCCTTCCACGCGCTATGTCCGACTGGGGAAACTCCCCCTTGTCAGGTGAAAAGAAGCAGCTTGGACTCCTCATGCGTAGAAGGAAGCATGAGGTCAGTCTGCTGCCCCCCCAGGTTGGCAGAGGAAATGTAGCGCCCAGGATTACATTAGATAATTGACACTGGGTGAAAAATGGGTTGCAAAATCGTGGGATAAAAAAAAAAAAAGATTACTTTCAATATATAAAAAGAAAAGAAAAGGTTACACAGTATAACTAAGTAAACTGTTCAAAAGGCTATACTGTTGCCAGATAAACCATACAGTGATGAATTGCCATGTTCTTCTTCATTACGTCAATATATTTTATCAACTTTTTACAGTGTGTGGGAAACTCTTGTTACAGAAGTAGGCTATGTCACATTTCTAAATGTCAACATACACACGAGTAAAGGTATACTTGTCAAGTGATACTTCTGCACACATATCATCATTTGTTATGATTGGGCTGCATCCCATAGTTTGTTACTAAGGCAATGTGATATGCTGCTCAAGTCAAGGCCTTTCTGAGAAGTGAAGGAGCATCTTGCTCTGTGTCCTTGTCTAACTATCTCAACCCAAATGTCTCTTTGCCTCCATGTTCATTTCTCTCAGTTTCATAATCCTACTGTGGATGATGCAACCATACAGTAACACAGCCAGCCACTGGCCAGACAGAGAGAAAGAAAGAGAGAGAGAGGTTTATTTAGCATAGCCCATATTTGACTAGCATTGATGATTTCACCATTTAAAGGTATTTTTGTTAAAAGGTTAAATCACTATTCTGATAGTATTGCTATTAGTGTTTGTTCAATAACAGGGGTCCCGACTCCCCCCATATTTCCAGCTCTTTAATGAACAGAAAAAGATTTTTTAGGTGAGTTGCACATTTTCGACCAATCAGGAGAGAGTACCCATTTATCAGATTCAATTGTACATTGTTCAGCTGCCGATTTAGCAGAAAATAGCAGATCTACAAGGCGTTGTGAGCTTGTAGATCGGCTATTTTCAGGAAGTTGCTGTAGAGGGAAAAAAAGCAGACCAAGTGCAGAGCCAACGGTCAAGTTATCTGAGGGTTTAAAAGGTTAACTATCTGACATACACTATAGCATGAATCAGTGTTGATTTCGTCGACTAAAACTATGACAAAAAATGTTCGTCGACTACCTTTTGTCACTGACGAAAAGAATGGAAACTAAATGAAAACTAATCTATGATGACTAAGACTAAATATATTGACAATTACGTCAACAAATACAAACTAGACTAAAATGTTAAAGGGACTATAGTGGACAAGAGATCCAGTATAAGTCAGTTTTCATTTGTTTTGCATGCTGAAAATAGTCGATCTACAAGCTCACAACTCGTCGCAGCGCAATATACGCGTTGTGAGCTTTACTTGTAGATCGGCTATTTTCAGCAAGTGAGAAATCTGTCATTATGACGGCATCAAGGCCCACCAAAATACATTTTAGGCGACTAAATCAACTGTAGATTTAGTCAACTAAAATATTAGGCCTATGATATTTAGTCGACTAAAACTAGACTAACACTAAAACATTCCGGATGACTAAAATGTGATTAAAAACTATTTCAAGAGACTATGACTAAAACTAAAATAGAAATTTGCTGCCAAAAACAACACTGGCATGAATCCAACTATCTATGACCCACTCAATCACCTGTCTGTCTTCATGAGGTGTCTGTTTGTCTCGCTCGCTGCCTTGCTATCTTTCTGTGTATGTAGGCCAGAGTGCCCCAGTTGTCACAAGACCTACTTTAATTTGATTGGCCCAATCAACCAAAACTCAACGTCGTAATTGTATCCCTCCACCTTTCAAGACCTAGTCCCTGACCTCGCCACTCAGTTTAGAACTCAGTTTAGATTGACAGCAGCTTGTAGCTGCTGTCAATTACAGTATATCTTCCATTGATTGATTGATTGAATATTTTATTAGACCATAAGAAAAAATACAAACAGCACAATGTACAGTCAGGCATTTTGGTCCAAAGGGATTTCCGAAGAAAGACCTTGCGGTCTTGTTTCCATTCGGGTCTGTTAAGGAAATTATGAGGTCCCATCATTGGTGATCAGCAGAGGCGAAGGCAACTTCACAAGGAGTCCGGCATATCGTCAATTCGTTCTTTATTCATCGTTCCCATCATCTCAGTACAGCAGAATGGTTTAACAGTCCAACAGCACTCTCCCACCGCCCTCCTCATCAATGACATCCAACCCCCTTTTATTTCCCAACCACACACCCCCAAATTGACAGTCAGTGACAGGTGTTTTATTCAAATACAACAGGACATGGACAGATAATAACAGGTGGTGTTACAGCATCTCCGTTCATGGTGTTGTTCATGGTGTTTGCTGACAGACAGGAACCTACTCTAAATGGGATAACAGAGATGCTATACAAAATGTTCATATAAGGATCTGCGCTAAAGATAAGGGTGACACACAAATAAGTATACCTTTGCTGACAGTATGGAGGAGTCAAGTCAGCTGTTAGATTGACAGGAAGACTGCTCTAAATGGGAGATAGTTGGAGGCAAGCAGGAAACAACTAATTTGAGAACACACCCAAGTAGGTAGAGGCAATAGTGACAGCTGTCAGGTGACAGCTGTCGGTCAGTCCGAATGCGTATTTGTGATAGTCCATCCTATTTGACTGAATGGAATACAATTATAGTTCTTATTGAATAGTAGAATTGGCATTCTAAAACTGCCACTACAATCCACCGCTTTATATATGAAAATTGATACCTTATTAATTTACATGGCCCAGGAGATTTTTAGAATGACAAATATTGATGATTAAAACTGTATGGCTAGATTCATGTTTGATGACAGTGGTCAGATAAAGAAGGTTTCGCTATTAAGAAATTTAAAAATTACTGGACACATCTAGAATCAAGAAAAACACATCTATAGTTAAATTAGAAGATAGTAAACACATCTAGTTAAATTTAGGAAGAAATTTAAGAAGATAGTAGAGCTTGTAGATCTGCTATTTATATATTTTTTTCTTTCCCTATACTATTTTTTAACTTTGTAATTCCACACTACAAAATACCTATAATAGTTAGTTTAAGAACCAAATGAACTGAAATGATTTAACTCAAATTAAAATAATTGAAATGGATTATATTAGGATAGAATTTAAACACTCAACAATTAAAATAATGTAATACTTTAAAACTTTAACCTGGTAAAACTTTAACATTAGGATATTCTCCATTGAACAAAACTATGGCCACTGTTAGTCCCCTCTCAGGCTGTTTTTCACACCCGAAAATAAATAAATAAATAGACTGATAATGACCACGTCCTGTATTTTAGGCTCTCTGCTACTTTTAACTCAGTTACACACAAACGCACAAATACCTTTCCTCCCCCCCCCCTTCTGCCAGCTGGACAGAGAAAGAGAGAGAAAGGAAGGCTGTCAATCAGACATTTGTTTTTTTTCCAATATCGAATTAATTCAAATTAAACTGTTACTGATGTGACCAAGGTGAGGTCTCTTTGTCTTAATATTATCTCCATTCGTTCAACATTTTCTGTATTATATTACTTAAGTTAGCGTTCAACCAAAGAATATTTCATATTTATACCAGTGACTTTCTGATAAGGGACGTTCAACCCGAAACTGCTTTATATCATGTATTACTATACTGATAAAGGACGTTCAACCTTGAAGAGAAAGGAACTATTTAACTTTCGTAAGCTCACTAGATTCGATTTTTTGCAGATCTCACCCCGAAAATAAATCCTTTCTCTCTGTTTTCTATACTAAAGGCCTAGTGCTACCTAGTAAATACCAGAATTGACAGGAGATAAAATAATATTAGACGTTTAACCTTGTTAAACCCTCATAAATGATTGATTTCACACTATTGATTTTAACACCTTGAAACACTCACGATTTGAATAATTACTTAGATCCATGTTAATTTATTTGCAAAACTATAAATGTATTCCTTTTAACTAACCCACACATAGGCTGTACCAATGACCCCTCCCCCTCTTGCCATTTTGGGCACGGGGTGTTCAATGAGGAGTCCTTTTAGTACAGTATATGTGCGTGGAAATGAATTCCAATATCTTATCATCCTATTTTAGGATTTTCTAACATTGTTGTTCTTGCCTATACTTTTACAAATTTTAGATTGGAGTCTAGTTAGATTAAAATTTAGATTAGATTTTTAGTAGTTTATCAAAACTCTTGTAGTTCACTACTTGCACATGTAAGACTAAATAGATTAAATCACATAGGGTAAATTACAAACTAAAGATCTAGTTATTCTCAATTGTATTTACCAATTACAAACTAAAGATCTAGTTATTTTCAATTGTATTTACCCTGTCGTAGTTTGTTTTCTTTAGCCAAAATTGATTTGCTGGCCCGTCGTTGCTGTGCGCCGTAATACAGCCGCATGGTTCAGTGGACACCAACGTTTCATATGACCTGTCTGGCCGCAGTAATAGCACAAGTCGTTGATAGGAATGGTGTTGGCTGCGCTGGCTTCATCCTCTCCCATGTGGCGTGCGTGGTTTAGTTGCCGTCTTCTTCTGTCCTTCCTTTCCTGGAGTACAGCATCAACCCTGGCTCGGGTTTGTACTTGTCCTCTCACTGGTCGGCTGTGGTATGGTCCTGGGTTGCCAGGCTGGTTACGCCAGGCTTCCCACGGCGGTGGGTGTTGTCTTGGTCTTGGGGTAGGCTTGCTGATGTGGTCTAGCTGGAAGCCGCTCAGTTGATTGGTCATTTCTTTTCCTCTGTGTTTGGTCATTTGAAAGTCTGGTTCTGGCTGGTCTCTGTTGTGGTTGCGGTCGGCATAATAGTTGTTGTTTGGTAGGGACACTTGGAGTTGTGTGTCCCTTCCTTGGTCGTTGTAGTAGCTATCATCTTCATCGTTGACAGGAATGGTTGTTTCGGCGTAGTTGGCTTGGTCCGGGTGGTTGGTTGTGTTGGCGTGTAGTAGTAACGCCGCAGTTTGAAGTTCTTGTTCCAGGAGTGTCACACGTGATACTGCCTGGTCGATTAGCTTTTTCTGGTCCTCCAGTTGGAGTTGAAGAATCGCCTCCCTTTGCTGTGCGTCGCTCATTTCTTGTCGAAGTTTCTTTCGGCTCTGCCTTGCCCCCATCTTTAAAATCGTCGGGTTTTTTTTTCTGCGTCACTGCGTCCTTTGTTAATGACCCGTCTGGCCAACGCTGATCCAAATACCCTGCTCACATAGCGTCATTTGTTAATGACCCGTCTGGCCAACGCTGATCCAAATACCCTGCTCACAGCGCCATTTGTTAAGGAAATTATGAGGTCCCATCATTGGTGATCAGCAGAGGCGAAGGCAACTTCACAAGGAGTCCGGCATATCGTCAATTCGTTCTTTATTCATCGTTCCCATCATCTCAGTACAGCAGAATGGTTTAACAGTCCAACAGCACTCTCCCACCGCCCTCCTCATCAATGACATCCAACCCCCTTTTATTTCCCAACCACACACCCCCAAATTGACAGTCAGTGACAG
This sequence comes from Electrona antarctica, assembly GCF_951216825.1. Taxonomy (NCBI): domain Eukaryota; kingdom Metazoa; phylum Chordata; class Actinopteri; order Myctophiformes; family Myctophidae; genus Electrona; species Electrona antarctica. Next base: position 21,538,528 of record NC_136812.1, read on the forward strand.
GTGTTTTATTCAAATACAACAGGACATGGACAGATAATAACAGGTGGTGTTACAGCATCTCCGTTCATGGTGTTGTTCATGGTGTTTGCTGACAGACAGGAACCTACTCTAAATGGGATAACAGAGATGCTATACAAAATGTTCATATAAGGATCTGCGCTAAAGATAAGGGTGACACACAAATAAGTATACCTTTGCTGACAGTATGGAGGAGTCAAGTCAGCTGTTAGATTGACAGGAAGACTGCTCTAAATGGGAGATAGTTGGAGGCAAGCAGGAAACAACTAATTTGAGAACACACCCAAGTAGGTAGAGGCAATAGTGACAGCTGTCAGGTGACAGCTGTCGGTCAGTCCGAATGCGTATTTGTGATAGTCCATCCTATTTGACTGAATGGAATACAATTATAGTTCTTATTGAATAGTAGAATTGGCATTCTAAAACTGCCACTACAGGTCCCATGCATTCACACACATATAGTCATGAACAAGAATCTAAAACAGTAATTTGTCACCTCCTCTGACCTGCTGACAGTTGAAATTTTAGGTCTGTTTTAAAGGGGGCCAGTGACTTGCTTGTTTTAAGGGAAGGGGGCAGGGCATTCCATGCCTGAATAGCAGTGCTGCGGAAGGTGAATTTACCCATATTTGTTTTGTAAGTGGGTGGCACCAGATCATTCACATTGTTTACGCTACCTCTAGTTTTGTGGCTGTGGGTGTCGCTCACTTTCTGAAGTAATCAGTCAAGTAAATGGGCACTGAGGGCATGGACTCCATGCCCTCAGTGCCATGGAGGGCATAGCTGCATGTACAATTTTGAATGTCAGACCCATTTTCAATTGTTTGACCCTGTCTTCTACCCTGAGCCAGCCAATGCTATCCAGATGCTCTGCATATAGGTGCCGCCATTGGTCCCAGGCCTAGAAGAAGTCGAATTAGTTTGTTTTGGGAGATTTGGAGCTTATTCTTCTGTGCCATTGAGATGTTAGAGAACCAGGATGTGCAAGCATAGTCAAAGATGGGCAGTATGAGTGCTCCAGCTAAAGTCCTGAGAGCCCATTTGTTGACAAAAGAGGAAATTCTGGCCAGGAATTTTGTCCTTTGATTTACTCTTTTGATCGCCCTTGTTGCCATGCTTTCACCTGTCAGCTTATTGTCAAGGATACAGCCTAGATATGTAACCTCTTCTTTGCTAGAGATTACTATGTTGTCAACTTGGACCTTAAAATCATGTACATTTATCCTGCTAAGGGAACGGTTGGACCCGAAAAGAATGGATTCCGTTTTACCAAGATGCAATGAGAGTTCGTTATCGGTAAGCCATGTTCGGATTTTCGTGAGTTCTGTACCGAGAGCCTCTTCAACCTGCTTTTTGTCTTCTCCCGATATCAGGAGTGCTGAGTCGTCGGCAAACAGGAACAATTTGCAATTACAGGCGGCACTCATGTCGTTAATGTATAGTAGAAACAGTAAAGGTCCCCACACACCGAGCACGTTTTTCGGATTTTTAGCGTCCAGTGTGTAACCACCTTAACGGTCCTAGTATGCTTCCTTGAGGGACCCCACAGCTCACTGGGAGGGAGGAGGACATGGTTCCGTTTATGTCAACCAAGTCAAGTTTTACTCTGTACACAAGCTTAAGGATAGATATCTTTATTAAAGAGTTGTGAGACACTAAGGATGAGGTGGCATTAACATTCGTTAGTGCAATGTTTACCAGCTAAAATGACACATTGTTTATTTATATAATCAAAATCAATAGAACCATTATTGCATAGATTACAGTCTATCTGCTGGGGTGTTGGTGTAGCTACCGGTTTCTATGGGTAAAGGAGCAACTCGGCATCTGAATTTGGCAAAGGCGCTTCTAAGCTGCCCTGATATACTTTGTATACTGTTACTGTACATAGGGGACTGTGTCAAAGACACTCTTATTACACTCTCTCAGCTTATTTCCTTCCAATCTGTTTTTACTCTGCCTTTTACACTGCAATGTCAAAACACTTTAAATCATTACTTGAGTTAACCCTATTTATACCACTAGCAAGATGGGACATATGTAAATATGTCGTTTTTCTTTTTGACAGTATATGCATATATTTGTCAACTGGGCATCATGGAGTTTTCCCAACCCATATCACCCTGTATAGCATAATTTGTGGTGTATTGTAATATAAGAATGATGTTAGGATCCAACCCAAATATTTCTATAGCGGTTTCCAATGACAAAGAGCCCAGACAGGGGCATTGAAGGATTCCTAAAATGCACCAATTTAGTTTTTATCAGCATTTATGAATGTTGGATGTTGTGCATAATTTGTGTTGACAATGAGACACTGACACTATCTAGAAATGGAATTCCAAGGTTGTCCTATCTCTGTCCAGTATGTCTGGTATGGATACAGTGGGTCTCCAACTCTCCATTATCTCCAATGGACATGATGGGGAAACAATGTAAGCACATTCCTCTCTGTGAAGGTGAGCATTTTCTGAAAATGACCTTGAATATGACCTTGTGTTGGTGAGCCCATTCTTGTGTGTATTTAAAGTCAATTATGAAAAAGATAGACGTAGTGCTGATAATGACCACGGTCGAAAAATGATGATGATGTTGATGATGATGATAATGGACTGAGGACCTAAATATTAACTTGTATTCATTAAGTCACACTTTCCCCCCACTATGTAAATAAATCAATTATTTCAACCAAAGAGCTGCAGTATTTGTCACTGCTGAGGGAGGAACACTGCTGCAGAACAAAGCTATTATTTTATTTTTGAATCATTACATTGGACTATTGGACTATATCCTAGCCTAATCTAAACTAGTATGTCTAAAGTATTCTAGCAATTGAGAACATTCATTCAACCTTTATTTAAATTCTCGGAGAGACCATTGAGGGAGCCCCTCATTTACAATGATGCCGAGATTACATTTAAACAATAAAAAAAACAGTAATACAACAACAATCAGTGGTCAGGATGGCATGGAGAAAGCCATGCCATCCTGACATATCCTATGCAATAAAGTCTGAATTAACATCACATTATTTTCCTTCTGCTGCTCTCTTTCTCATTTCCATCATCATTTCATGGTCCAAGAGCTGATCCACAATCCACCATTGGATCCACAATCTGAAAGTCTCAGAAGTCTTATTTGAACAAGGAGTGAAATCCTCAACAATGCAACAATGTACTCCTATATTTGCTATTTTGCTCTTAAACCATGTTGCTTACTCCTCCAAAAGTACAATAGAACAATATAGGCCACCAAAATGTTTTAAACAAATTAGCCTAGAGGGTATAGTGGTCTAATAGGTTTCCTCTCCTCTCCTCTCCTCTCCTCTCCTCTCCTCTCCTCTCCTCTCCTAATTAGCTTCAGCTCTGCATGTTACCATAGCATCGAAGAGAGAGAATGTCAACCCACACAGTGTCACTCAATTCAATTCAGTTAGTGATGGGAGATTAATAGGCAAACACAACAAATAGGCTGATTCTAGTTTTTTGATTAATCGGCATCGATTGTCTTTACAGATAAACAAGCCCAAAGTAACAGCTTGAACAGATCTACAAGCTCACAATATTAAATATAATATAAGGTGTTAAAGTTAAATCTGACTTACCTAAGCCTGCAGTGCAGCTACCCTGATACATGTATTTTTCAGAATGGACAAAATTATTAGAATTTTTTAATGATGTTGTGATCCGTAGAACCGGAAATGACATCGCCAGATTCGCTCTATTTGGTCAAAATCGGCATAATGGTGAAGTTACCGCCACCATGAGGTCTGGGTATAATACTATAGGATTACCGTGTTAAAATGAGATATAGTGTGTATGTAACAGATTTTTCGATTGGCATTAAAATGATGAATTAAACATATGAATAGTGCAGGTAGAAGGCTCAATCCACTGTTAATTAGGGTGGCCATTAACGCTTTGAGTAAGTATCTTGTGAAACTATAAAAAGATTGTGCATTTTCTGTCAGTAGTTATACATAGGGGAGGTTAGCTTGGTATAGACTTTTGAAACTGTATATAACTCTCTCTCTCCTACCACACTCTCTTGCCCTTCTCTCTCTCTCTCCAGCCGACCACTCCGCTGCCTACAATTCTGCCTGTCTTCCCTCTCTGTCTTTATTACTGTTCTCTGTCTGTTCCACCTACCACTGTCTTGCGCTCTCTCTCTCTCTCTCTCTCTCTCTCTCTCTCTCTCTCTCTCTCTCTCTCTCTCTCTCTCTCTCTCTCCTGTTACATTGCTCTCTTGTTGTCTCTTGGTGTCCGTCCGTGTTATTTGTAAATGGCTAATCTCTGGCACACTTGGTAATTTGTACTTTTGAATACTTGGGTAGATTTAAAGAAAGTACTCCAAGTACTTTAACTCGAGTAACATTTTTGTGTGTGTGTGTGTGTGTGTGTGTGTGTGTGTGTGTGTGTGTGTGTGTGTGTGTGTGTGTGTGTGTGTGTGTGTGTGTGTGTGTGTGTGTGTGTGTGTGTGTGTGTGTGTGTGTGTGTGTGTGTGTGTGTGTGTGTGTGTGTGTGTGTGTGTGTGTGTGTGTGTGATGCTGGTCGCAGTAATCTGCTAACACCTACAGATGCCAGACGAGTCATCTGTAGGTGTAGATCCATGATGATGTTGGTGTAGATTCTACACCAACATCATCAACAACTAGACTAGACTGGACTAAAACTCCAAGGGAGTCTTCCCTGTGCTGATCACTGTCTCACACTCATTCATTAACAACACTGCACTCAACGAGGACATTATCACATTCACAGTTAAAGCCAGACTACAAGTCCTTCCCACCCCAATCTTTCAAGTTTCCATCTGGTTCCCTGGTCCCTCATTGTTTGCACCACACCACAGAACAGATCACTGAAAACACTGTCACACATCTTGACTGGTTGTTATGCATACAAAGGAATGTACATGGCACGCCCATCATGGAATTGTGGAACTCATAGCAAAGGACATCAAAATATCATGCATCCAGATATTGTTGTGGTTGATGAAGAGTGAATAAGTGTCTGTATTAGAGATAAGAAAGCCTGCAGTGCCCTGCACCTTTGTCCCTAGCCTAGAGGAAGCCTTTATGACTAAGGTTGTTAAATAGTACCAACCTCTTCTACATAGTACATACCATCTCAGAGCTGGGCTATAGGTGCAGACTAGCCTAGGGCATACCCACAGACTGGTTGTTAGAGGGTTCCAACAACTTGGGATGTGCGGATGTCCAAAAAGGAGGCAAAAGGGCTGGCAAAGTACTGTGGTGTCTCTGCTATAATTGGCAGCCATATTATATGGCGGAGACGCTGTTACTTATACCCATAGAGTACTGAGTGACATGCCTATTGTACCATGAAAACACATGCCATGATTTTCTAAATGTAGCCCTACTGCACCTATATAATATTTGTCCTGCATCTCCTTTGTGTGGACATAAATACATGGTACTTAAAATGTAATTCCAAGGTCAATATGCAGATGTATTCTCCTAACCTAAACATTACTATTCAGCTGCAGTGAGTGGCTCCACCGGAGCAGGTGGTGGTTCAGTGCAGTCACTTCAACAGTGGGTGTTGAGGTAGGGTTTAAGGTCGTCGTTCAGCTGCCCTAATTGAACCAAAAGTATCACAAGTACACTCCTCTAACCTTTAGTAAGCCACCGCTGCCCCCACCGCTGTTTGTGTGTGTGATGCTGTACATGCACCAGGTGGAGCCCTGGTTCCAGCACTGGATGACTCTCTCTCTCTCTCTCTCTCTCTCTCTCTCTCTCTCTCTCTCTCTCTCTCTCTCTCTCTCCTGCTCTCTCTCTCATCGTTGAAAACTATGTTTTTCTTTATAGGCTTCCTTACAGAGTTGGAGAATGACACACAAACAACATCCTGTGCCCTTTGGTCCTTTGAACCAAAATGTTTGTTTCTGCGGCAGTGTTCCTCCCTCAGCAGAGTGCTAGTGTCTCTGACCCCATTCTTTGCTGCTCTGTTATGCGCTTGTTCAGGTTGGACTGTGGCCCATTGACGTGGTTTAACCTCTTAACATTGAGACCTGGGGCCCGTTCTAAAAATGCCTTTTAAGTCAGTAGTTGTCACACTTTAAAGATTTGTCAAAAATGTTCAAAGATAGCAAATGAATAGCCAACGCGATTGAATGGGTTAAACCCTCTATACTGTACTTAGTCAAACAGACCTAAGTTGCAACTGTCTTAGTTGGCACGTTCTTCTTTTTTGAGTGGTGCAACCACTCCAAGGAACAGCAATGTCCGTGTTAACCTATGTATGTGACTATGTGACTATGTGACTAATGTGACTATTCAGCAGTAGGGGCAAAAGTGGCGCTGTTGTGCCAGAAACAGAGAGAGAGATATAGTGCTGCACTGTTGCCTGCTAATGAGAGAGAGAGGGGGGGGGAGAGGGGAGTATATATATATATATACATATACTGTTGTTGTCGTCCCTGTGGGGGAAAATAAGCTTCTGTCAACCTGCAATTCCACATAAAGATCAAATAAAACCTCTTCCACATACTGTACATACAGCACTTTCATACAATATACAGTTGACATGCACACCTGCTGACTATGACAACATATTGCACTACCCCATGGCCCACATATTGCACGAACCTTTTACATTATATATAGCAGTAGTGGTGACATATTGCACATCCCTATGGCCCATGTTGTCTACATTACATTGGTGCTGAGGAGCTTAATGGACCTAAGCAGAAATTACTGTTAGGAATGGTTCAGCCTTGCACGCAGGGACCAACAATCTTCTGCCGGGAGGTCAAATGAGCAGATTAGACTGAGCTTTTATGTGTGTTCTAGTGATTTCGCTTTTCCTTTGGAGAAATCACGACACATATGTTATGTACTGTACATCTGTGGGGAAAATGTGGTGTCTGTTCGTGTGTACATAATATGATTGTGTGCATGTCTGATGTGTAAACCTGGACGTCAACATATGCATATTGACGGGAAATATTGGTCAAGGAATGTATCTCAGTTCAACACATTGCTTATTGCCAACATCTTAACCACTAAGTCAAAGGCTAAGACTAAGCCAAGTCATCCCTATGACTTGGGGGAGATAAGACTTTTAGATCATCATGATGTTGTCAATCACTCTGCTACACTTAGCTCTCAATAGAGCATTGATTGATTAAATGTTTACATGATTTCAGCTCAGTGGCCTTGTGGTTAGAGTGTCTGCCCTGAGACTGGGAGGTTGGGGTTCGATCCCTGGCCGGCTCATACCAAAGACCCTATACCAAAAGACAAGTAAAAGTATCAATACTGCAATGTAGAAATGCACTGTTACAAGTAAAAGTCTTGAGTTTGTCTAGAGTCTTCTAGAGTGTGAATGGACAGGTATCAGTCAAAAGGGAGACATCGAAGAGGAAGGATGGATGGGGAAGGATGGAATGTCAGAACAGGTCAGCTCCATATATGGAGATCTAAGGGTTTGAGGTCAGATCATTGTAGAGTTGCTGGCCAATATTGATGACGTCAGGGATCTCCATATATGGGCTTAATATTGATCACATGAGCGTGTGACATCATCAGGGATCTCCTGATGATGTCACGTGCTCCATCCCTGATGATGTCACGTGCTGTCGTGCTCCATGCCTGATGATGTCACGTGCTGTCGTGCTCCATGCCTGATGATGTCACGTGATGTCGTGCTCCATGCCTGATGATGTCACGTGTTGTCATGCTCCATGCCTGATGATGTCACGTGCTGTCGTGCTCCATGCCTGATGATGTAACGTGATGTCACGTGCCCGACACACAAACTGCCGGGAAATGCACGATTCCATAGTTAACTGTGACCTTCGGTCGCAAAAAACACTACACAAGATATCTAATAATCTAAAAACCTGAATGTGGCCAGAGCGCTCTGCTCGGCAAGGCTTACTTACGTTCTCTGGCTGAAATAAATGATAAAACTTCCTCTGCACTCTCTTCTATCTCACACTCCTCCACACTTTCCTCATTAGTTTCCATGGTAACAGAGTGTTGCCGGCTTGGTCGTCAAGCAGCCCACTCAGCATAGCTCAGAGCCATACGCTCTCTCTCTCTCTCTCTCTCTCTCTCTCTCTCTCTCTCTTTCTATGGGTCTCGCTCACAGACCCCCACCCAGCATGCCTCCATTTTGACACATTCTCTCATAAATTCACACATACATAAACTTAGACCTTAGCAATACAATTTAACATGGCATGATAACGTGTGGGTGTTAATGTCTGTGGTGTGCCAGTATGGTTGCCAGTCAAAGAAAACACAGTGATAGTTGGCTGTATGTGTTAATATCGTTCCTATTATTATAATAGAATTTAGTTCCATATCTCTCAGTTGTGTGAATCCCTATTTTCATGTTCTCTTGTATTTACTGTTCTTAACTCATTTTCTGCCAGATACTTTACTTCTAACACAGTACCGGTATTTTCTACATTGAAGTTTTGAAGATACTTTGACTTAAAAAAATAAAAATATATACTTTTTCCACTACTGTGTAGTAACAAGCCGACTCACAGTGATGCAGAGACAAAGCCAGGAGCAGCAATACTCAGAGCCATGTAAGGAGAGTTGCATTACCTCCATTGACTTCATCTGGCCAGGTCTTCTACACATAGCCTTCTATTGGCCAATAGTGACAAAGCCATGAACTGAAAGTTTAAGGAATGCACCGGAGTCTGTGAGCGTCTGTCACTATTTTGAGTTACATGAACCACGTGACCGGCACTGTTTTCTGCCCCCGCATTGATGCAACTCTCCAATAGACGGCTCTGGAAATACTAAAGTAGGTTAGAGCAAAGCATTCTGGGATATCAGGATACCCCCTGGGCTTCCGCAGGAGGCTCATTCTCCCGTTGTCTCTCATTTACACTCTCTTTCACTTTGTTTGTTTGTTGCTTTTATTTGTTTGTTTATTTTTCTTTCTTTCTGGCTGTCTTTTTTTTTCTCTGTCTTTTTGCGTGCTTTGCTAGCTCCCGCTGTAGTTCTGTGTGTCTTGTTAAACGTGAATTAATTTAGATACTCTTTGAGAGAGAGAGAGAGAGAGAGAGGGAGGGGGGAGATGGAGAGAGCAGAATACTCAGTTTCTGGAGGAAGCTGAATAGAGACATGACGTGTGTTTTATCACTCCATCGTTACGATCACCTTATCCTTGGCTGAGCTGTAAAAAAGCTGCCTCTCTTGTCTTGCAGTAAAAGCGACCCGCCTCTCGCTTTGCTTTATTATAACGAATTTATGTCTCTTGTCTTCTGCCCCGTCCATCTGATAGAGCCCTTGCTCGCTGGCTCATCATTGCATCTGTGTCAGTCAGAGATTCCTTAAGTACACTTTCCAGAAGATGGCGTTCAATTATTATTTTTGAGGGGCGCCAGCCCCTCCTATGCCCAGCTTTGTGTGTCTGTGTGTACCCTATAGTGATGATTTGATTGGCTGAGGGCTTAAAAAGTGAGGATAAAAAGTGAGGACAGAAATGTGAGGACAGGATGCCAATTAGCCCTTCGCTAAGTCCCTCCCCAACCCGTCCTTAAAGGCATTAGGCATGTTAGCAGCGAGGAGACAGGGTAAGCTGTCCTCCCCATAGAGATGCATGTTAAATGACGGGATTTCTCCATATAAATAATCGATCATTTCAGTAGCAAGTAGCAAGAGCATCAAAATGTCTTCTAAATCTAGTCAACCAGGCCTGCAGTAGGCTATGCACTGGACAGATTTGCATGACATTATTTAAATATAAATAACAACAACCCGTTTTCATGTTTCACGGTAAGACTACAATTAGTATTATTGCCATCACATAATATAGCCGTGTATCATCATATCATCATACTATACAATTAACTCAATGTCTGAATGTCTGAATGAATAAATGAATGTGTGTCAGAAAGCCGTAGCTCCTCACTGCCTGCACCAATCACTCCCACTTTTCACACAGGTCTTAACGAAGACCCTTTTCCCAATTTAACAAAGTATAAATTAATAACGAATTTATTAGTGAATTAAATATTCCCATCCACTTACATGGGAAAATGCGAAAACTCAGTATTTTTCTCTCAGAAACCGTCTGAGCTACAGTTACAACACTTGGAGGGGAGGTTCATAATAATTATTAAAATTAATGTAATGAATAATTATTATTAATAATAATAATAATCAGTCGGCCTCATGGTGGCGCTGTAACAGCCCACTTTACATTTCGCCTTATAACTCTTGAACCGTAGGTCGTAAAATCTAAATATCACTTTACCTTCATCCTTGGGTATCTCCCCATATAGGCCACGCCCATTTGTGTCAGGATAGATTTTCCGCCATTTTGAATTTTCTTCAAAACACACTTTTTGCTTTTCCACCTACAGCTTTTGTGCAAATCTCACAAAAATCTCACGGTACACATGATCTCTGGACCTATCCGATGAAAACGCCACAGCCAGAATTTTCATAGTCCATATCGTTCGGCTGTAATCGGCATCCGAAGTTAGTGGGAGGGGCCTGTTTTACAAAAAATGACACAAATCACCAACGAAATGTCCAATCCACCCCAAATTTCATTCACATGTCGTGGGTGGTTTAATCAACGGAGAGCCCTGCCACATGTCTATCGTCGCCAGCTGCTTAGTTTCACCTGGCAGTGAGGCCTTTCACCGGGACGTCGTAACGCGCCGCACAACACGCCTGCCAGTTCCGCTCCTTCCTATCCCTGCTCAGCCACCCTGACCAAGAGAAGGTCCTGCCCTGCCGGCCTCTCACCCTGCGTGAACATGGCTAATGGGCTATATGCACACACGCACATTTTTGTCTGTATATAGGATTTGCAGCTTCAGAGCCCATTTCAAGGTGACACAGACGCCATCATGGTTGTGCTAGATAGCATAGCATGTAGCCAAAAGACCCCCGAGAGGATCGACAACCACTGGAGGTATGATTACTTCTAACGCGGGTGACGACCGCGATGGGCCGTCAAAAACACAATCTTTGGTTAGAATTGGAATCGTTGATTTAGATTCCGAGTTATTCGCGTTTTTTAGATTTTTGATCCCATCCATTAAAATGGAGGGGGAACACTTTGGATGACCGCCCAACCGGAAATTGCATCAAATGTTGGAGACGGCGCACAATAGACGTAGACTGGTGCGCTCTGTTATCAAACGAGTAATGTTCCGTCTTTTGAATAATCTCCGTCCTGGACGTCGGGCGTAATTATTTGGACGGAGTTCTCCGCCTTGGTCGGCCAGAGTGGTGGCCATATGGATTGGGCCACTGTGGCGACCCCAAAGGTCGCCAGCTCGGGAGCCCCTAGCTAAATCATTAGAGCATGCCCTGGGCTATATTTGTGCGAAATTTGGTGCTTTTAGATTAATTAGCGCGAAATATCCCTAAGCTCCTCACACTCAACACCAGTGGCTCACACAAGTGTTCTTGAGTGTGTTCCAAATGGCCCTGTATGGGTTACATACCCAGGGTATGTAACCCATACAGGGCCATACTTAAACTTTTTCATGTCAACGACCCCCAAAATGATATATGCCGACTCCCATCTAAAAACAATTGTTCCAGGGACCCCCAGAAGCAAAGATTTGAGTTAAAAATGTTGGCTTTAAAAAAATATGTATATTCAAATATTTGCACACATTTTCAAGATTTTTCACAAATCTGTAAGCTCATAGCGTGGCACAAAGTGACATACTATGAGCTTGTATATCTGCATTGAATAGCCAATGTATAAAATATGGTTGAAGTGGTTACACAGATGCTTTTCTGTTTTTAATGGGTTAAACATGACTTGAGGTCGCATACTTGCCGCGGTGCTGCAGCCGCACCTGATCACAGTCTCACCTGATCACAGTCACTCTCTAGAAGACAATGCTTGTAATTCCTCCAGGCGCGTTTCAGACACGTCCCAGAAGCATCTCTGCTAAAAATATGTGCCTGGTCTATTTTCACCGCACGTCTCTTGCGGAAAAGCAGCCAAATAGACAGTGAATTATTATTTTTATTTTATTTTTATTTTTCCAACGTCTAGCTTTCGAAATGACGTCATATGGCAGCCAGGCAAGCCCCCAGAACTTCTGTCCAATGTTGAAGCTGCCACTACCTACTGGAACTGCAGCATGTTCATGGAGGTGACGTCATGTGCGCAACGTGCGTCAACCCCGACCTCAAATTTGAGACCGCTCTCAACTTCCGCTCGAGCCCGAGCCCTTGAGTTGTAATGGTACTTCCGGCAGTCTTCCGGGTGCTTCAAAACGCCACTGAGCAACTTCTATTGAAATGAATAGCGGGGGGCAGGGCTGTCGCTCCCGGTCCGCACACTATCCTTTATAACATGCAGCTAGGTCTATGGGCTTTGAATGTTTGTTTAGGGCACTAGACGTGATTTCAAGTGGCAGCCAAGTCTATGGACTTTCCATGTTTGTTTGCAGCACTTTAACCAAACATTACCTTATATCTAAGCTTAGACAACTCAGGCCCACCAGGACTTTTCCAGGCCAGTTTATTTCATGCGTTCTGTATCCGTCACTGCTGTGTGAACCTATGCCATTTACAGTACATGGCCAAATGGAACTGCAGCCAGGTCTGTCCTCTTAAGCCATATACAGTAGTCGGCTACAGTAGAGCACAGTACCGATGACGTACAGTACACGACACATGTACTGTACATCCAGAGTTTAGTGTCAGGTTCCTGGATTGTATTGTGGGAAGAGGAGCATGAGAGGGGAGGAGATGAAAAGGAAAATAACTGTACGGCCATTGTGAGTGTCTTTGCCTCGGGGGGCTGCACTCTCTGTGCATCCCTCCTCCTCGCATGGCTCTCCTCCTTCTACACCTCTCTTTCCTCTCTTCTCTTTCTTCCTCATCCTTTCACCCCCCACCCCCCCACCCCCCGGGCGTCAGCAGGCGCACGATTCAATATGGGATGTATGGATTCCTTTCTCATTCCTTCCTCCTATTCCACCGTTCTGCATCTCAGAGTGGCTACGTGCCCGCTTTGTGCACGTGTGCGCACGTCTCTCTCTCTCCCTCTCTCTGTGAGCGTCCCAGAAAAAGGCGGACCTCGGGGAGTTGTGCTCTACTTTCATGGCGTTATTAATTCATCCTTCCCCTTCCTCTCTCTATGCCAGGGTGGACGCCGTGAAGGGACAAGGAGAAAGAGAAGAGAGTCAGAGCAAAAGAAAGCAGAGTCACAGAGGCATATTCAGCCAGGCAAATAGAAGAGGCCCTTCCTCTTATCTGTGTGCCAGTGTGTGCGAGGGAGAGGGGGGGGGGCACAGAGAAATCTGAGGAGTTGCAGACAGTACATGTGTTTCTTTCTTTTAGTGTGTAGTTATGTTTTTGTCTGTTTGTATGTTGTGGAAAATGGATGGAAATTAGCATTCTTGCTAAATCTGGTGTATTTACATTACATGATGTATGTAACAACTCCTTTTGAGCTTGTATACGTAGATCAAAACGCTATACTTTTGATGCTTTTGTGTGACGCTGATGAAGTACAGTAGGGCGATAATATGCGGAAAAAAGTTAAAAACACAAAATGTTACGGTATGGGGATGGGAGGTTTCTGCCCGACAGCAACGATATGAAGGATAACATGTTTCCAATTCTTTCCAATTCATTTGAATTTGCTAGGTTTGGAAACAGTCCACATGTTACAGTTACCTTTGATGCTCGCACTGGTTACTGCTCATACTGTATAGGCGTGTATGTGTGTCGCAATTCTAACTTTTAATTAGTGAATGTAAATGTTTCTCAAGAGTGTAAAAATGGACCATTACATAATGGGTGAATTATGTTGTGTGGGGCCAGTGCAGTTTCACATCACTGGTGTAGTGCAGAGGACTGAAGTGGTAATATATAGATTAACTAGAGAGGATAATTTTAGGTTCCAAAGCTGCTTTTATTCAGAGATGGCGTACATGACTGACAAGGCATGGCATTGCATTGTGTTGTGGGTATTAATGGCAGGCAGAGAAGAACACGTGTTTGTGTGTGAAGAGAGAGCCCTCTTTTCTCCAGTGCCTTACTCCTTATCCCTAAACTTCTTTGCCTTTTTATATTTATTTTACTGTTTTGAAAAACATTTTAAAATTGTTTATAGATTGGAATTGAACTATTCAAAATTGTTTTTTAACATTAAAAAAAATGCAAAGAAGTTTATGGATAAGGCACTGGCAAAATAGTTTGCTGGTATCTAGGCTGACCTCTAGTTTTAGTTAAATTTGACATAGGCCTTTGTTTCACCCATGCGAAGTGAAGGGTGCTCTTATCATCATCTCATTCTGGCCAATAATGTGCGTCACTTTTGTCTTTAATGTTTGTGTTTACACACTTTTGTCTTCAATGTTTGTGTTTACACAGACCCTCAAAGCTGCCCCTTAAAAACGTATTTGACAAAACAATTATATAATTTGAGATCACATAATAAGGCGAGACAGAGTCAAGGCCGACTCAGAGGAAGTGTGTGATTTGCCCTGTGGACGAATGCTCCTGCTACGGTGTCTACTGCTCGCTGCACTGCATTTGTACACTTGGGTGCCCACTGTGTCGTATTTGTCTTGCCTCAATGTAGTTCACACTAGGATTCAGTCATAGACGATAATGAGCTGTTCAGGTACAATGTCAACCAGCTGTCAACAGCGAAGCTAATACAATAGCCTTATGGGGCTTTTTTATTTTATTTTTTAAGTATGCTCGTTTTAGGACTTTTGCATACTTAGCAACATTTTGATACAGTATACTGAAATGAAATCATGTTGAGAAGGAGACCCTTAACCACTTGAACCCCAGTGTTCATATTCTGGGGGGAACATTACCCAAAAATATCTACAAACTCACTTTTTTGTAGATCTGCTTTTCTGATTATTGTGAGATATAAGAGATTTGGGGCTCCATCTCGCGCCAGGAGCCCTATCTCCTTCAATTTGGGATTTAGTATTGTGTAAGAGGCGTTCCCCCATAAAAAATGCTATCTTGTGCCACCACCTAAATCCTTAAAACACCTCCGCTACCCATTACATTATGCATAGGTGTGGTTTGGGCGTTATGCAACTTAATCCAATCAGTGTGCCAGGTTCCATTCTCTTTAAAGATGGAGTGCCACCATTTTTTTCCACCCTAAAACATGATCATCAGGTATTATTACAATTTAAGGGGGAAGAACCTTTTCCAAAAAGTGTACAGTATTTGTTAAAATCATGCTTTTATGTGGACACGCCCACCAGTTCATTAAGTATGCCTGGTTTGCCTGGTGGGTGGTGATGGGTGGTGATCCACCTGAACTGAAGCCGCCCCCACAGCTGTAGTTGTATGATAAAGGGGGAAGGGTTAGGGGAGGGGCTGATAGTGTGGTGTCACTATATTACTGTTTACTTCATTGGCCCGTTTGACTGTCAAGGGTTCAGCCTCCAGGAAGAAACCCTAAATACAAAGTTAATACACCATTGCACATAAAAACAACTCCAGGGTGTCTAATGAAGTACTGTCACCTCATAGACACATGAAAAACTGGACAAATACAAAAATTGTGGCACTCCATCTTTAAGAGATCTATTATCCATAATTCCACTCCACGACCAACACAGCTAAGTTATGCTCCCCCCCCCTCCCGTGTTGTTTCTTTTTCTTTTTTCTTTTCTCTCCACCGCACAGAAATGCACCAAAACACACGTCATTTCATTGACTCACAGCTCGCTCAAATCTGGACCATTTAAAAAAAAGTGCTGTGTAATCTGTACATTTCGGTCTTTCATTTGGTATATAGATCGCAAGTATACTGCCTCTCTATTAAACGGTATCAAGCGAAAACGGAAGTTCGGGAAATCAGATTAATTAAATAGACTTGCACTGAACTATGGCGAAATCACATTGGAAATGACACCCATCTAGCATTTAATTGCTTTTCATTTGGTTGACACAAGTATCAGCACGTGTTACTGATTATGGGGAATTTTACATTATTTTAAATCCATTACATATTTGCTGCAGGGTGATGAAACTGAACGAGGGAATCGCGCACAGTGCGCCTTGGTACAAATCTAATAACTTATTTGACTAGACAATTAAACACAATGAGCACAAGGAATTGACACTGCTGATTAGAGGGAAATTACAATCACAGATTTGTGAAGAGACAGAACGAGACCTCTGAGCTGTGAATGTTTTGCAACATGCATACATCAAGCCGAGGCAGCTCCAACTCAAGTCGCACCATCTGAGGAGCGCATTATTTTACCAAACGGATTGGCATTACAGGTGGTTTGAAAAGGCACTTTCCGTTGTCCTAAACCTGTGTACATAAGATAGCAAATATAGGGAAAGTGCATCGACACACCTGCAAACACACCTCCACCCGCAAATACAGGTGTCGGCAAAATTAATAGTGGGTTGTGTGGCCGCAAGATGACGTTTACGCACAGTGGAAGCTCCTAAATGCGTAATTCACAGAGAATGTTTATTACTTGCGGATAAAGAATGGCGTACGATGGAGCCCTTGGTGTAGACGGAAAAAGTGGTCAAAGTACAGCTGTAACTCAAGACTTTTTTTGTAATTGTCCTACTAAAATGGTCTTTCTCTGTTGATGTGTATGCAGGGCCTATAAATGAAGACTGCATAAGAAGACTCCAGCGGTGTTCATAGACAAACGCACAGCAACAGGTTGACTGGGAGAGAAGACATGGTCACGGTCAGGAGACCTTAGTTCCTCCCAGAAGGCCTCGCATGCAGGGCCCAGGGGGCGGGATTACAGGGCGGAGACGATGAACCTGACCAATGAAGGGCCGTCGCCCGGGGATAGAGTCTCCACTCGTTAGTGATCTCCATGGTAACTGACAGCTGGCCCAGCACCTCGCACACAGGCGTCTGAATCCTAATTGGCCGACAGCACAGGTAGGAATGAGCCCGACTTATACTTGTTCGTAGTGCTGCAGCTATTGATTGTTTTCGTAGTGATTATTCAAACGATAACCTTTTCAATTAATCCAATAATGGAGAAGCGTATTTTATTATATCTCTGCTGTCGGGCAAAAACCAGCTACCTCTAAAATATCAATTTTTCAGGAAATTAAGAATGACAGGGCACAGTGGCACAGTTGGTAGTGCTGTTGCCTCACAGCTAGAAGGTCCTGGGTTCGATTCCCGCTCGCTGTGGGTGCTGGTGGCGTGTTTCCTCCTCCGCGTCATCAGTGCCCATACACGAGGCGGGGTTGGTGAAAGGGCCTTTCTGTGTGGAGTTTGCATGTTCTCCCCGTGTCCCCTAGGGTAGGTACCCTCACAAAAAACATGCAGTAATCCTGGTCTCTAAACTGACTCCCCCTGGCCAGCCGGGGCACCTGATGGAGGGGAAAGGAACTGGTTGGAATAACGTATTCCTTCCACGCACCATGTCCAACCAGGGAAACTCCCCCTGTCAGGTGTAAAGGAGCAACTTGGACACTCAGGCATGAAGGAAGCATGAGTTCAAGTCCGTTGCTCTCCCCATGTCCCCCATATATGGGGACTAGGTTGCCGGAGGGTGTGTAGAGCCCAGGATCACATTAGATAATTGACACTGGGTGAAAAAATGGGTTACAAAATTGTGGAATAAAAAAAACATTACAAAAAATGAAAGGAAATAGCTGATATACATTGATTGATTGATTTAAGTATTTATTAACAGTATGCAGAATAGGTACATTTCAAGCACAACTCAAAAACTGACACTGAAAAACGACACCATAAAGCATTACACTTGTTTAGTCCTTACAATCACCCTTTTCAATTCATCAGAACACGTACAAGAGACGTACAAATATACACTTCTATATAAAAAATAACTTATATTCTTTCAGAGCAAACGTTTTAAACTCAAATCTTTGCTTCTGAGGGGGTCCCAGGGCTCCCTGGAACGACATATTTTCAGATGGGAGGTCGGCGGCCAATTACGTTACAATTTCTGGGGTCCTTGACATGAAATAGTTTGAGAACCACTGATATAGAAAAAGGTTTTTCTGAAAACTGTCATGATTTAGAAGAGATTTTGTAGAGTCGACCTCAGGTCTAAATGGGTTAATGATGTTTCCTTGTTTAGTTTAGTTATGCTCTCTCCACATTTATCCATTAGCTGAAATACAACAACAGTATGGTTATAGTGCATGTGGGAGTGTGGCACTCTGTTGTATTTGTGGAAGCAGAGGTGAGGTGTGGTGTGACCGAGTGTGATCATACTCTGCTATACAGATTGGTTATAATCATGTTTTTATTAAAGGACGCCTTCACCCATTTCAACCCATTTTCAATCTTTGTATAATTGATCCTCACTAATGCTCATGATAATATGGTACCATTTTTGTCTACTTGATCTGTGTCTCAGAGGAGCGCTGCCAGTGTCATCATCGATGGGGAATCCAGGCTAATAGAAACTGCAGGCTTTCTATTCCTGGAAAGTAATAGAAGCCACTCGCATTAATGAAAATCGAAATAAAAAAATGTAAATCTAGTTTGAAAATAATAATAATAATCCTTCCTAATGATGATGTCACTGGTAGGTGGGTTCCTAAATGTCCATAGCCCTCCTATGAGACACAGACCAAGTAGATTTTTTTTACCATTTTTATCATGAGCATAAGGCAGGACCAATTATACAAAGATGGGTTGAAAGTGGGTGAAGTCGTACCGTCCTTTAATTAAAATATTTTTTAAAGTTACTTTGTAGCTTTATTTATGCCTGCTTTTAGTGTCATGTAAAATACTGGAGGGTTTGTGTGTTTTTTTCCCCCCGTGAATTTTGACGCGTACGCACGTACGCACTACGCACGCACGCGTACACACACACACACACACACACACACACACACACACACACACACACACACACACAGAGAAAGATAACCTCAAATAACCTCAAATGTTCACTTTGTAGGGCCTGTTAAACAAACGCACGCGCACGCACACACACACAAAGAGAGGAAGATTAGACCATAACCTCAGATGTTCACTAGGACCTGTTAATGACACACGCACGTGCACTGCCACACGCACACACGCACGCACGCACGCACGCACGCATGCGCACGCGCGCGCGCGCACACACACACACACACACACACACACACACACACACACACACACACACACACACACACACACACACACACACACACACACACACACACACACACACACACACACACACACACACATCTAGCTCGGTGAGTCATACTGCTCGCAGGCAGTGCAGGTAAATCAGCTGTGTCTAACAGTCTGTGTGAAAGATCACAGCTGCAGGCTCTGTACCAAATACACTGCTGTGGGTGTTAGAGTTTGAGTGGATGGGACACATGTGTGTGTGTGTGTGTGTGTGTGGGGTGCGGTGTGTGCGGTACACGCGTGCATGTGTCTTTAACAGGTCCTATGAACATTTGAGGTTATGGTCTTGTGTGTGTGTGTGTGTGTGTGTGTGTTCAAACGTGTGCGCGCGTTTGAATGTATGACTGCATGCTTTTTCAGTCTCAAAGATGATGATTTAAGTCTTACTGAATGCTTGATTCAAGTGGTGGCATTATACCTAGTATGCAGCTTTGTGCACATGTTGGTGTGTGTGTGTGTGTGTGTGTTGCACTGTAACCTTTACAGCTTCCAAAGAGCACAGTCATGACCCTGCAGCGTGTGACTTTTACTGTATTCATGAGGGGTGATACATTAAAGGCAACGTGTCTCGGTCAGGTGTTGGGCCAACATAAGCTGCCAGAACAGCAATATGCCTTGGCATAGATTGTACAATTCTCTGAAACTCTTACTGGAGGGATGGAGCACCATTCTAACTAAAGATATTACCTCATTTAGAGTTTCCATAATGGTGGGGAGTCGGGACTGGGAGGGAGCACTGCATAACAAGACGGTCCAAAATCTCCCCTAGGTGTTGGTAACCGTGAAGGCTAGCATACATTACAATACATTATGATTCACATCGTGTTCATGCTTATCAAATCATTCAGTGACCTCTCATGGATGGGGTCACTGTCATCCTGGAAGAGACTATTCTCATCACGATAGGTTTCATGATAATATAAAGGTGAATATCTTTGTATTGATTTGTAGGGACAGCATGGCTCACTTTAACATGCTCACAGAGGATGATTGTGGGCACACGTTTTACCTGTATTTACTATTTGCCTTGCTGGACAGCAAGGCACATATCAAGCATAATGGTAAAAACATCCACACACTGGTTTAAAGCTCCCAAAATGTATTTAATGGCGCAACATTTCGACCTTCTTCATCAGGCAAATCTTCTTTAAACCAGTGCACAGATGTTTTTACCTTCTTCTCACTTTAACACGCTGAAATCCTACATGCTCCACGACTGCATAGGCTGGCATATGTTCCTCTGTAAACCCCTGAAATGCTTTAATTATGGAGCTTGATCTGTCTGGAATCTGCATGGACACGCTCTTTAAATGCAGTGGTTGACTCTGCTATGGAGAGAACTACTGATTTGGAAGGCATTTTGTGCCTCGGGTCTTAATGGGTTAATGCTATGTTGTCGTTAAAATCGTAGTGTTTTGCCGCCCAATTATTTGGGGGCCCACTTGCAATATCCTCACGGCCCACCGGTGGGCCGCGGCCCTCGGGTTGAGAACCACTGGCGACCGTACACCTCACATGCACTCCTACCCCCCCCTTCTCTTGTGGAGAATGTGGTGAATGATGAGTCATCAGACCACATCCCTGTAGAACAGAATGTGGTGAATGATGAGTCATCAGACCACATCCCTGTAGAACAGAATGTGGTGAATGATGAGTCATCAGACCACATCCCTGTAGAATGTGGTGAATGATGAGTCATCAGACCACATCCCTGTAGAACAGAATGTGGTGAATGATGAGTCATCAGACCACATCCCTGTAGAACAGAATGTGGTGAATGATGAGTCATCAGACCACATCCCTGTAGAATGTGGTGAATGATGAGTCATCAGACCACATCCCTGTAGAATGTGGTGAATGATGAGTCATCAGACCACATCCCTGTAGAACAGAATGTGGTGAATGATGAGTCATCAGACCACATCCCTGTAGAACAGAATGTGGTGAATGATGAGTCATCAGACCACATCCCTGTAGAACAGTGTCCCATGGTTATTGTACCGCTGCATTCTCAAATGTGATGCTGCTGCTGCCATCTGTGCCCCAATAGATCCAACCCTTTCACATATTGTTGCTGTCGGGCAGAAACCTCTCATCTCCATAGTTTATGTTGTGTGTGTGTGTGTGTTTTTTTCTCGTACATTTTATGCCCTACACAAAAGCAGAAACCCTTGATCGTTTCTGTTTTGGAGGGGAATCTTATGTTGTATTTTGTTTTTATTTTGTAAAGCTTATGATTCATATTGTATTAGAGCCTCCAGCAACAATAAAAAGAGTAAAACGCTAAAAAAAAAAGTAGCAGATCTGCTGTTCCAAGGTTTTTGCTCAGCTTGTTATGAACATGTCACATAGTATATAGGATGTTTGCTTTTTTATCATGCAGTATGGAAGCATCTGCATTCATTATGTTTCTCCACTAATTTCATTCATTATGCTTCTCCACTAATTTATTCAGATTGTGTGTGTGTGTGTGTGTGTGTGTGTGTGTGTGTGTGTGTGTGTGTGTGTGTGTGTGTGTGTGTGTGTGTGTGTGTGTGTGTGTGTGTGTGTGTGTGTGTGTGTGTGTGTGTGTGTGTGTGTGTGTGTGTGTGTGTGTGTGTGTGTGTGTGTGTTCTCTTTATTGCTGGAATATTTATAGCATGTATAATGTATATATTTCATTATGTATTGTACAGATCAAAATGCTAGACTAAAAATGCTTAACAAGTTAAAACAATTCACATTCACAAACGCAATGTCCCAAAGGTCCAGTAAGAGAGAGAGAGAGAGAGTGAGTGCAGAGTTTTAGGAAGTACTATACTGGAAAGAAATGGCACTACTGATAGTTAGTCGTTCTCAAACCTTTTCATGTCAAAGATCCAACAACGAATGTCGTCGTTGTTGGGTAGAAAACTCTTCATATTTTCACTTTTTGTTTTCTTTTTTTTGTAAATGAACGCCCTTCTTGATCATACTACAGCATTAGGTCACCTAAAAGCATCAAAGTAGCAGATCCACACGCTTTCGTGCCGCTTCTTGAACTTGTAGATCTGCTAGTTTAAAGACGAGTGAAATTGTTAATTTGGGCATTTTATTTTGAAGTTTCAGCTTGAAACGCTGGCTCTTAAGTTTCTGAACCAATCAGAGCGTTGCATCCCTTCAGGCGATGGGACTATGCTGCCGTCCTTGTAGTTGTCTGGCTGGCAGCTCTTGGTGGTCCTGCTAGTCGCATTCTCATGGCTGTTATTTTCTGGATCACATTTGGCATTCCATCATACTGATTCTTGTTGGTAACATGTGTAATCTTTCTGATGTTAATGTTAAGTACTGCATGTAGCATTCTGGTGTAGCATCCATCTAGAGACTTCGGCAGGTTGTCTTCAGGGTCCAGCATTCACTGCCGTATAGGAGAACAGACTCTACCGTTGCATAGAATAAGCTGAGTTTGGTTTCACAGCGAGCCGCCCCGCGTCCGAATCGGTCGAGAAATGACAGAGTTACTGTGTGGGGGAATTAGCATTTAGCAGACACCCCCCTCTCTCTCTGTAATTAGCAGGCAACAGTGCAACACTATCTCTCTCTCTGTGTTTCTATCACAACAGTGCCACTTTTGCCCCTACTGGTACTCTAAACCTAGGGACAGGTACGTGGACATAGGGACAGGTACGTGGACATAGTGTCACAGTCTCTCTCTCCCTCAGTCTGTGACTCCACCATGGCCACTCCCACATTCATTTCTACCACACTGCAGTCCCTTTTACACACCTGTCTTCAACTCCCTCGTCAGCCAACCTGTGAACACTTTGCCAATCAACTTGCTCCTATAAAACTGGACTCTTTACAAACTCTCAGTTCATAGTTTGATGTCATGGTTGCTTGTCCCTGGATTCCTGTTTTGACTACTTTGTCATTTTGCAATTGCCTGATTCCTGCCTACTACTTCAAGTGTAAGATCTGCCTTATTCTTTATTAAATACTTAATGTAACATCTATTCTTGTTTGTTGTTACTTTGCACTTGGGTTCCACTCTGTCTACATCCATGACAGTATGAACTGACCACAAATATGAACCCAGCAGAGTTACAGCTTTTCAAGAAGAAGGTGGTGGATTTTGAAATTGTGGTTGATCAGCTCATTACCTCACCACCTAACCTGCGTGCTGAACTTCAGAGGCAGATTTCAACCCAGCAGCAGTGGTTCAAAGAGAAGCCATGGGTTAGCCATTTTATTCCGCACTTGAATGTTGTCCGTGGGAGGCTTAATGATTTTGAGACCATCTTGCTTCCTGCTTCCCAGCCAGCTCCTCACACTATACGGCTTGGAGTGATGAGTCTGCAACCCACCAGCCCTGTTGAGCAGAAGACTGCTGAGTATGTGGATGTGGACTTGTTTACTTATTTTCGCAGCCGTGTGAAGATTCCTGTTTATCCCGACCCTGTTCAAGTCAAAGAACCACTTCATGCCCCAGATCCTTATATGGGCCCCTAGCGGCCAGGGTTCTGTTGTGCATTTACAATGGAGAGAAATCCAAGATGGATGCCAGATTCCGAGACAAAGTATGGACAGAGTGGATTAAAATACCTTTTTTATTGAAAACTACGGCCGTACAGCGTGTAATTGTTTCCCGCACACCAACCGGACAAGTGGGGCAAACGAGAAAGGAGCTTAGATTTTGCATTTGTACAAGGTAAGAGTGATTTTGAGGCAAAATTGGTCATCCGCTCCCAAAATTGGGCAGTAGTGCCGCTTAGACTCTCGTAGAGAGCGATAGCGTCAGAATCGAAAAGAACTCTACTTGAGTCTAAATCTTGGGCTAGTGTTTTGCCAATTATTTGTGGACCCACTTGCAATATACCCTCGTACGCCCCGGCCCACTGGTTGAGAACCACTGAACTCCCCCCCCCCCCCCCCCCCACAAGAGTCTGTAGATGCACTGTTGGTGGACGGATAGTCTGGATCAGGGTAGGGCACCATACACACATATCAAACACATGTTCTGTGTCTTGTCAGAGTTTAATGGCCGCCATAATGCATTTCCAATGGGAGTGACATGGTTTGACCAAACATTTGTGTTTGATGGGCAGAACACAGCCTGTGGGTGTGGGTGTGGGTGTGTGTGTGTTTGTGCGCTAAATGTGGTGGACCTGAAGTGCATCTGCTCACAATGCATGCTTTGGGCATTCCTTACCTCCATTAAGATGTGTTTTCCCATATAAGGGAAAAAACATTTTAAGATATTTTGTGAGGGGGTAAAAAAAGAGAAACCGAAAGCCTTGTTAGACTCCAGGGGGACAACAAAGTGTAGAGGGTTTAAGAATGTAACACCTTCTTAATCCCTCTCTATTGACTAGTCCACTGGTTAATCTTCTCCTCTGGGGATCCCTGGCACAAAACATCTTCAGGTGAGGGTCCGCGGCCAAATACAGATCCATTTTTGGTTGTTTACTTGAAAAGGTTTGAGTATCACTGCTCTAGTCTTAGAGAACCGGTCAGTTGAGGATCAACTGGTTTGACCATTCCTATTTCATCTTCCATCTACACCAAGGGCCCTATTTTCGTCAGTGCTAAACCCCTTATCGCTAAAATCTTTGCCTTTTTTTTTTTTTTTTTTTTACTATTTTGAAAAATATATTAAAATTGTTCAACTACGCTTACTACTAGGGCATCTACATTGACATGTTGTGAGCTTATTTGAACTATTCAAAAATTGTTTTTCAAAATAGTAAAAAAGGCTAAGCAGTTTAGAGATAAGGGATTTAGCACTGACGAAAATAGGGCCCCAAATCTCTTCGCCAAAAATAACAGATCTGCAAGTGTGCTGTGAGCTTGTAGATCTGCTATTTCCCCAACAGAATATAGATGCTGGGGTTCAAGTGGTCGAGTTAAATGAACACTGTGTAGTACTGTGGTCCTCCCAGGCAGCAGTGTGTAGTTGGTGTAATATGGTCAGATCATGTGTCAGTGCACAGAGAGATTACACTATGGCAGCTGTCAATCTGTTCTAATCTGTTTTAATCAAAAACGCCCGGTGACTGACGGCAGCCAACAATCTGTTTACTGTTCTGTAGCAGGATGCTCGTCAGTGGCTTCCACTTTAATTTGGACAGTGGTGGAAAACGTACTCACATTGTTGTTTAACATGACGTGACTACTCTGTTACAAGTAAAGTCAGGAATTCAAAATCTACAATCTAAAAGTACAAAAGTATTGCTATCAAAATGTATTTCAAAAGTAGAAAGAAGTACTACTTGTAGATCGGCTATTTTCAACTGGATGAAATGTATGTACTGTAGGGCTGAAGTATAGGTTTTGTAATAATAATCCAAATCTACAAAGCAACTACGGTAGTAAGTTTTCAAAGAAATGCAGTGGAGTAAAAGTACAATATTTAGACCCAAGATGTAATAGAGTAGAAATAAAATTATTGGAAATTGGAAATACTCAATTAAGTGTGTGCGCGTGTGTACTGTATATGACTGCAGCAACCCCTCGGTGCATCTCTCTCTCTCCATCTGCTACTGTTGCTGTGGGAACATGCCCTACTCACTCCCATTGCCCGAGCCACAGAGACTGGGTGTGGTTTGAACGGTGTGGTCCAATCAGAATCACTGTGGCATTCGAGACCCACTTAACAATGTGTATGATATGATTGGTACAGGATGATAAGTTGTAATCAGATGTAAATTCTAAGAGTTTTTAAAGATGGAGTGTCATGATTCCCCCCCCCCCCCACACCTCTAAAACATGATCATCAGGTACTATGGGTACAAAAACCATGGCAGGAGTCTTGCTTGTGTTACGGACTGTTCTGAAGTCTAGGGGCAACCTGCCCGCAACATGTATGGAAGAACAACACCGCTCATAAAAGAGCATTTCTTTTAATACTCAAAGACAAATTACAAAGTGGCTTAAGTGCATGATGAATAGTTACAACGGATGGCTCTGTGAGCACTGAATGAATGGTTGAACACTTACATGACAGAATGATGAATGAACAAAAGAAAAGGTGGTGATGACATAACACTAACTCAAAACCCTGACAAATCTACAAATACGAAACTACAACTAACTGAACCTAACAAGCAAGAACTACACAGAACTAAACAGGACAAAACTAACACTCCTTCCCGAAGGGAGTGAAACTAAGGACAAAGCAGAACAAGACACAAACTAACGAAATAAAGCAGACATGACGAAAATAACAATACGTAGGCGGCTGGAGGGAAGACCAACGCCAAGCGGTGTTTCCTCATCGAATCGCTGACAGAGAGTGAGCTTTGTAGCCAGGTAGCCAAGACTCTGAGGTGCCACAGGACCGGTTAGCCAATAGGATCCAAGCATTGGTTAGCCAGGCCCTCCTCAAGGTGGCAACTCATTAGGGACACATCACTCATCTTCTGCAGGGATGACAGGAACAACAAACAGTACCAGGCATAACAATAGGCGTTCCTATAACCTAGTACAGCTAAGCAAGCCTACTAATAAATATATATAGATATAATAGCATTAGCTCTATATATATTTATGACTACTAATCGAACATAATAATAAATACATCCAACAGCTGTTACACTTGACCTCTTCCAGTTTGTCTTGTTGTATGTGAAATGTTTACCCTGTCACTGAGGAATCCCCTCAACACAACACTAAAGAACTTTAGCTGTAAGCCCTATAGAGCGTCGCAGTCCCGCCCTCTCGTGAGACCCGGAAAATAAATGACCGTTCATTTTCCTCATAGACATTTCATAAAGTATGTATTTAAAGACGTTTACGCCGCGGACAAAGCCAACTCTTGTCGTGACAAATCATGACAATAAACACAATGTTTTGGGCCAAACAAAGAATTAGAAAGTAGAAAAAAACGGCAGGTTACAACACTTTTCTTGTTGTTTTTCTTCTTTGTAATTATTTGTTTGGTCCAAAATATTGTGTTTGTTGTCATGATTTGTCACGACTCGAGCTGGCTTCGTACGACGCTTAAAAGGTCTTTAAATAATTACTTTATGAAATGTCTGAGGAAAAAGCATTGGGATTTATTTCCTGGGCCTGTCGTCGTCATGAAAGGGGGCGGGACTGCGACGCTCTATAGTCATACCCTGAGTTCATCATGCTTTTATTACAGTACATGGCTTTGTTGAATACCACTACTCTATTCTGATTGGTCAGTTAAGGCATTCTGCAGACCACTTTTCTACAGTGTGTATGTTATGCAGTTCTAAAATAATCTAATATATTTTTTTAAGTTAATAGTCTCAAAATGATTGATACAGTTTGTAAGTAGCCATGTAATAAGCTAGTGAAGCCGGACCCTTCTGATTCTTGTCAAGGTCCTGCATCGACCTGGCTTAGTTATAAAGCAATTTGGCTTACTTTGCAATAATGATTGGCTTGCTGTGCATGATCCCTTTAATACTATAGCCAGTTAGAAAATATCACTTTAATTCAACTAATCCCACAAAATGTAATTTTTGTGGGTGTAGAAATGACTAATGAATTCAAACCCTGAGCCTGTCCTTATTAGTCACCATGCAGCAGAGGCTCTTCTACGGTGCAATACAGTATAGCTCTGCATCGGAAAACTATTGCTTATGCTGGTGATCCTTACTATTGAAAATGTTACATCTTAACCGTAGTCACAATTATTACATAATCGTCTAATCGCAATTATTTGAGATAATCACAAATATTTTGTCATAATCATAATCATTTCCATGTTGAAACTTTAAAGATGTTCATACATGAAAAAGCAGTAATAGCAGATCTACAAGCTTTACCTTTATAAAACATTTATAAAATTGTCATATTATCTGCCCTGTGCACTTTTTTATTATGAAGCCTAAAAGACAAACAGAAATGTTCTATTCATAATGTTACAATATTCAATCAATGCCAAAACGCAATCAAATCGTTAATCGTAATTATTTTTGTGACAATTAATCATCAACTTAAATGTGTAATCGTGACAGAGTCCATACATGGATTATGTATCAGTGAATATGACTTGATAAGTGAATATGACTTGATCTAATATAAATCTGTAGGCTTAACAAAGTTAATTAACCCAGTGGTTCTCAAAGTGGGGTTTAAAACAGGACTTCACAAAGCAGAACTTGTCATGTGATGTGCGTGCGTGCGTGCGTGCGTGCGTGCGTGCGTGCGTGTGTCCAGGGCTCATCTCATGAGCCGTTCGATCAATCAGTAGCACATTTATTTTGCCAAAGGAGGCAAGAGCAAGGTCGGGCTGGAACCTTGCCCAAATTTGGAGTGATGCACCATAGATGAGTATAGGCAGTATGGTGTGTGAGGGCGATGGGAGTCACGCCGCTATATCCCATCTATCCGAGTCCATGGTTAATGTCCGCAACAACACCCGTTCTGCCGTTCAGGTATGAAGTGTTGTGGGTGTTTGTAAGCAGTTCACACATGAGGCAACATGAAGGTAAACCGCTGCAAAAACAACATAAGTGTACTCTCTGCGATGATCCCATTTATTAACTAGACAATTTGAACATAAGTTAAGTGGTTGCCCCCAGTGTCAATAACTTTCTGCTGAACACAACACTTGAACACTGTTTGTAGGACTAGCATATTGTGTGTTCGTCCCACCTGCGCCAGTGGGAGCAGTACGTGTCTGACTGACCTTCAACTAGCTAACTTCGTATCCAGTGCCCTTTGCTTGCTTGATGGAAATAAATGTGTATTTTTAACAAGCAAAACTTTGCTGTCCATTCGTTGTGGAATACATTAGCAATAGCTTTTATTTTTCCATGATATCACATCAAATGTAGCCGCACAATCCTATTATATTTTGCTGACTGATGAGACCTGTGCCCTTCCGGGCACAGGTCTCCACCAGGAGTATAGGAGTGTGTGTGATGTTTGGCAAAATGTTCAGGAGGATGTTTCTTTTTATTTGTTTTTGCAACAATTTTCTTAATTTTGTTGAGGAAATGCAGAGCCAGATCACTCATAGCATCTCTGAGGATAGAATTCTGGATGAGCAGGACATGTGCAGCATTTTGTACAAAACGGGCCACTCCTGAAAACTTTGGAAGGCAATCTTAGCCAATCAGTGTACAATCTGAGAAATCCAACAGACTCGTCTTGATCACATGACTACAGAGATCATGTGTACCGATTGCCATTTCTTCATACGCCTTTGATGGCAATTGGATGATTTGAGGCATTTTGTTCCAAAAATGTGTTTTGCAAAAATCAACCTGTTGGTGGCGCTATAACAGGCCAATGTGAAAAGGGTGGGATATATTCCTCAGCCTAGTAAGAAAATGTGTGAAAGATTTCACGTAAATTGCATGCTGCGTTCATGATTTGAGGCTATTGTTCAAAACGGGGCAATCTTGCAAACTGTGAAAGCCAATTATAGCCAATTAGGATGGAATATGAAATATCAGACAGATCCGACTTGAGCACATGACCATAGAGATACTGTGTAACGATTTGTGAGATTTTTGGACAGAATCTGGAGGAGTAATATCAAAAAATGTGTTTTACAAAAGTCGGCCTCCTGATGGCGCTATCAAAGGCAGATGCGGAAAATGCAGGTCAAAGGTTTGTCCTTGGCCTCTAGGGAGTGTGCATGCAACGTTTCACGCAGATCGGTGCAGTTTTAGGTAAAAAATGTGAAAAGCTGCCTCATGGTGGCGCTATAACAGGCCGTTCTGGAAATTGTGGGGCAGAGGTTCATCGTTGGCATCCAGGGAGTGTGTGTGCAAAGTTTGGCATCGACCGGGTTAACGGTGCTGGAGATTAGCTGTACACAGACGGACGGAAGGAAGGACGGACACACACACACACACACAGAGTGCAAAACATACTCTCTCCCCGTGCCTTCGGCCTGGTGGAGACAATAATGTAGCCGCACTGCATGCATCAATCAAAAGAACAATCAAAGATCAAAAGAAGCATCACATGAACGGATTGAAGTGAGAGAGGGACACAGTGTTTAAAATGGAAAAGATGAATACTGTATAGTGTATGTATATTGAATATGACAGAGGATGTAGATGGAGCACAATTGGGTAAAATGTACAAAAGGTCTGACTTTGATCAAGCTGAAAAACACTCAAATTGATCGATCTTACTAACTTAAAATATGACTTGTTCAGACCACCATAGATCCCAATAACCCGGTAGCATCGGAATATGCCTATTACAGTATTTCACTCAGAAAATGTGTGTCTACCATACAGAACAGTGCTGAAAATGCTAAAACGAAACGAATGCCATATGAAGCTCCACTTTTGTTGCCTTGGCTTTTAAGACTGGGAATGTATGAGAACAATGTTCCAGCTTTAATTGCAACCATAAACGCTTCAATTCTCTTTTCTTTTTTTTTCTTTTTCTTGATGATGTGCCCCTTTTTAAACGAGTCACATTATGAATTGGATTCCATTAATGACTCCAGCTGGGTAAGTACATGGCTAATGTTTCCTCTGCAAATGATTACCATGAGATTGTCACTGCATGTAGCCGGCCTACGTGAGCCATCAACATAATATGACTCATGTATGAGCAGCTTCTGGGGCCACATTACAGAAACCTAGTAAATGCAAAATCTCATCTTAATCCCAGCAAGAAAAAGCAATTTAAGGTTTTTCCTCTTACAGAGGCACTGTTCCTCCTACATGCCCTCTGTCACATAAATCAAGGTGCAATACAACAAGCTGAAACTCACAATCAATCTTCTCCAGGGGCAGGTTCAAGTAATTTTATTTGACAACCTTTTAACAGAGTGGAAAATGATCGAGCCGGTAAGAACATCTCAGTGTTTCAAGTGGAGCTGATGAAATAACTGATAGATTTCTTTGAGATGTGAGCCAGGAAAAGGAAAAGAGAACCATCTCAGGAGCTCCACATTGCGGTGCCCTTTTCAGCCGACGGGTGGAAGGATGCATCGATGAATGCACTAGAGGAAAGTATACGTACATGAGAGAGTAAATGAAGTGGTAAAAATGGTGCATTTATATAGCGCCTTTATCCAAGGCGCTTTACATAGATTGTGCATTACATTCACCCATTCACACACACATTCATACACCGATTGCGGCGGTAGCCATGCAAGGTACCAACCAGCACATCGGGAGCAATTTGGGGTTCAGTGTCTTGCCCAAGGACACTTCGACATGTAGCCAGGAGGAGCCGGGATTCGAACCGCCGACCCATGGATCATTGGACGACCTGCTCTACCTCCTGAGCCACAGTGAATGTATGACTATCTGTATAAATGAACAAATGATTACATTGAATAATGGCTGCCTGGAATTATCCCTTGTTGGACTTCTTCATATTTGGGATGAGGGGAAATACACGGTAGCTGTGTCTCCGGGCTACAACTGCAGTGGATCTGGAATGCTTAGCTAATGTTTTACTTTCTCTTGCTTCAAACGTGATTCCCCACCCAGCTCTCACTGCTTCTGCATCTCTTCTTTCTACCTCTCTCAACCACTTCAGCTGGCCTACTCCCCACTAGTACCTACTGTGTCTTCTGCTCCCCCCCACTGCCTTTGTTCTCTCTTCCCTACACTGTTGTTCTCATTCCGCACGTCCTCCTTTGGTCGTCTATGATCTGCTCCCTCATATCCTCCTCTGATCAAGCCATCATTCCACATTGAGTCACTCAGACAGGTGTGCAATAACTTTCTGTTAAGCCGGAGGCACTTTAACCTAGTTTGTTTCCTCAGCAGAAACTTAATTGAAACTTGGCTCTTAGCTTCCAAATACACCTAGCTGCCGCTGGGGAGGAACTCGTGAAGATTTGGCTTTTGGTGTCAAGTTTCTGGTTTTTGGTATGGGCATAAGGTTTTCAAATACCACCACAAATGAGTTGGGTTAGCTAGCCCCCAGCCATCGTGGCCGCCATCTTGAAAATGATGTCTTTCCAGAAGTTAATTTCCCCAATTTTCCTCAAATCTCTTTTATCAATTATTTGGGTTTCAACCATACCTATAACTAATATTGAATCACTGCAAACTAGGGCGCACACCCAAATCGTTACACCTTATGCCCATACTGTACCTAACACCATACCAAAAAAAATCCAAAACTTTTCACCAAAAGCCGAATCTTGATGATTGTTTACGAGTTCCTCCCCAGCTAACTTTAAACATTCACCAGAATAGAGATTAATGACTTTTGTTCGAGTCATTTCATCATCACTGCAGTGATGCCACTGCACTGCTGAACGTAAAATAGACACACATTACAATCTGCTTAGACGCTACTAGAGGCTGCATGTCAGTTAAGGCTGACTGCATGTCAGCCTTAACTGCCATTGATCCTGCCTGATTACACAAGACAGTGGATCCACTTTAAGAGGACATTCATATATTGTCCTTCACTTTCTTTTCATCTGTCCTCCACTTTCTTCCTTCAGTTGTCTTTCCTGCTCCTCTGAGCTGGTTACCATAGCAACAGAGAGCCTACAAGAGAGAGAGAGAGAGATAGAGAGAGAGAGAGAGAGAGAGAGAGAGAGAAAAAAGTGAAGTGCTAAAAGCATCTGCCTTTCTTACTACAGTATACAATTGGATATTCAAGCTGAGGGAGTTTGGTACTTGTCTTTTCTACTCCTCTATTGATGATGATGATGATCCCACCATCCCTCTCTTTTTCTCCTTTTCCCACAGATAAGGACATTGTTATACCTCGGAGCGTGCTTTAATACAGAATACACATTCACTCATTGTAGTCGACCCAAGTCTATTTAACATGGGGCTTAACATAGGGCCGTTCTGTAGTGGTCTATCTTTTATGTTGAGCTAGTTTGCTTGTATCCATGTCCAAAGTACATCTCATACAGTAAGTGAGACATATTTCCTGCGGGTGAATTATATTCTATTTGTGGCCATTTGTTTTGCTGGACCATTGCAGACATTCTGAGGTGTCATTGATATTCTGGGTGTGTTACTGTGAGTGTACCATCATTGGCAGCTCCTGTCAAAGGCCATGTCTCACCTGGACATCCAGTAGGATCTGACCTGAAGGTCAAGATGCAATTTATCCCCTGAGCAAGCAGGCAGGCTCTATTAGCTCGATGGTAAAAATGTCAGAACGTAGTCACTTGTCAAGTCTGGAGTAGAAGAGGAAAGTTACATAGTGCAACTTAAAAGCATGCGGGACGCATGCGTGCGTGCGTGCATCCTAAATCTCATTCATATATTCATCAGGAGACAAAAATGCTGACGCAAGTGTGAGAGAGGAGAGAGTGGGAACAGGGTGAGAGACGGAAAGAGGAGAAGCGTGCGCGCGTGTGTGTGTGGTAAGAAAGTCGGTATAAAGAAAGTCAGAGTCAAGAGTTGCAGGTAAATCGATGTATTTGTGCTAATTATAATATATGAGAGCGAGAGAGAGGTGGGATGTTTAGGATCTTGAAATTAAAGGAGGCATTAACTCTGTCTCATTTATGGGGCTCATTTGTCTTTTCTGTTCCATTTTGTCATCTTGGTTTCAGCTTGAAACAATAAACCAGACTATTTGATTTCCATATGAATTACTTCAAGATCACACAAACGGCATCAATTCGAAATACATTCCAAAACTAGAAAAGTCACAATTTTGAAAAATTGCAAAGTGTGGTTGCCGCAATCGCTTACATGTTACTGTACATTGCGGCTTAGGAATCCACCACTCCTGAATGAGGTGTCTGGTGCTGGGACTCTGGTGCAACGCACAGGTCCTGGGCCTGGTGAGAGCAGGAGTGGACCTGGTGAGACGTAGGAGGGGCTCGGACAGGAGTCAACCCACAGAGCCTATAGTCCTTCCATGCGCCAGAAGCGTACCTCCCAGCCCTGGCAGAGTAGTTCCGGAGTAGTTTCAACGGATTGTGTGTCCTTGGTCTTTCCCTAATGGGACTGATCGAGGGTAGAGCTGGGACGTAAGTCTGCACTTGATCACCCCGGCTGGGTCGTCTGAGTGAGGGGTATGATGTTCGACAGACCCGAAACCCCGATGACCTTGGGATACATCACTGAGGATACGTCCCAGGTGCATCCATGCGATGTTTTTTGTTATAGAAGTGCATGTGCAAGTGCAAACGTAAGTATTCAAAAGAGTACTCAAGTAAATGTACTTTAGTTACCGTCTACCACTGCCAATTCCTGACAGTCCCGTCTGTTTACAGGAAATTGGACACGGTGACCGGCGTGATTGGACGGGGCCAGTTCGAGTGTAGAGTACTATTTGTCCATTGACAAAGAGACACTAATGGCATATTCCCTTCCTTCATGCTTCTTAAACCAATTAGATTATCAAGATGAAGAATCTGTTTCTAAAAGTGATCAATCTGGTGTTCTCCATGGAGTTCCATAACCTCCGCCTGAGCGACCATAGAACTGTGACTAGATCGGACAGAGCGCGTGTCTCAGCATGTGCATGCGTGTGCATAATTGTCTAATGTCCAGTGATGGAAAAAGTAAAATACGATACGATACGATACAACTTTATTGTCAGCTTACACTGAAATTTGCTTTGCGTCCATGACGTCACCGTTCAAGAAACAGACAAGACATAGACGTACATTACAAAATGGTAGACATTACAGGACAAAAATCACAGAAACAATCGGAAACGAGAACATATCCACTGGTTTAGCGATTTTGGTTTAGAAGCGAGACAGACTGATGTACAAATTAATTCTTTAGTCTGTTTTTCTTAAATGTGGGGACTCTAAACCGCCTCATGGAGGGCAACAGTTGATATTCATAATTTAAAACATGTAAGGGGTCAGAGGAGATGCTCTTCGCCAGTCTAAGCATGCTCTTGATCTGGGTAAAAGTATCGATAAAGTAGAAGTCGAGTATTCAAAATGTAATTGACTAAAAGTACTAATGTGTGTCCCATTTCATAATTGTCAATGTATTAAAAATCTTTTGAAAATAGCCGATCTGCTATTTTCAAATGGCCGAAATATGTATACGGCTGAAGTGGTTAGCGTGTTTTGTAATGATAATGATAATGAACTTTATATATATATATATAGCACCTTTCAAAACAAGGTTCCAAAGTGCTGTACAGTACAAGGTTAACAACAATCAAGAGCAGTTTGAAAACGAGAAACACAAAAGGAAAAGAAGACAAATAGCAGCAGTTGGATATGTACAATCACCTATAGAAGGGGTAAAAACACTGTGTAAAGGTGAGTTTTTAAAAGTGACTTAAACACAGGCACCGATGGTGCTAGCCTTACATGCACCGGTAGAGAATTCCATAATCTAGGCAAAGGCACCGATCACCTCTGGTGACTAGGTTCGTCATAGGGACCTCAAGGAGGGCCTTATCCGATGATCTGAGGATCCATTCAGACTTCAGATTTAGGTGGGGACAGCATTTCGAGGATGTAGATAGCAAAATACAAGCACACGATTCCCGATGAAGCCGGTCGATTTGTCATATGGCTCGAGTGTGTGTGGCAAAAACTGTGGGAGGAGTAGCGCGGCAAAGTATCGCTCATTTACAACCACAATAAAAATGGGCCCTTTCACTGGATACAGTCAACAAAACACCATAATATTATTCTGTACATTTGCTTGTAAAGGAGAGGGACTGAAATGAGTGGTCAGAAATGCCGGTAGTTGAGAGGACTTGATAAAAAGGCATAGATGCCATCATGGAAAGGGGGAAGAGAGATGTGTGAAGCTGACTAAAAGGACATGGGCTTACTTTATAAGGTATAAGAGAAGAACCAGTGGTAAAGAGACTAGAAAAAAAGATAAAAGAACAATGACAATTCACTGACCCGTGATCATGCCTGTCCGGCCCATAATGTTCTTGGAGTGCGTCCATTGTGTGAGCCAGTCACCATAGAGCTCACACAGAGTGGCATATATCGGTCTCCTAGGGCTGTAAAGGGGCCATTACACGTCTAATTGCATGGTGATTACATACTGGTTAGTTAGTCAGCTAATTGACTGACATGATCCTAGGCTGGGTCCTAAGGTGTGTGTGTGTGTGTGTGTGTGTGTGTGTGTGTGTGTGTGTGTGTGTGTGTGTGTGTGTGTGTGTGTGTGTGTGTGTGTGTGTGTGTGTGTGTGTGTGTGTGTGTGTGTGTGTGTGTGTGTGTGTGTGTGTGTGTGTGTGTGTGTGTGTGTGTGTGTGTGTGTGTGTGTGTGTGTGTGTGTGTGTGTGTGTGTGTGTGTGTGTGTGTGTGTGTGTGTGTGTGTGTGTGTGTGTGTGTCCTATTTAGACGATAGGCACACAGTCTAAAGTGCAGGGTGTGAACTGCGTCGAGGGAGCCAATTTCACTAGTTAGCTGTGGGACACCAAGGGGTTGTATTAAGCATCTGAATTTGACATTGATGTGTTATTAATTAATTAAATTAATCAAGTGTTTTCTCCCGTTACCTTTAAGAGAAGGTGCATTAGTATTTAGATGATGGATTGGTAGCAT
The DNA here is from genome assembly GCF_951216825.1 of Electrona antarctica. NCBI lineage: Eukaryota > Metazoa > Chordata > Actinopteri > Myctophiformes > Myctophidae > Electrona > Electrona antarctica. The sequence goes on from NC_136812.1 coordinate 21,575,041, forward strand.
CTTCTGCTGTGAAAAACAGACATAATGGTAAGAAGATGAGAAGAATGAGAAGTTTTGATATCTACGGAAACTGAAAAACACAAGGCATGTCTTAAGGTCAGTCTACAACAGACTGTACCTGGTCAGGAAAGGAAGGTTAGGACATAACACCGCAGTACATGATCGTTACATGAATTAATTCATCAGCTCTGACCATCTGTGTGTGTGTGTGTGTGTGTGTGTGTGTGTGTGTGTGTGTGTGTGTGTGTGTGTGTGTGTGTGTGTGTGTGTGTGTGTGTGTGTGTGTGTGTGTGTGTGTGTGTGTGTGTGTGTGTGTGTGTGTGTTCATTCACACATGTGTGTGTGCATGCAACTAAGCAGGAAGCTTCTGGCCTAAAATATATGCATACCTGTTGAAAACCTTCCTGTCTGTAATGGCCAGCACCCTCAGCTCCAAGAAGATTTCTTTGCACTTGAATTATTGCTTTAGTTAAAAAGAATCACACTTGTGAAGTGAGGGGCACCCACTGTGCCACATGACGTCACTGCTTAAAGCAAACATCAAAAGTTTATAGACTTGGCTGCCACATGATGTCAGAAGTGGGGGCCTGTTTGGATCTTTAGCCTCTTACACAGCCTGGGGAGTTGTAGAAATGCCCACCACGCAGGCCCCGTGCCAACCAATGGCCTGAGTGAAGAAGACCACGACATCTCCATGAGGCTTCAGTGGCTGAAACAAGACACTCAACCAAGGTCCATCCCATCCGAGAAAGAGATAGAGTCTCGTCTTGCTACTCTGAAAGTTCCCAACCATCCAGTGTTTTCTGAGCGAGAGATGGAGGACCGTCTGACCGCCCTGCAGGGCAGACCTCTGCCTTCTCAAGCCTCCCCGCCGCTGCATCGGCCTCCAGATACGAGGACCCAGGCAGAACAAGCCGATGCCCTGACTCAGATGACGGAGGAGCTTACTGTAGACAAACTACGAGAAAGCCCACAAGGTCCGTATGGCTCCATGAACAACCTAAACCAGGGGGAGGAGGGCAGGTTGGAAGAGAATGTGGAGGAAGGGCAGGGTGGGGTGAGAGAGATGGAGGCTGAGAACAACCGGAAGCTGGAAGAGCTGAAGCAGGGAAGCTGCTCCCAGGACCACGTCCTGCAAAAGGCAAAGATAATTGCCGCAGTCAAAAGACTGGAAGACCTGTGGCCCTCTGACAGTGAGGGGGAAACCGAAGAAGAGGCTCTGAGTATTACAACAGCTCTATGAAGGAGCTGCACTGGACGAGGCCAGTGGCTACAACATACGAATGGAGCACAGTGACCCAACGGACAGGGAAATTAAAGTGGCTTCCAAGAAAATGGTGCCGACTCTGACGGCAGCAGCGTCTAGAGACAACGAGCCATCAGACAGTGAGGAGGAAGAGCTCCCCTGGTGCTGCATCTGTAACCATGATGCTACACTTCGCTGTCACACCTGCGATGGAGATCTGTTCTGCAGTCAAAAATGTTGAGAACCCCTGGTCTATGAAGTCGTAAGAGACATGAATTCAGTTTTAAAGAAATGCCTTGTTTCATGTACTTCGAACCTACAGTGTGCAATACATCTGTGGCATATTATGCACATGATGCATTTTGACTATATGCGTTTCCACTCTAGTCTGAATAATTTATTCTTTCTTATATTATATATATGTTTTTTTCAATAATATTTGTATTAACATTTTTTATGGGTTTATGGATTATGCTGCCTCCAAACATTAGAAATCCACAAAGCAAAAGCGACAGTCATGGGCGGTCATATTGCGGTCACATGGACGATTTCGATATGCTACCGATTATATCGTGCATCACTACAGATATTATATATTCTAAGAAATACTTGAAATCTACCACGCAGTGCTGTTCCATACCAGAGATATGAATGTGTTGAAAATATTTTGGAAGAGTGTACATACTGTACAGTACTCATGCCAGCAGACTAATTCCCTCCCTCCCTGTACGACCCTTGTGCTTAAAAACTGTTGTCTTAATCATCTTTAATGCAAGAACCGACAGTGGCTACGCTTTATTGCTCCTCCGTTACCTAGCAACACCCATTCACAAAATGCCATATAAGGCAGATTGCAGTATGGTTTCTGAATGGGGAGAGTGAGAGAGTGAGAGAAGGAGATGTGAGCAACAAGGAAGAAAGTTAACAAGGAAGAGCAGGCGGGAAGAATTATTTCTTACTGTTGTTTTTTTGCTGCTTTTGTCCTGTATTTTCATTTAATTTGTCATCTTTGAAACTAGGGTTTATGGTGACTGCAGTGCAGGTAAGGGAACCTCATAGTTCTTCCATTTCACTATGACAGATCTGGTGAAAGTGATAATGCTACAGTAACAGTATAGTGCAATGTTGATGCTGCTGTGGGCCCTCGCATTAAGCTGGGCAAGTTAGCATAACGCCAATAACTCGATTTCAATCTCATGGTATGACGTGTGTGAGTCAGAATCCACTTGAGATAATCTAATTTTGTTCAGCATGACAAAGCAGCCAGGTGCTCACCTTGTAACCTGTGTCTGATGTAATTCCCTCTATATTAGCTCACATCATTTTCTCTCTTTACGGGATGGATATGAATTTGCCACCAACACATCTAGACTACATTTCAGCATTATGAGATGTGTTATGCAGCCATTCAGTCCAGCCATTCAGCCCAAGAGCCAGCCAATCTTTCTCTCCAGTGGGACTGACTGATTGGCTGACCCATGACTTTCCCTTATGATACTTAACAGATCTTCAGGCTTAGAATAGAGACCAGCTACGTCACACAAGATAGCTTCTTTAATCTTCCGCTTTTGCCCTGCATGGGAAAAAAAGAAAAGAAAACAGTTATTCATGAAACCATGTTTCCATGGTAACAGTGGATATTTCATATTGGCAGGAATGAGACCTAGGAGGCTGTTTACTGCTCTGCTCTCCTCTTATGTTCTGCTTGCTTCCGTTTTAAATCAATGGTTTGTACAACTTCAGTATGCATGGCTTTTGAAGAAACGTCATTATGGCAGCCAAGTCTATAGAATTTTTTGTCTGTTTTGTTTGTTTAGGGCACTAAATGATGATGCACGTAAGACGTCATGTAAATATAAATGCATATAAATTCAGTCTGTGGGTACCCCTCACTTCACACAAGTGTGATTTTTACAATACAGACCATCTGCACATTGAAAGTGAACGAATAAATTCCAGCGTAACTATGCAACCCAAGGTTCTACCTCAACATCACTTACAGATTCCCTCAAACAGATCCTGTTCTAGTTAATGAAGCTTGCCATTTTGCTAACAATTCTACACAGAATGAGCAGACAACATTTGAACTGAAACTCCTGTCTCCTGACTACCCTACATTGGCTCCCTGTGAGCTACAGAATTGATTTGTCATGTCAGCGAACAGCACCATCTTGTGTAAAAACACCAGAGTCGCAGTCTCACAGGAGACGGAACGCGATCGAAAAATCTGATCCTGATCCGCTTCCTGTTTATTTTTTTCACAGAAATGGCTGTCGGGGCGTTTTTTCCTGCTGTATTTTGTCAGTGAGGCATGCCACGACAATAACTCTTGAACGCAAGCTACAAATGGAATTTGGAGCTTGGAGCTTCCCCCCGTGAACACAGCACACGTGTCTGTGGGAGCGATTAAGAAAGAAAACGCTAAACGCAACATGTCTTGAAAAGCTAAGATATAACGAAAAAGGCTGGCAAGGGGGGAACAGGGGGCGGAGGAGGGCCGGCTATCTAGTTCTCAACCAGCCTCGGTACCAGGCTTTCATTTTCGTCAGTGCAAAAAATGAAAGCCTGGAGGAACACATTGGCTGCTCTGGTCTAGAAGTGGGAGTCAACCCTTCCGGGTGGGCGTCGCTCCAAATGATGTGATGTAGCGCTGCACTGGGGGGGAGAGGAGGGGCCGGGGGTGACTGACAGATTGGTGAGATCCAATCAGGGCGTGCGCAAATCTCTACCGCGACCCGCCCCTCTAGACCAGAAACCTAACACATTAGCTCAGGCTAGTTCTCAACCTTCTCTAGATCAGATCCATCCAATCCGACCACTTAACGAGGCGGCCGCCTCATTAACTGGTCAGATGCGTGGGCCACAGGCATTTTCACAGCATGTTTATTTTAATGATCAATCAGTCAAGTGTGTTCTGGCTTGGATCAATGGAACTAACATATAGTAGAAAAAGATCACACCCGTGTGAAGTGAGGGGCGCTCTTATCATCGTACATCATCATGATGTAACATGTCGATTTGCTGAGACACATGACATAATTTCTCCATTCATTGTCAATGGCATTTCTGTCAGTATGCTGTTCGCCCCAAGACCAAACTCCCTTTCCTTATCCCTTAACTTCACAGATGGTACAGCATTGGAGAAAGTGGAGGAGTTTAAATATCTAGGCCTGTGGCTGGATCCCTCTCTTTCATTTAGGACCCATATCAACTCAATTGTTCAAAAAATAAACTACAGTCTGAAAACTTTATATCGATCCATCAACAGTTTTCAGCTTCCAGATTAGAAAAAGATTAATCTCACAGCTACTACTACCGATAACAGATTATGCAGACATCATATACCAGAATACCACCGAAACAAATCTCTACCCCTTTAATGTACCCTATAACAATCTGTGTCGATTCATATTGAGATGCCCTTATAGAACTCACCACTGTTCTATGTATGACTCTCTAAACTGGTTATCACCTAAATCTCGAAGACATTCACACTAGCTGCAATTTATTTTCAAATGCATTTTCTTTAATTATCCTCAGTATCTGAAACAATTTCTTGTCCCATACACACCATCATACAACCTACAGTAAGGCATACTGATCATCTCTACTTTATGGTTCCCACCAGGATAACAAAGGAAAGTGGTCGCCGTGCATTCAAATTTAAAGCATCATCTGATTGGAACGACTTACCAAGTTCGCTTAGATCCATCACTTCTTTCAATGCATTTAAATAATCGATTTTCACTCATCTTTTAACACCGTGCTCATGCTTCTAATCTTCTAAACAACAAACAAAGTGCTGCCTCTTTTTCCAACATGCATGATCATATTTATACAAGAACTCTGTTATTTATGGGTTGAATCGGTGGGGTGGGAGCGGCTATCTTTGGGAGAGCTTTTGTTCTGTTTTGTCCTGTGTGTGTATATGGATGTACTGTTGTATTGTTTGTGTACTGTATGTATTGTATGTACTGTTCATTTGTGTTGAGGACCCCCTCTAAAATGAGATGAGACATCTCAAGGGGATCATCCTTTCAATAAAGGTATAATAATAATAATTTAATGATAAAAATAGCCGATTTGCTCGTCTACATATGACATAAATTCTCCATTCATTATCAATGGCATTTAATGTTTGTAGGACAAAAATCTACACTATAGCTGAATATATGAGGGTCTAGCGCTAGTAGCGCCCCTCAAAAACAGGAATAATCAGAGTAAAAAGCTGCTCACATGGATCAAACGGGATCAAGGCATAGAAAAAGAGAGACGATCCGGGCACTCAAAGTTAAAAAGAGGAATAGCAGGCCTTCATGGCGTCGTAATGGTAGATGTTACACTGGGTTGGATGCTGTAAATGGTAGATCTACAAGCTCACAACACGTCACAGTCTGACGCATTGTGAGCTTGTAGATCTGCTATTTTCAGCATGCAACCAAGCTTACAATGACTTGTCTTTTAGTTCTACTGGATGTCTTCTCCACTAGTCCACTCCCTAACATTTTTGTCAGTTTTTATTTGTTGGGGAAATTGTCAATATTTTTATGGTTAGGTGTATATTATTGTCTCCACCAGGCCGAAGGCATGGTGAGAGAGTATGTTTTGCACTCCGTCCGTCCGTCCGTCCGTGTGTCCGTCCGTCCGTGTGTCCGTCCGTCCGTCCGTCTGTGAACAGCTAATCTCTGGCACCGTTGGCTTGATCGCAGCCATACTCTGCACACACACTCCCTGAATGCCAGAGCTGAACCTCTGCCCCAAAGTTTTCACATTGGCCTGTTATAGCGCCACCAGGAGGCCGCTTTGTGCAAAACAAATTTTTGTCAGATTTTGTCCAAACATTACGCAAATTGGTACACAGTCTCTCTAGAGCCATTCAACAAAACGGGTCTTTCAGATTCTTCAGACTCCATCCTGATTGGCTAAGATTGGCTTCCAAAGTTCGCAGGAGTGCTCCGTTTCAAACAAAATGCTGCAAATCATGAACACATGGTGTGATTTCCGTGAAATTTTGCACGCACATTCCCACTAGGTCGAGGAAGAAATGCCACTTGAATATTTTCAACTCAGCCTCATGGTGGCGCTATAACTGGCCGATTTGTGTTTTTACCTATAACTGCACCGATCTGTGTAAAACCATGTATGCACACTCCCTAGAGGCCAAGGAAAAACCTTTGCCTGGAATTTTTCCCATCTGCTCTTTATAGCGCCACCAGGAGGCCGACATATGTAAAACACATTTTCTAATATTACTCCTTCAGATTTTATCCAAATTTCACGCAAATCGGTACACATGCTCTCCATAGTCATGTGATCATGTGATTTGTTTGATTTCTCATCATTATCCATCCTGATTGGCTACGATTGGCTTCTAAAGTTTTCAGGAGTAGCCCGTTTTGTACCCGTTTTGTACAAATTGCCACAACTCCGCAACGCAGCGTCCGATTGCGGTGAAACTGTGCATGCCTATTCCCACTACTAGGCTGAGGAAGAAATGCCACTTCACAGTTTTCAAATCAGCCTCATGGTGGCGCTACAACAGGCCAAGTCGCGTCACACACACACACACACACACACACGCACACGCACACGCACACACACACACACACACACACACACACACACAAATAAACATGTTTATATTACTCCTAAACATTTTGCCAAACATCACACACCTGTGCCCAGAAGGGCACTTTTTCTAGTTCCAGCTGCGGTCATGGCTGCCAGTTCCCACCTGATGTTGTGTGGGAGTCCAGACTGCTTCAGACCGTACTGAATAACTGCTAGCTTACATAATGTCTTGAGGCTAGGACTGAAGTCTAAGACATACAGGTCCCCAGGTGTTAATTGTCTTCCTGACTTCCTCCAAACATGATGATACGATCTCCCATCAGCCATCATGCAACAGCACCACCTCCTAAATGTCGGAGGCGGGCTTTTCCTTTTGGGCTCAACCTTCTTCCAGGAGAAGGTCTCTGGACTGAATTTCCACACATCATTTAAGTCCTGGTACAGTTTACTGCCACCAAATATGTACAGCTCTCCATGGTAGGTAAAGGCTGAATGAGCATCACGTCCTTCTGGAACAATCTGTGCAGAAGGTGTGTTCAGACATTGGTTGGTCTCTGTGTCAAACACTCTGATGGTGTTGTAGTAATGATACCTATCTACTGAGCCCCCAAATACAAACATCTTTGTCCCAATGATGGTAGCAGAGTGACGTTCTGTAGCAGGAGGTGGAGTTCCTCTGGCGTTAATTAAAGTCCAGACCATTGTGGTGGTGTCCAACTTGTAGATGTCATTAGTGAGTACAGTCTGGGTCCATCCTCCATGAATATACATGACCTTCCCCAACACACAGGCTGAGTGGCCGTGGCTCTTCTCTGGAACAGTCCCAGAAACATCAGGTTTGGACCATCTGTGGGCGTCAACATCAAAGCCATGAAGCAGGTTGCTTCCCCAGATGTAGACCGTATATTCAATCAGCACTGCTGTGTGGTCCCAGCCCATGGAGGGAACTTCAAGGGGATGTTCTCCTCTTCCAGGGGTCTCTGGGGTCAACTTGACCCAGCGCAGAGACTCTGCGTTGAAGACGAAAACCTCAGTCCAATATCTGTCGCCGACGCACGTTCCGAAGGCGTACACCTCGTTCCCCACCGCCACAGCTGCATAGAACGATCTATGTATGTATCCTTTCAGATGTAGCGTCCAGCGAAGCATTTCACACGTCAGACAGGCCTTCAGTCAGTGGCAGTGAATCAGTGAGTCAGTGAATCAGTGAATCAGTGAGTCAGTATCAGTGAATCAGTGTCAGTGAATCAGTGTCTGTGTAAGCAAATCTTTTCAATGGAAGTTCCTCGAATTAAATGACACTTTGTTCACTGGAAAGTTCATTTTAAAGGACAATTAACGTGGCTGTGATGATGACATTGTGTTGTCATTGTGTGATGACGTTATTTTGAGGACACGGTGACATTAATAATTTGAATGAAACTGAATGTCATTTGTCAAAAACTACTATGCTGAAATGTGTTAGCTTTTGATTCGTTACCCAGTAATTCTGACATCAGTACTACGACAGCTGTCATCTCTATATTTGGGCATATTGAGGGACATAGACAAACACCCACAGTTCTGTGGCCAATCACATTATCCCTATAACGTGACTCTGCCAGATGGGGGCGGTATTGAACTGACAAGTTCGCGATACAGCCTCCATCTGGGATCGCACAGGGATTGGCCATTGAACCGTCCCGGCCCGGGACGAACCAAGCTGCTGAGGGGGTTTTAACAGACATTACCTCCACATCCTACACCATAGTGAGGAGGTTTTAACACCATGACCTCCACATCCTACACCATAGTGAGGAGGTTTTAACACCATGACCTCCACATCCTACACCATAGTGAGGAGGTTTTAACACCATGACCTCCACATCCTACACCATAGTGAGGAGGTTTTAACACCATGACCTCCACATCCTACACCATAGTGACCTCCACATCCTACACCATAGTGACCTCCACATCCTACACCATAGTGAGGAGGTTTTAACACCATGACCTCCACATCCTACACCATAGTGAGGAGGTTTTAACACCATGACCTCCACATCCTACACCATAGAGAGGAGGTTTTAACACCATGACCTCCACATCCTACACCATAGTGAGGAGGTTTTAACACCATGACCTCCACATCCTACACCATAGTGAGGAGGTTTTAACACCATGACCTCCACATCCTACACCATAGTGAGGAGGTTTTAACACCATGACCTCCACATCCTACACCATAGTGAGGAGGTTTTAACACCATGACCTCCACATCCTACACCATAGTGAGGAGGTTTTAACACCATGACCTCCACATCCTACACCATAGTGAGGAGGTTTTAACACCATGACCTCCACATCCTACACCATAGTGAGGAGGTTTTAACACCATGACCTCCACATCCTACACCATAGTGAGGAGGTTTTAACACCATGACCTCCACATCCTACACCATAGTGAGGAGGTTTTAACACCATGACCTCCACATCCTACACCATAGTGAGGAGGTTTTAACACCATGACCTCCACATCCTACACCATAGTGAGGAGGTTTTAACACCATGACCTCCACATCCTACACCATAGTGAGGAGGTTTTAACACCATGACCTCCACATCCTACACCATAGTGAGGAGGTTTTAACACCATGACCTCCACATCCTACACCATAGTGAGGAGGTTTTAACACCATGACCTCCACATCCTACACCATAGTGAGGAGGTTTTAACACCATGACCTCCACATCCTACACCATAGTGAGGAGGTTTTAACACCATGACCTCCACATCCTACACCATAGTGAGGAGGTTTTAACACCATGACCTCCACATCCTACACCATAGTGAGGAGGTTTTAACACCATGACCTCCACATCCTACACCATAGTGAGGAGGTTTTAACACCATGACCTCCACATCCTACACCATAGTGAGGAGGTTTTAACACCATGACCTCCACATCCTACACCATAGTGAGGAGGTTTTAACACCATGACCTCCACATCCTACACCATAGTGAGGAGGTTTTAACACCATGACCTCCACATCCTACACCATAGTGAGGAGGTTTTAACACCACGACCTCCACATCCTACACCATAGTGAGGAGGTTTTAACACCACGACCTCCACATCCTACACCATAGTGAGGAGGTTTTAACACCACGACCTCCACATCCTACACCATAGTGAGGAGGTTTTAACACCACGACCTCCACATCCTATAGTGAGGAGGTTTTAACACCACGACCTCCACATCCTACACCATAGTGAGGAGGTTTTAACACCACGACCTCCACATCCTACACCATAGTGAGGAGGTTTTAACACCACGACCTCCACATCCTACACCATAGTGAGGAGGTTTTAACACCACGACCTCCACATCCTACACCATAGTGAGGAGGTTTTAACACCATGACCTCCACATCCTACACCATAGTGAGGAGGTTTTAACACCATGACCTCCACATCCTACACCATAGTGAGGAGGTTTTAACACCATGACCTCCACATCCTACACCATAGTGCGGAGGTTTTAACACCACGACCTCCACATCCTACACCATAGTGAGGAGGTTTTAACACCACGACCTCCACATCCTACACCATAGTGAGGAGGTTTTAACACCACGACCTCCACATCCTACACCATAGAGAGGAGGTTTTAACACCATGACCTCCACATCCTACACCATAGTGAGGAGGTTTTAACACCATGACCTCCACATCCTACACCATAGTGAGGAGGTTTTAACACCATGACCTCCACATCCTACACCATAGTGCGGAGGTTTTAACACCACGACCTCCACATCCTACACCATAGTGAGGAGGTTTTAACACCACGACCTCCACATCCTACACCATAGTGAGGAGGTTTTAACACCACGACCTCCACATCCTACACCATAGAGAGGAGGTTTTAACACCATGACCTCCACATCCTACACCATAGTGAGGAGGTTTTAACACCATGACCTCCACATCCTACACCATAGTGAGGAGGTTTTAACACCACGACCTCCACATCCTACACCATAGTGAGGAGGTTTTAACACCATGACCTCCACATCCTACACCATAGTGAGGAGGTTTTAACACCATGACCTCCACATCCTACACCATAGTGCGGAGGTTTTAACACCACGACCTCCACATCCTACACCATAGTGAGGGGGTTTTAACACCATGACCTCCACATCCTACACCATAGTGAGGGGGTTTTAACACCATGACCTCCACATCCTACACCATAGTGAGGAGGTTTTAACAAGTGATAGTACGCTATCAGGCATTCGTTAACACTTTTATCGTTTGTGGGGGTCGTTTACTTTCCTGCTGGCGCAGCTACCATACGTCATGTAGACACGTCAATATGATTGACAGACGGCCCCATCCAACAGTGTTGTCAAGTAACTTGAGTGCATGTGTTTGGTCCGACGATTCATTGATCCGAAACCTCAAACCCTAACCTAACCATAACCGCAAGCACGGGAGCAGGCGCTAGTCCGAGGTGCGGAATTTGTGGCAACACAAACATTAAATGCCATTGCCAATGAAGGGAAAATTTACGTCATATGTAGACGAGCAAATCATGAGATGATGATGTATCTAAGAGCGCCCTTCACTTCACACGGGTGTGATTTTCTATAACATGTAGTATACTTTATACTATTTCCTATGTATCGGTATAACAATGAAAACTAACCTTTCAAGGTTTTAAAGAAAAAATAGTAAAATACCATTACTTTTTATTTATTTATTATTTTACATTATGAAGTGTTTGTTTGGTCAAATATTTGTGGGCTCACAGGTTGAGAAACAGGTTGAGATGACATATCTCACAGAGGGTGTCTAAATTGCTTAGAGGCCCTTTAGCTTTTTAATTATCTGCCATTCAGCTAAATATCAGAACTAAAATTAGCATTTGTAACTTAACTTTGTATGCTTAAATATCAAATCAGGTTGTTTAGTGTCCTTAGCACCGCTCACCACTTTAAAGGACTAACAAACTAACTAAAGGACCACAATGTTGTGTTTTTATCAGTCTGAAATAACATAGAAAGACCACTGTTCTAAAACCAGTAAGACACCCTGAGGGCAATAAGCGACCTCGCCCCAAAACAACAGGTCAGGGAATGCCCATATTTTGAACTTTTTTTTTTATTTGACGTTTTCGGGCCAGGTAGGGTAGTGATACAACAACAACCATATCTACTATTTGAGTGTTCTAGTGTTAGAGGAAGAGACAGGCTGAGGTTCCCATTAGCTTCAATCACATGTCATTGGCAGGTACATTTGTGAGCTATATCAACAGCCCACTTCTGACTGAGACATGTGAGTAAACAGAAATTGTACCATTCTGTAGCGAGAAACAGTGAGGAGTGAGGACCTGTTGGCCTGTGCCCGGTATATGGTCATAAGGTTGAAAGAAAGGTGAAGTGTTGCTTTAAGCCAGGGGTTCGATGTTTGTCAGCCCAACGACCCCCTAGCTGAGAGGTGAGAGCGAGATGAAAAGGGGACCTCCGCATACATATTGCGTAAAATATTTCCATCAATTTCATAGATAGCTTGACAGCACTAACATCAGTTTAGGCTATGTTGGATTCATGTTAATGTGTATTTTAAGATATTTAACTAAACCCTCGACACTTAGTACACTTGACCTTTCACTCTGTACTTGGTCTGCTCTTTTTCCTCTTTGCTGAAAATAGTCGATATACAAGCTCACAAGGCCTCGCATTGTGAGGTGTTGTGAGCTTGTAGATCCTATCATACAAAGATTTGGCAGTCCCTAACTCCGAAGACCCCCTTGGGTTCCCGGGCCCCCTGTTGAAGACCCCTGCTTTAAGCAACAGGAGTGCGCCACAATTCAGAAACCCTAATGCTATAGGTGTTCTATTCTTATTTTAAAATTAAACATTTCCTATTTCACTTTAGACAGGCAGACAAAGCACTTACAGTAATGGACTGCCTCACAGTCGGATAGGCAGGGAAAGGCCTGTGGTTACTGAGTGATGTGTGAATATGTCTCTTCGAATCACATTATTAATTCATGTACTTGTCACTTACTCATAAACTAATAAATATAAACCGCAATGAATCGTTCACATATTGCAGCAGCCCACAGTCTTTACGTGTGTGTTTTGAGCTCAGGTTCCAGATAAAAAATATATATATATAAATATATTTTTTATACGGCACATTAAGAAATGTTCTGTTATGTTCTGCTCTTCTCTTTGATCTTGTCTTCTGTTCTCTGCTCTTCTGATCTGCCGTGTAAATATGAGATGAGGCTGAATATGTGATGAGACTTTCTTATGAAGCTGTACTGGTGCCCCTGCTCATCATCTGTGTTCTACAGAAAGCCTGTACCCCACTTTACAATTCTGTATTCATCAGTTTGGCGTAAACCTAATGCATCCATGAATGCACTACTTGGCTGTAGGCAAGGGTGGTCGTTTCTATTTTCATATTGTGATTTGTGGCCATTACAAATTGGTGATACACGACCCCAGTGCCAGGAGTAGGAGGGTGTCGTATTGGTCGTATAGTTTACCATGCATGGGTGTTAGAGGCATTGTGGTAAGGAAGGCATGTGTTTTGGTTTGAGGTGGAGAGTTGGACCTGTGGCTTTGCAGGCCAAATATAAATATTATGGGTTTTAGATTTATAGATGTAATAACTATGTCTCCTCTATTCACACATCTCCCTTAGTCTGTCTGTCTGCAATACAAAAAGTTGTACGATTTGTCACACACGTTACCGCAGTGAAATTGTTCTCCGCATTTGACCCATCTCTTGGAGCGGTGAGCCACAGCCAAGGAGTGGTGAGCTGCAGCCGTGCCACGCTCGGGAATCATTTGATTAGTAGATTTGACCCCCCAATCCAACCCACTGATGCCGAGTATCAAGCAGGGAGGCATTGGGTCCCATTTTTACAGTCTTTGGTATGACCTGGCCGGGGATCGAACCCTGACCTCCTAGTTTCAGGGCGGACACTCTAACCACAAGGCCACTGAGCTAGTAATACAGCATCATAAGGCGTAGGAAAAACAATCTGGCCCCTTTTCCACAGGGATTGAACCGGTTCCGTTGTTCCCGCCTAATATTGAACCAGTTGAAAATGAATTGGTTCAGAACCCTAAAAGGTTGGTTCAGAACTGGAACCAAAAAATGTCCGCCGGTTCCATGAAAAGAATGTATAACAGAACCACTTCTAGAACCAAAGCTATTTTGGTGGAAAAGGGGTCTCAGTGATCTTCCCTTCAATTGTATTGGTGATATACAATTAGCCCTTCACTAAATCCCACCCCAAAAAGCGATTGTCCAATGCCAATCCAAATAGTTCAGCAACGGTTGCTATGCAGGTCAAGCTTTCTTCGCTGCTAACGTGCCTATTGGACAAGGATGGGTTGGGGAGGGACTTAGTGAAGGGCTAATTCTATCACCAACCGGAACTCTACTACCTAGGTTGTAAACTCATATCTCAAACATGTATTTTGCTGTATTTTAAATCTTTAGTGATTCAGTTATCCCTTCTTGGAGATACATTTTGTTGCCATGCAATACTGGTCAAAGCTTTCCATGTTATTAACCCGGGATTATACAGTATTTGTTGCCTGGCAACATTAGCTCATTGAAGCACCCGATTGAAGAGTGTATCAGTGTATAAGTATTTAAAATGTTATACTGCTGGGACAGAGCTTCAAGTGGATGTCCAATGACTATACTCTTTTAGTTAGAGTGGTCACCACCAGGGCAAGATCTACTGCCCCTTGAGTGTGTGTGTGCGTGCGTGCGTGCGTGCGTGCGTGCGTGCGTGCGTGCGTGCGTGCGTGCGATCTGTCTCGAACTTCACACGTGATCTAGCCCTGCCAGGATGTGCTTACCAGTGTGTGTGCGTGTGTGTGCGCATGCATGCGTTTGCGTGCTTGTGCTTGCCTCCTGCCTCTGTGTGCATGTGTGCAAGCAATGAGTCTCCGTGCGCTCCCAGTCAATGCCCACTGTAGTGTGTGATCTAGTTATCAATGTGGGCCCAGCATCACTAGGCTGTCAGTGGGTTTACAAACACGCAAATACACACAGCTAAAGTAATGCAAACAGACAGTCTTGGAGGAAATGCCAGCTAGAATGACAAAGACACAAAACAATATTGTAGGTGGAGAAGCAGCCTTAAGTCTAGTTCTGTCCAAACTGTCCGCTGTAAACCATAACACTATAGATTTAGATTAGCAAACGAACATATGTAGCGATGTCAGTTTTCTATAAACATGGCACTGCATGACTGCAATACTGTGCCTGCTGATCCAATCCAATGTTTGGATGGAGGACACACTGGAGATAGATATTTGGAGCTGAGTTCATGGAACTTATACACATTCAAACTCTGTAATTATTGATCCATGTTTGCTTTAAATTAAATCTGAAAAGTAATGCCTTCAAGGAAAAACTTTTTTTCTATAAACATCTGTCCAGTGTCCACAGCCCACACGTCTCAAGATTTGCCATTGACAATGAACAGAGAAGTTACGTCAGAATTCTGCTAAACATGGCGTAAATTAAACATCAAAACATTAAACGCCATTGACATTGAAGGGAAGATTTACGTCATATGTAAACGAGCAAATCGGCTAACCAATCACAGGCAACAGGCATTCTGATTGGCCAGTATGAGATGATGCATGATGATGTATAAGACCTGATAGGCCTAATTCTGCTAAATATGACCTTATGTAGCAATGTCAAATGTCCGCTAACATAAATTGATGTACGATGACAAGAGCACTCCTCATTTCACACAGGGTGTGTTTTAAAAAAAAGTATTCTAATTGTCTCGGGCCAGGCCGAAGGCGTTGCTGGAGACCGCTTTCATCCCTGTCCGTCCATCCGTAAGTGTGTCCGTCTGTCACACCAATATACCAGTGGTTATATCAATAAAAGGTATTCCTCCTGACACAAAGTGGTTGCGGTCTGTCTGTGTGAGCAGCTAATCACACAGACCGTCACCGTTGGACCAATCGGATGTTTAAGTTTGTGGCTCTGACTGCCTTCCAATGTTTGCAGGCCCTGGTAGGTAACTCGGACTTTGCGGAGACTTGTGCTCCCACGGAGCACACTTTTTTGTTATCCTCTATGGAAGGGGTTCTCAACCTGTGGGTCGCGACCCCTCGGGGAGGGTCCCGCAATTATTTTGGGGGTCCCCAGATGATTAAAAAAAAATCACACCCGTGTGAACTGAGTGGTGCAACTACACATTTATTGTTATAGTTACTGATATCTGTGATGTCAGTGACGTCACATACTAACCATAGCAACCATGCTCGTTTTTTTGGTTGCTAACCATAGCAACCATGCTAGTTTTTTTGGTACGAACAAACACGGGTACAAAGCCAGTTGTTGGAGTGGTTTGCACTTTGCACCACTCAAAAATTGCAACTGAATGGCAAAACATGGCCAAAGCATTTCCGGGGGTCCCCAGCCAAAAACGTTGCTCTAGTCTATGGTAACATTGTGCATAATATGGTCAATCTGACATCCTCCCACTTGCTGGGAGTATGTCAGGTGAGCCATGCAAAAATAATCACTACATTAAACATGAATTATATGCGAATATGGATGTAGCCTATAGTACACTATGAGACACTATGAGACAGGGTAATGGAATGAGAGGTGACAGAGAAAGATGACTTTATACTGACTGACTGGCTGGCTGACTTACTCTCTGGCTGAGAGAGAAACTGTTTCTGAGACAGACTTTGATTTATCTGGTAAATCTTGAAGGATCCTTTGTTCTGGGTTTAAAGGGTTTTCTCGGGCATGGCCACTGTGTTGGATCCGCTGGGACAGCTCTGGGAACTGTGTGTGTGTGGTGTGTTACTCTACGCACACACACACACACACACACACACACACACACACACACACACACACACACACACACACACACACTTTACTTACTTACTTAAGGTAGTCCATCGTGGCCGATAATGACTTCTGCTACAATTTGTGGGTCCTTTGACGACTGTTTAGTCCGATGCGGGATTCACACAGTCTCCCACAGACAGGGCAGGTGGGGCAGGTGCCACTGGAGCAAGCTTTTCCGGGAATCTGGCCGTCTGTGTCTCCACCCTGGCCACTCCCATATCCCATTCCACCACGCAGTCCCATTTACACACCTGTCTCCAACTCCCGCATCAGCCCACCTGTGAACACTTATACAATCAACCAGCTCCTATAAAACTGGACTCAGTGCAAACACTCATTGTCAGTTCATAAGTTTGTTGTCATCGATGCATCACCTGTTCCTGCATTCCTGTTGTTCCTGGTTTGACTACTTAGTTATTTTCCTATTGCCTGATTCCTGCCTACAACTTCAGTGTAAGATCATCTCTACATTAAATACTTTGAAATCTACTCTTGTTTGTTGTGACTTTGCACATGGGTTCATCTCGCTCTGTCTGCATCCTTGACAGTTGAGCCTATGCATACACCTGTAGGAGGTTGAGGCTAGGGCAAGTACTACGGCAAGTTTTCAGACTGTGGTGGAAGATTGGGAAAACGGACCTCTTCAGACTCCATCTTAGCCATCCATCTATGTTATGCAAACTAGCATTTATTCAGTACGGTCTGAAGACGTTGAGACTGTGACATGACATCAGGTGGGAACTGGCAGCCATGACTACTACTAACGGAAAGACAAATGAATGAAACATGGGGCTTAATAATATATTTAGCCTAACTTTGTAAAACGTCCAAGTCAATATATAGATACCGGTATATGGAACTCATATATGGAAATGACGGATGTCATAGATGACTGACATAATATAGACAGCACTGTGTGTCTTTCATTACAACATTGAGTGCAAAGTTTGAATGCCCAGTCAATGAATCTGGTCTCTGACCATGAAGAGCTCTAAAGACGCTGTGAAGACTGCAGCTAAAGAGTTCCTGCAGTTTGCCAACAAAGGGGTGTCACCATACCATGTGGTTGAAGAGTGCAAGCGGCTTCTGTTGGGAGCCGGCTTCATCGAGCTGAAGGAGTCCGAGCAATGGGATATCAAACCCTCCTCCAAGTACTTTGTAACCAGAAACTACTCCAGCATCATCGCATTTGCAGTAGGTGGGCGCTACCTCCCAGGAAATGGCTTCTCTATGATCGGGGCGCACACAGATAGCCCCTGTCTCAGGGTGAAACCCCGGTCTAAAAAGACCATGCAGGGTTTCCTGCAGGTTGCGGTGGAGTGTTATGGAGGAGGCATCTGGAACACCTGGTTTGACCGCGACCTGACCATCGCCGGCCGTGTCATGGTCAGGAGTGGAGACAAGCTGGTCCAGCGCCTGGTCCACATCCCCAGGCCTATTCTGAGGGTCCCCCACCTGGCCATCCATCTCCAGAGGGACATCAATGACTCATTTGGCCCCAACAAGGAGCACCACCTGGTGCCCATTCTAGCCACTGCCATCCAGGAAGAGTTGGAGACTGGCTGTGCCTCTACTGGGAACGCAAGCGGTGCTAACACCACGGCAGAGAAACATCAATCTGTGTTGGTGAAGCTGTTATGCTCAGAGCTGAGCGTTGAGCCAGATGCCCTGCTGGACTTTGAGCTATGTCTTGCCGACACCCAGCCCGGGGCACTTGGAGGTTTGTATGAGGAGTTCATCTATTCTCCTCGCCTGGACAACCTCCACAGCTGCTACTGTGCCCTGCGGGGGTTGGTGGAGTCCTGTGTGGGAGATTCTCTGGCCAACGATCCCAACATCCGTATGATCACCCTGTATGACAACGAAGAGGTAGGTTCAGAGAGCGCCCAGGGGGCCCAGTCCAACCTGACAGAGTTGATTCTTAGTCGTCTGGCCTCCAGCCCCGGGAACCTGACAGCCTTCCAGCAGGCGGCACCACTTTCCTTCATGATCAGTGCGGACATGGCCCACGCCCTGCACCCCAACTACCAGGAGAAACACGATGACAACCATAAACCAGCCTTTCACAAGGGCCCAGTGATAAAGTTCAATAGCAACCAGCGCTACGCTACCACAGCGGTCACTGCCTCTATCGTCAGAGAGATCGCTGCACGTGTCTGTGTGCCCCTCCAGGATATGATGGTGCGAAATGACAGTCCATGCGGGACCACCATCGGCCCCATCCTGGCTGCCCGTCTTGGCATCCCCGTGCTGGACATTGGGGCCCCCCAGCTGGCCATGCACTCCATCAGGGAGATGTGCTGCACCTCCGGGGTGCTGCAGAGCACAGAGCTCTTCAAGGGGTTCTTTGAGCTGTACCCTACAGTGAGAAGCATGGTAATTGTGGATTAGAGATGTGAAGATGCATCATTGGATCTCAGATGACCCCGATCAAAAACAAATAAAAATCACACCCGTGTGAAGTGAGGGGCGCTCTTATCATCGTACATCATGGGAATTTAATGTTTGTGTGGGACAAAAATAGCCGATTTGCTCGTATATGACATATGACGTATATTCTCCATTCATTGTCAATGGCATTTAATGTTTGTGTTAGGACAATAATCTACACTATAGCTGAATATAGGAGGGGCTAGCTCCCCTCAAAAACTAAAACATTGTTAAAACATTGCCATAAAAAAGAAAACAAAAAAACAAAAACAAAACGGTAAAAGGGGTGGTCATAGCTATAGTGGTTTGTCTGGTAATCCAAGGTCACCTGTTCAGGTTCTGGCCCAGGTCAGTGTATCCCTGAGCAAGACCCTTAACCCCTAACTGCTCTCCCCAGCACTCAAGATCATAACCAACCATCTGCAGCCATTAGCTGGGTAAATGCGGAAACTGAATTTCCACTGTCGGATTTAATAAGCCTCCAAGAACAAATCTATTTCACATGGGTAATATAACCTGGTGAGTGCTGGGTATACTGCTAGTATTCAAACAGCCAACATTTTGACAGTATCTCTAGACAGACACTGGCATAATATCTCATTGCATCTCTTCTGTCACTATACTGTGATGGATGGTTGTATATTATACGTTCTTTTTCAATTGTCCAACCTGGTCCAAGGTGATATTTTCCACATCTAATAATGCAGCACAGTCACATTATTGCAGTTTCTCTGGTAAATGCAATTGTTCCTGTTTATAGCCACATTTTGGGTCCATGTGTATCCATGCTTGTAAGCCTGGTCTACAATTCAGTCACTGGCCTGCACTTGCACTATAATGCATGCAGTATTAGGATTTGCATAATGTCAATTCAAGAGAACCTCAACACTATGACTGTGCTTTAGTATGACCACATTCCCTCTTCATTTTGCATGCAGGTATGGCATAAAAAAAACCGATTGCAGCAGCAGCACTTACAAACACACTGCCAGAAAGTCAAATAGCCCAGAGAACAGGTGTCTTGATTATTTTCTTATATAGGCTATATATATTAATAATCACACTTGTGTGAAGTGAGGGGCGCTCTTATCGTCATACATCACATTCCGTACTCAGCCAATCAAATCATCGTTATTTGGTACACACAAAGCGGGCATAGGAGGGGATAGCAAAACAAACATACAGTACAAATCATAATAGATAACAATTCATTTGTCTTTCATAATTCATTTGTCTTTCATACAGTATATCTGATACACCCATGGCGAAAAGGAGCAGGAAGAAGAATACATTCTTATAAATACCTGCCCCCCATTCATACGGGTGTGATTTTTTGTTGTTGTTAAAAAGGCTCTAAACAAACAGTCCATAGACTTGGCTGCAACACATGACGTAATTTCGGAAAGCCATGCTAGCGCCCCTAAAAAGAATCACGCTTGTGTGAAGTGAGGGGCGCTCTTATCGTCATACATACATCATACATCAGCCAATCAAATAATCACATTCCGTGCTACAAACACACAAAGCTGTGCATAGGAGCCCAACAAAAGAAGGAAAAAAAAGATCTACAAGCTCACAATGCATAACAAATCGCCATTGTGTGAGCTTGTAGAAGACCTATTGTCAGCAATCATATAAGCAAAAACAGAAAATTCACTAGAATAGAGCCTGGAGGGACTCCGGGTTCAAACAGGTTTAAAGTGATTGAGAATCTGTGCCACCTGTTGTACAGAAAGTGTTGTGCAGGTGCCAGAGAAAAGGGACAAATCAAAGAATAAATAAGCGTGGGCACGTCCGTGTGCACATCACGTGCACGTCAAATTAAAAAAAACGTTTTTTAAAAAGTCAAAAAACAAAAAACAAAAAAAACTATTTAAAACGCCCCGCAATATTACGTTCTGGCACAGGTGGGGTGGGGTGTGCTGCTATAAAAACGTAACCAAACGTTCCTGGCTTGGATTGGGTTAAAGTGGCTCCAGTTTACTTTTTGTCACAGTGCTTCATTGACAAAGTATTTTTTGAATCAATAGATTGTAGGACCAATGGGCTATAGTTCTCCATCCATATTGATGATATAGATATAACACAGGTGTAGATCAATGGGAATAGCACAGGAACATGTCATCCACAAAGTGTGTGTGTGTGTGTGTGTGTGTGTGTGTGTGTGTGTGTGTGTGTGTGTGTGTGTGTGTGTGTGTGTGTGTGTGTGTGTGTGTGTGTGTGTGTGTGTGTGTGTGTGTGTGTGTGTGTATGTGTGTGTGTGTGTGTGTGTGTGTGTGTGTGTGTGTGTGTGTGTGCAGGCCTAATATAGTCCTAATTTACACACGTTTTCATTTTCACACACGCGCACTATCTCTCTCTCTCTAGCTCTCTCTAGCTCTCTCTCTCTCTGGCCTCCTCGTTCCATCTATTCTCCATCCATCCTCTCTCTCTCTCTCTCTCTCTCTCTCTCTCTCTCTCTCTCTCTCTCTCTCTCTCTCCCCCACCCCTCCCATTCTCTCCCCTCCCTGTTGTATCTCTCCTCGTTCCTCTCTCTCCTAGTCCTATAGGTAAACTGGTAAAGGGGAGGAGACGCTCGTTTGACACCGATCGTGAGGAATAGCCTTTTTCCTGCAGCGCGGCGGTTAACGGGGAATGACATCGTTTTCGAACGGAGGAATGTCCTCCTCTGAACAGATCCATTGCCGAATGTGATTTTAAGACAACTCTTTTGTACGTTGTCTTTTCAGCCATTCCATCAGGGGCAGCCAGGACTCGGTAACGAACTGACAATACCAAAGCAGCAGCATCTGTTGGGGGGAGATTTTCGAGATCTCATGATTGAGCGGTACTCGGCCAACGGTTTAACACGACTTGGAATATAAACCTCATTTATCTGATCCTGTCCGACGCGGGTGTAGTTGGGAGTGGATTATTGACGCCGTTGGATATCGTCGCTATTGTTTTGACATCATATTATCCCGTTATTATCTTCCCCTTTCATCCGTTTTCTGAGCAGTGCAGGAATAAAGATGCTTGGTGATGTCGCGGTGAGAGCTCGCTGTGCGTGGATGTCAGGTGGCTTGGCAGTGTTTTTTTTGGTTCGTATAACCGCTTGATCGGTTATCATCAGGCCAGAAGAGAGATTCTTTAATACTGGATAACTTCGCGTCCAACACGACCCTGCCAGATGGATAATTACTCTACTCGTAAGTCAGGACACATGCAGCCTATATCATTATGACAGTTTATACTATTGTCAGTCAATCAATCAATCAATCAATCAATCACATACTTTGTCATTTCTATGAAGCCTAAAAACGCGTCCGAATTGCATGTTACAGTAACCTTATGTTTTCCACGATGCTTAAGCGACAATGCTTAAGCATTAAGTGCCATTACCGCCGGTAATTGGGGGATTATTCATGCTGTCGGTGACGGTTCCAATGCCATGCAGCCAGCAACGAGCGCGTTTGATACGGATTAGATTCACACAGGACGGCCTATCAAGTCAGAAAGATGTCAGAAAGTGAAGACAACTCACCGGGGTGAGTTGTCCAGTATTCAATGAAACTGCTACGGTGTCTGCGGTGGGGTTAGGAAGTGAAAGAAAGTGATGCCATGTTATCCTTTCATCTCAACCAACCTTATAGGCTAACACACACACGCCCATTTGGTCTTTATCTGCAAGACCTCACACACTGTTAAAATCCTCGGTGTTCTCTCTCCGTGTACGGTGTACAAACAAATGGACCGCAAGGGCTCATTACAGGGCCCTGAGAGCCCAGTGTCATATTGCCTACCCTGCTGCCTCAGTAGCTCCAATACTTTCTGCTAATGGATTGATAGCTTCATGTCTGCCATAATTGTATCTCGCGTGCGCGCGCACACACACACACACACACACACACACACACACACACACACACACACACACACACACACACACACACACACACACACACACACACACACACACACACACACACACACACACCTGTTAAATCTGCCTGTGGGAATTCTATTTTATTAGACTATTATTTATGATCATTGTTTTGTCTATCCCTTTTCACTTGTGGTGACAGATTTATCAGCAGTGTTGTTTTACATCTGACCTGAATGGTAGGCATTTATGTAGCCTATTAATGATCTTCATTGTCTGGATTCTAATTTGACAAATGACAAAACAACCTCTGTCGTTGAGCATATAACATACCCACATTGGTCTCTGAGCTGAGCATAGTATACAGCATTATTTCTCCTTAGAGTTCCTTCTCTGAGTAATGGAGATTAGCCATCGTTTTGCAATTGTTTCTTTAAGCGTATCTTAATAGACTATACCTGCCTATAACTCTGGGGGCATGCACACATACTACAGCTATACCTCTTTTCTTAAACCCACTTCCTTATGGGAGATTTTGCACCTTGCCCGAGACTGTTGTGTTTCCAGTTCCACCAGCATCGACAACCAAACGTTTAAATTTGATCATGAAATTTGTTCCGTTAACAAGCAGTGGTGCAACTAGCTTCCACTGGTTCCAGACACCAGTAGAATATATGCCATCCATGGTCATGGATACATGATGCTGTCCTGACAGTTTGTGGTAATGCAATTCCCATTTCCATGTTTGAGGGGCACCAGCCCCTCATATGTCCAGCTTTTGTTGTATGTGCACAAGCTTTGTCCTACACAAACATTAAATTCCCATTGACAATGAATGGACAATTTTACGGCATACTGTCATCATTTCACGTCATGATGATGTACGATAATAAAAGGAAAAGGAGGGAGAGAGACTGGGCTGAGGATAAGCCAAGAATGACATAATATATCACTCATTGTAAACCTTCATAATATCTTGAAGCTCCAATCTGGGATTTATTTTAATCATAATTTAATCTGCACGATGATTAAATGGACTGAATATGGCGAATAAATTGTGAATAAAACTGGCACATTAGGCTCTCCTCTGCTGCTGTGAAACTGGTGCTGAATGGAGACGTATGCTCTCTCCAATCCAGGCTGGCATTTCCTGGTTGCACTTGCAGCATATACACATGGCAGTTCCTGTGAGTCTACTGTCATATCGCAATGTTTACATCATCATATACGCTACTATTAAAAATATATTAATAGTATATATAGTATGTTCGTATTCACATTATTTGGTCCGTCTATATGACATTTTTACTCTTCTAGATACTGCAGAAGTTATGGATTGCTGTGTTGTTTTGACAGCCTTTTTTTAAAAATATTTTTGGGGTCTTGTTTTGCCTTTATTGATAGACACAGTAAGTTGACAGAAAATGGGGGGACAACACACACACAATAAAGTTCGTCACGATAAGGACTCGAACCTGCGACACACAGGATTACCAGCATACTCTAGGTGCCTGAACTGCTAGGCCGGCCCAGGCCTGTTTTACTTATATTACTTACTAAAAATTATTTTTGTCTTGTTTATACGGTATGTAGAATTTCAAACTAGTCCAAACTAAAGTTAGGCAACAGAAATCCCTGTGTGGTGTTGTATGAAGATGTACAGGAGAATTTTGTAACAACTTTAAGCATTAATTTAAAAAAATCACACTCCTGATTCATACATCATACGTCATCATACATCACATTCCGTGCTCAGCTAATCAGCTGAGCACATTCCGTGCTCGTATACAGACAGACACACACAAAGCTGTGTGTGTGTATCATCGTACATCATCATGACGTAAAATAGACACTATGCCTATTTGCTCAGACACTGACGAAAAACTCTCCATTCATTGTCAATGGGAATTTATTGTTTGTTTAAGACGAAGTTTGTGGACGATAACCAAAAGCTGGATGTAGGAGGTGCTAGCACCCCCCAAAATATGCTTTACCCCCACACGGTACAGTTGCACCGCTCACTTCACACAGGTGTGATTTTGTTAAAGGTATATTCAGTGATTTCACTTAATTCAAATATCACTTCTTTTTTTGTTTTGTTGTGATAATCCTCCCTACTATAGAGTGTGCTGACCATATAAGGAGTTCCTCCCTGTCCCCAGTCAACCCCTGGGTGTCAAAAAACCTTAGGTTTTGTTTTTGGCTAGGTGGCTCAGCCTTCATCCAATCAGAATAGAGAGGGGCCTTCCGCCAATCATGATTGAGCGGGGGCGGCCCTTGGTGCGGAGAAGGTTTGTACATTACGCCGGGGCTCCACTGCAGCCATCGGGGTCCGTCAGCGTCACGTCATCGTCAACGCAGGGAATGTTTCCGTTTTTATCAATGAAGGGTGCTCCACTGCCGACGTTACCCTGTGCGTTGCATTTGGACGGCGTCACCAAATCGCCCTGTAACCCGGTCCAAACACAATGCTACGCAAAGCACTAAGTGGAGCTCCGCTGTTTGCTAGGTTGGTCCTGCTGCTGCTCAGTAACACTGCAACTGATGCTGATGCTGCTGGTTGCCTAGTGACTGTATCCATGGAACCAGCTCCCATCGTCATGGTGATGGGCCAGGTGAAGGAGACCCAGCGAGGATGAGGCAGAGACACACAATAGAAGAAGTTGCAGAGTAAGACATGGATGTGGCCAGAGACAGAGAGAAGGCATGCTGTTGTAGATATGTACATACACACTGCCCACACACAGTGTGTGTGGCCACCTGGCCTGAATGTGGGGAGGTGTTTCACACTAGACACAGCTGAATGTTTCACACACCGATGCACCCAGCACTTCTTCCTCAATGTGATTGCCTTTTTTGTGTGTGTACAATTATACAAGTTTGTTCCTCCATGTTGGGCACCTGGGAACCTTCCATGTTTCCATGCTTGCTGATAGCAGATGGGGCACTGGCTTTAATACAACACTCATTCATTTAATTACAGCATAATTAGTATAGACTTACAGGATAATAAAGGGAAGTAAAGAGAAAGAAAGACAGTTTCATGCACCAGAAACTTATGATCCTCCTCCTGCTGAGAAAGCCACATAACATTTGTCTTTAATTAGTGGTCTAATGAATGAAGAAATCAGTATTGGAGAATCTTTCTAACACGCCTGTAGATTTAGGACTGCAGAAAGACTCCTTCTCAGTGTTGATTTAACTCGGAGTATAAAAATGGACCCATGAGCGTATCTAGCTCAGATACAGTAAAATGGAGCCGTAAACGGCCCATAATCAGGTCCGTACGACTCCCTTAAGGGTCCATTTTGGGTCCATAATCATGGGTCCGTACGACTCCCTTAAGGGTCCATTTTGGGTCCATAATCATGGGTCCGTACGACTCCCTTAAGGGCCCATTTTGGGTCCATTTTTACAAATGGCTCAAGGGGCCCATTTGAGTTTGACTGCAAATTTTACCTGGAATATTCTGGAGGGGCATTTTGCAGCTTTATTCCACCAGGAGACTGGAAGAGGAGGTAGAGCAGGGGGGCAACAGTACAGTACACAGGGCTTTGGTTGGGCCATGTGTTGCCCTAGGGCAGGGGTTCTCAACCATTCTGTTACCACGGACCAGCTGACAGTCTGTCAAAAAAAGAGGACCAGCATGGTTCTGGTGTACTTGAATGTCGACATGACATAATAATCCTGTTTAGTGTTTCACTAGCATCCCAGAAGCGGTCAACGACCATGCACCTCCCCAAAATACACACCTGGTTTATTTTTGTCTGTGTGCTGGCTGAAAGCAGAAGAATAGACATTGAGTATCTAAGCTTAAAAAACTCAGGCCCACACAGATTTTTCCACGCCCAGTGATCATTAGACACATTTGTATCTGTCACTGGATAGATTTAACGCCGGCATGATGTTACATTCAACTCATTTGTCATTTGCAGAGTGACAACAATCAGCAAAGAAGTGAGATGGATGGAGAGAAAATGGTAGACACTGATCTATTCCTGTATGAGAGAGAGAGGGGGGGAATAGAGATACACTAAAAGTACACTGTGGACTCGTATTCCGCGGTATGCTTTCATAGTAGGTATAAATTGATGTGCATTTAAACTTATTAAAAAGGCATGCCTCCTGGTAGAGATCTGCACTCTAATGAGCACGCTTTCTATTTTAACAATGAATTTAACTATGCTAAATTACATCCATACTCCTTCTGCAGCTGAGAGACGTATTTGTCACTGACTTACGGTATACAGGTACAAGCAGCAACATGTTGTTGGGACTTTCCCACAGATTGTGCTACATACTGCACTGTACATATAACGAAAACATATTAAAACATTTGAATGATAATAATGAAAAATAGTATATACAAATATGCCGTGCTGGGGGCTGTATGTTAATACTTTTAACTTAGACTTAGGGACTTGTCTTATACAGGCACAGTAACTTATAATTAGCGTTTCTGTGTGCAGTCACATTTTGGGTGAAAATTGCTGTTTTCAGCCAAAATTAGCAAAAATAATCAGTCTGAACTGAGTAGTGCTGTACTGTACTCGTGCTGTAGTACCGTAGGCCTACTGTACTGTTCAAGCCCTCCTCCCTGGCCTCTGTGTGTGTGTTAGGCTGCACAACAGTGACACTTGTTGACAACAGCAATTTTCACCCAAAATTAGCAAAGAAATCAGACCTGTACTGTACTGTACTGTACTGTACTGTACTGTACTGTACTGTACTGTACTGTACTGTACTGTACTGTACTGTACTGTACTGTACAAGCCCTCCTCCCTGGCCTGTGTGTGTGTGTTTTAGCAGTGACACTTGGTGGTCAACAAACGCTATTTCCGTACTCTGGCGGATGGACAGACCCAGCCAGGGACACACATTGCTGTTTATAGGAGTGGCTAGCACCACTCAAAAACCCTAGAGCCCTTGGCTGGTAGGCATGTCATTGTGACGAATCGTTTCATTCATCACAATTGTCCTTCATACAGTAATTATTTTTGCCCTGCCCATGTTCCTACTCTCATAGGGCCCAATTCACTAAGCTGTTTACACTCTCATTAAGGGACCAAGAAGTCACAAAGTGACTTTGGTCACTTATTGTTTTTGTGTTTTTAAGGGACCGAGAAGTCACGAAGTGACTTTGGTCACTTATTAAGGGACCAAGAAGTCACGAAGTGACTTTGGTCACTTATTAAGGGACCAAGAAGTCACAAAGTGACTTTGGTCACTTATTGTTTTTGTGTTTTTTTCCCTTCTTCTTCTTCTTCTCCTTCTCCTTCTTCCGCCAAAAATAGCTGTTCTGGCTGAACCGTGCAGTCGGTTTTCGCGAAACGCTGTAATCTGGTAGAGGGCCATGCCAAACGGTGACTATGCGAAGCCCATGACGATTGGCCAAATGGTGGCGCTATAGCACTCAATTGAAAATGCAAACTTTGAACGTGCATATGGACCATCATCTGAAATCCCAGTTGAGGAGAAGTTTGTACGTGAAAACATTTACAGCAAAACACACTGTAGTAATGGATAGACATCCCCAGAACCAGGACACACATTGTTACCAAAAACACTGGATGATGTTACTGTTTAGAATGAGTCAACTGACTGTGTCTGCATCGCTCAATTGGTAGAGCTCTCGCTTTTGGAGCACAGGGTCATGGGTTCAAATCCGGGTACCGACAACTCGGCCTGTGATTCTTATTTGTGCATATTGTTCTTATTGCGTATTGTCTTCTTTCTGTGTCCCGCCTTATCGCTGCTTGCAGCTATATTTTTGTAGAGCAAGCTTTGGTCCCATGTAAGTCTGCATCCGAGCAGACTTGAGAAGTGCGGCTGCAAAAGTCACAGACGAAAAAAAGAAAAGCTGACTACTAACGTGAGAACTTTGTAAAATTCTTTCGGGCCCATAGAGAGCATCCAGTGGCACGTTCCGCAAACCTCACCACCTGACCATTCAGAGTAGTCGTACTGTATAGGTCCTCCTGATAGGACCTTTGCCCATACTACCATATGCCCCCTGCCAGGGTGCTCTGAGTTGAGGCGAGGTAGAAGGATTTTGGGGATCTTTTTTTGACCCCTTGAATTTATGAGACAGTATTCCTGCTTGGCATGGGTTGTCTTTACATTCGACAGTTAATCCACACCCACCTTAACCATGTCACTGATGGTGGGTGAGACGCACTCTACTGATTGTGACTGCAGATAGGGTTTAGATATGTGAGACCTGTTTACAGGTTACATATCTAAGACCAGTTACATGCATATTCATGCATGTACATGCATATTCATGCATGTAACTGCGTGTGGAGCTGCATGTTAATGTAACTATGCAGATGTGTAATTTTGCGTGTGCCTTTGGTTTTGTGTGTGTGCATATGAGAGAGATTGTCTTATTGTGAAATGCTGACAGTGAGTTCTCCAGTCATAACACTTTTAGAATATAGCCTGAGCTCCTGTGACAATCTCACCTTCTAGCTCTTGACACAGCACTCTCCCTTCTGTACATCCAGCGTTACTTTATCACGTTGGGTGACTGTGCTGTGACTGTGAGAATTTACAGCTCTGGTTTCTCTTGATGAATGTGCACATTTATTTCTCTTTGTTCTCTTTGTGTATCTTCATATAATGTGGTGTACTGTATATAGGCCAGTTCCCCGTGGTCAAGTGGATTCTGTCCAACTGCCTAATATTGTGCTGAGCTGAGTTTAAGTATGACATGATATTGTGCTGCTGTACACTACACATACAATAGGCTTGGGTCATCATGGCTGTGAACATCATGCAATGTGCAGTTGAGAAATCTTACATTGCAGTGGAGCATCCAGCCTACAGTATATGCAACTGCTATGTTGTACATAAATTGCCACCCATTTTGCCTGTTGTAAACCACTCCACAGGTTGCTGAACAGGTTGATTCTGTTTTTAGTTCCACTAAGGTTCCACTCCACTTACGTACAGAAAGAGAATGAAAGGGAGAGTGAGGATGAGCAAGTCAGTAGATCAGGATCGTGATGAGGTGAGTTGCACCAGTCACGATCCACTCGGTTCCGCTACAGTTCTGCCTAAAGCTGGACCCATGGCAGATGTTTGGGCCCATCAATGCTGATGCTGATCCTAGACTACCAGTTATCAATGTTTGGACAGATATTTTGTCAAAAAGGGCAACATTTTCTAATCAATTTGAGAATTTGTAATTTATGGGTGCAACAATGAATCAAACTGAATTTATATTGATTATAAATAATCAATACCTTCACTTAATGCGGCCTGCAGGTTAATATTGGAATACTGATAAATTATTGATTTCAGCTGTTCCAATCCCAAACATATACTATACTATACATGAACCGCTTTAATGTAGTTAGTTTAATGACTAGTATTAAAATTGTCTTATTTATGTCCAATGTATTTGTGTTTAAGTTCATAAAGTTAACATAAGTATAACTAAAGGCTTTTGAAATTAAATAAAGATTAGATTTTTCAGGATTCCAACTCAAAAATCACACCGTGTGAAGTGAGGGGTCTAACTCATGTTGATTAGGTGATGTAAAACAAACGGTGCCAACACAAACATTACATTCTCTTTATTGTTAATAGCATGTAATGTTTGTGTTGGGGACAAGATGATGTACATTTTCCCTTCATTGTCGATGGCGTTTTTAAAACAAACATTGAACTAAAAACAAACATTAAACCTGTATATAGGAGGGGCTATAGCGCCCCTCAAAAATAGCATATTTACAAGCTCAAATAAGCTTGCAGATTGGTTATATTTGCTACTTTTTGCAACTATATGCAATGTGGCCCTCACACAGACGAGGTTCGAGATATTCCACCCAGACCCAGGGACCCTGGACCTCTGGGTCTGGCCCGTGAGAGGATGAACCTCCATGATGAGGGCCTGCACGCAAATGTGGTTTGCGTGCAATTCAGGGCGGTAGGGCCCCCCATCCACCAGTAAGGTGTATGATATAGCATGGAAGGTCTTTGAGTGTGCGCTGGCCGGCCTGGCCACGTCGTGCCTCTACAGGCCTCAAAAAAGGAGGTCCTGACCTTTCTACAGGGGCTCGTGGATAAAGGCAGATCCTTCTCCTCACTGAAGGTGAACCTGGCTGCCATATCGGCATGCCATATTGGCATCGACAATAAGGCTCTGCCGTCTCACGACGGCTAAACGAGTCAGTGACTTACAGGCTCTCTCTGTAAGCCCGGACTGCACAGTGTTTAACGAGGACAAGACTAGGGTCACGGTTAAACCTAACCCAGCTTTTGTCCCCAAACACTCTAATGCCACTGTTGTGCCAGTGGACCTGAGGTCCTTTCACCCTCCTCCTTTTGCATTGGCTGAGGATGAGAAGTTGCATTACATACCCTATGCCCGGTCAGGGCCATACGGTGTACCTGGCCAGAACGACTTCCATCAGAACAGAAAGCCAGTTGTTTGTGGCATGGGGCACAAAAGCCAAAGGGAAGCCGGTGACGAAGGTCAGGCTGTCCCAATGGATTGTGGAAGCCATTCAATTGGCTTACCCCAGCAGAGGTGTTTTGCCACCTGTGGGTTTGAGGGCTCACTCCACCCACAGTGTGGCGGCATCCTGGGCTCTATACAGGGTATTTCAGTACAGGATGTCTGTTTGGCGGCGAACTGGTCGTCGCCTTCAACCTTTGCAAGGTTCTATAACCTGGACGTTACTGAGCCCTCGGTGGCTCATGCAGTCCTTCAAGTTGCTGAGGAGCGTGGGAATTGCCCTCAAACCCCTAGTCCTTTGCCCAAAGGGTCAGGTTACTCAAGGGGGTTAGGCCAGGATGGTCGAGTCAGAGCATATGAGGCAACCTAGTTGTCAGCTCCTTACATATGAGCGGGGCCTCGACCTTTGACCTTGAAACTCCACTAGGCCGGGGGCCTCAGTGGCATGTTGATGGTCCTATATGGGCGTGGTCACCGTTTAAGAACAGTTGCAGCCCTAGGATTCGGTCTCTCGTGATAACGAAGGGAGTGTATGAATACTCCTAATGCGTAATTATGAGCATTAATGTTCCTTAAAATAACTAGAGCTTATGCAATTACCGTGGTTATTTAAGCAATATTTGCGAGTAATTATGCCAGTTGCCCTTCTCGCTTGCAATATAGCAGAAGAAAAAGGTAACTGAATGGCGTGTGCAGGCATGGCCACGCTTATGTACCCAGACGATGGGTGCGTGGCAAGTCATCACGCACAAAGCCCAAGATGTGAGTGTATGAAAAGGTGTTTTCTGTCTGATCAGCATCAGGGATGCTTCTCCTAATGCGCAATAGTTGCTTAAATAACCACGGTTATTGCATAACCTCCAGTTATTCTATGTGCTCTGAGCCTTTATGAACAGGACTTGGCCATACAGCATACTTTAAGATTAAAGAAAAGACAGGACGGCAGGTTTGTCACTGGAGTTATTGACCCATTAAAACCGGATGAAAGTCAAGTGCCTGTGTTGTTTTAGATTTTTAGATTTTAGCACGTCACTTTGTGTTGCGCTGCAAGCTTGTACATAATTTATGCTATTTTTAAACATTCTTGAAAATTCTTGAAAGTGTGAGAACTAGAAGGGATTTGTAGAATTGGTCTCAGGTCTTAGTGGGTTAAAATGGATACCTCCCAATTCATCACAGATTTGCAATAAATTAGATTCAGGCCATCTGGAGACCAAAGACAGACTGGCAGCCCAGAACCCGGTCTCACCTCGGACTGGACCTACATTATAACCTTAGACTACGGTTGTGTAAAACACACATGCTGCTGGCCTCTCTACACACACCCTGTGACTCTGCACACTGAGATGTGTTGCCTTTTTATGGCGGTAATGAAAATTACATACTAGCCCTACTGGGTAGCTAGCCTCTGGGCACAGGGTTCTGAATTGTGGTTGAGAACTTTAACTTTATTGGTTCAGAGTAGTTGTCTGTGCTGATGGAAATATGGCTGATGGCTTTCCAATGTTCTACAATAACATTCAGATGTCCTAAAGCAAAATATTAATGGAAATGAAGACGCATATTGACCACAATAAAATAAAGACTAAAGACACTAATAAATAAGAGATAGTGGCATAATAAAACAGACATGTACAAACAAAACGTCATCCTGCACAATTCAACCTCCGTTGATATAGGTTAACATCTTAACTAACATAATTGCATAACAGATTAACTGGAGGGCATTATTAATTCTGATAATTTAAGATAGTTTAAAGTGCCATTAAACATGGCTTGTTTACGATAGTCAGTCACTCATATTTGTCTGTCTCTAGCAAAAATGTAACTAATTCGGCGGCAGTAACATTAGAGTTTTCTCACTGTCAGTTCAGTTCATATGAGTCAAACCGCCAGGGCTCATTTGTTTATTTTTGGAACACGGTTCTAATTTGAAGATCCAGGTAGGCTGCGTAAATTGTGTCAGACTAGTCTGTACAATAGGCTTTGAAAAGCATTTAATTCTACATATTAGGTAGACTTAGAAATGTACCTTTCCTATGGTGTCGGTTTGGGAGTGTTTCATAAACTTTATGAAACACTTGATGTTCTCAAACGTCCTCCTTAGAAAGGGTTTTTAATTGGGGATGATGGTAATTTCAGGCACCCCGCGACCCTGTTTTGTTTGAGACCCTGTTTTGTGTGAGTTCCTGTATACCATGGCAGCTCCTCACAGCAGCACTGTTCCACAAACTCCAGAGTAGTGTTGCAGTTTTGCATACCCACACGAATGGGTATGCCAGACAAGCCAGGTCAAAAAGTCATGTAAAAAAATAATACAAAATTGGTCCTTTCAGTGTATTTCATCATAAGTCATTTGGGGGAGAGAGAGAGGTGTGTTAGAGTACAGAACAGATCAGCAGGCGGGCAGCAGGGTAGAGAACATCATGTATATCAGGTTGCACAAAAAAAAGGAAAATAGAGTCTGACTGTGGGCCAACAAGGGAGAGACATAGAGGGATGAGGGAGGGACAGAGATGAGAGAGACAGAGGAATGAGAGAGAGGGATTAGGGAGAAACTAAAGTAGCCTGCCCCCAGCCTGTGTGATTTCTGGTCTAGAGGGGAGGGTGCCGGCCAAAACAGCCGGTGGATCCTATTGGTTCAGCGATTTGAGCGCCCGCCCCCCTCCTCCCCTCCTCTCCCCCCTCCTCCCCTCCTCTCCCCCCTCCTCCCCTCCTCTCCCCGGTAGAAAACAGCAGAGAACACTGACGTCACCAAATTTGGAGTGACGCCCCTCTGCATTACTTAGCGAAATACAAGTTGACTCCCACTTCCTATATGCCAGATTTTCCAATGGCTTTTCCCAGGCTTTTTTTTTAAAGCCGAATGTAAACGAAAATAAAAGCCTGCTGGGTACTGAGGCTAGGGAGACAGGAATGAGATGGTGATGAGAGAGAGATGAGGGAGAGAGGGATGAGAGACAAGACGAGAGAGGCAGGGAGGTTGTTCCAGATAGCAGCAGGTCTCACAGTGTATAGAGACTGCAGCTTTATCAGGTGAAGTGTGTGTGTGCGTGTGCATGCGTGCGAAACTCAGGATAGGCACATTAGGAGTAGAGTCAAGAACCAAACCAAGATATATAAGAACTAAGAAGAAGAAATATGAAATTAACTAGATCCTGCTCATGATGGTGCTTCAAATCATCAGTTTGATTTCACATGGTCAGCATCCTCCTCGCATGACTTCGCCCTTATCGCAAGTATTGCAAGGGCTGTACCTTTTTTTTAAAGGGCACATTGCTGTCCAGAGGGCAAGGGCAGGTGGTGCTCTAGCACCCCCTAGTGTCTATCTGTGCACGCCACTGCATATTGCAATTATTGTGTCTTATATTTTTCTAGGAGTGATAGATGAATGAAAAAGTACCAAAATCTTAACATACTTAAGAGTAGGCTATAGTATTGCATTAGATTAAATTAGATTCAGGCCATCTGGAGACCAAAGACAGACTGGCAGCCCAGAACCCGCTCTCACCTCTGACTGGACCTACATTATAACCTTAGACTACGGTTGTGTAAAACACACATGCTGCTGGCCTCTCTACACACACCCTGTGACTCTGCACACTGAGATGTGTTGCCTTTTTATGGTGGTAATGAAAATTACATACTAGCCCTACTGGGTAGCTAGCCTCTGGGCACAGGGTTCTGAATTGTGGTTGAGAACTTTAACTTTATTGGTTCAGAGTAGTTGTCTGTGCTGATGGAAATATGGCTGATGGCTTTCCAATGTTCTACAATAACATTCAGATGTCCTAAAGCAAGATCTATTCAAGTTCTAGGACTTTCGCATTGCCCATATTGCCTTACTTGGACTCAGAGGTGTGTCCAAGACAAACGCAACCATAAACATGTTAATAGAGCCTGGCAGTAACCATACTAAGAAGGTTAGGCGTTCCACTTCCAAATACGTTTTGGCTGTACCTAATTAACACACTGCATCTTACTGTAAGTCGACGATCGTTTTGTCTTTGGCTAGTGATGGCCCGAATGTTCGGGAGTGATGGTGAGTTCAGCCCAGTCCACATCAGTGATTGGCAATGCAACAACAAGTTGCAAGTTACAGCACCACTTGCAACAGAATCCCCGACCTGTGATGGGGAACTTCAGACCTGCAATTTCTCTCTGTAAATGTATTGCAATGGTTTTAATGCATCACAGGTCATTGGTGTGGACTGGGCTTTACACTATGTTCAGTTAATTTGCTGGTCCCATCTGGTGTGATCCTCTCCTACCTCTTCTAAATTATATCCTAATACAATCTCTCCTCTCCTCCTCTGCCTCTGAGCGTTAGACTACCGTAGGTGCTGGGACACCAGCATGGCAAGGTGACCCAAAATATTGTGCGGGCACACGCGCGCGCACACGCACACAGTGTTGCATATAGATTAGTCATTGCCAACCTCCTCCCAAATTTAAAAGTGTCTTTCTCCTTCCCCTCCTCCTGCTTCAGTCCACTTTCTGTATAGTCATTGGCAATCTCACACACATCAATTCCCACTGTGTACTGTGATCCCTGTCACGGTCAACCCCACTGTTTGCCTGGACAGAGTGCAGACAACCATGTGCCTCTTCGGATACGAATGTTGTCACCAGGCAAGTTATTTTCACGTGACTGATGGCAAAGACTTTCACGTGGAGAGTGTAACATGTGTGGCGGTTCACAGTATCTCCCCCAGATCCCTTCCCCACTGAACTAGTGCCTCGTCCAACCGGCAGGAATCCATAGATTAGTACAGCGACGAGGACACGATCCCTCACCATCTTCCCAGTTTCTGACCCATGACTACTGCCAATTGTGTTTGTGGGAGTGTCCGGCAAAGCCAATACCAGAACCCTGGTCTCTGCTTGAAACTGA
Source organism: Electrona antarctica (assembly GCF_951216825.1). Lineage (NCBI taxonomy): Eukaryota > Metazoa > Chordata > Actinopteri > Myctophiformes > Myctophidae > Electrona > Electrona antarctica. Next base: position 21,611,423 of record NC_136812.1, read on the forward strand.
TTTATCTCTCATTACATGATAACATTCTGTGAATAGCAGCGACAGTGACAGTGGCATGGATACAAGATGAATTAAATTCACAATCATTCACCTCTAGCATCGGATCATTCCAAACCTTCAAACAAACTGGTGAATTCCTGTTTCCACCTTTATCTTTACGGAAAGCTTAAGACCTTCACAGGACATTTATGGCAGTCCAATTACTCCAGACAGAAGGGCAGAAAGAGCTGATGTACATCACACAATGTACAATATGACATCCTGGAGCTTGGAATTTATTAAGCAGGTGACCATGCAGAGAGGAAACACAAATCTCATTCAAGATGGCCTGTGTCTCTTTCTCTTTGAGGAGGGCAAGCTATACTCCCTGTAGCTTGCTCTCCTCAGAAAGAGAGAAACAAGACGGAGTCTAATCATCTATAATGTATCTGTAACATATTCCTCCACAGTGTGTATCTGACCACCATTGTTTTCCATGTTAAAGTTAAATATTGAATATATACAGTATATACAAATAAGCAAAAAATAATAATAATAATCGGTTTCCCATCATGCACCTGTAACCCAACATGCCTTGCACTGTGTCAGCGCGTGTGTCATGTGATGGGCCCGCATACGTCACGGTCTATGACTATGACTTGGCGACTTAGATGTAAATGTCATGCAGATACATGCAGGTATTTCCTTGGCACACTGGTAATGTGCACAAGAAATGTGGTTCATTGGTCCAGCAGACGAGTAGACACAAAGACAGAAGAGACCCTCTTCTAGACGGCGCTCCTGCAACACGCCGTAAAAAGATAGAGGGACGAGAGAGAGAGGGAGAGAGGGAGAGAGAGAGACGTGCCAGGGCGTCTGAGGCAGATTTGGGCCAATGGCTCCTGGAAGAACAGAGTATAAAAAAATAAAAGATTGGCCTGGAAACATGAGAAAGAGACACAGACGGAAGGAGAAAGGACAGAGGGAGGGGGAGGGGGAGCGTGAAAGACTCGAATATAGTTCATATCCCTGAGAGCTGAGTCGAACTGTAACGGAATCCTTCCGATTATGCTGCTTCACGGCTTTTTAAGAACAGTTGCACAATTGTAGCCTTCAGATGAATAATCATATGAGCCACTATCTGCTTAGTATATCGGTCAATATTATTCATGGCTAGTCTGAATGTTGCACATAATACAATCCTTATGGTATCTTTTGTGATTGTGAATGAACACTGCCTCCATTGCTTTTAACCTTACATTTTTGCATGGGTTTAACTACAGTAGGAATGGACAACAATACCATAATCTATAATGTTTTTAGACAATCAAACTGAGAATTGTAGAAAAGGGATCGTGATGGTCCATCCAAATCTGTGTGTACTTACATGGATATGAAATTCACTTAGTGATTCAGTCTGTTTAGCGGATGGGATATTTAAACATCATGTTCCATAACCCAATAAAAGTTATTATCTGTATAAAACAAAACACACCAATCGAGTTGGAATAGCAGCACTCCAAAATAAATAATAAAACATGCAAGACTGTAGCTCAGATTCACATCTTTATATTACATTTATATTATGTCAGCTACTGTAGGCCAAATCGTGTTAACATGATTTGCAGTACAGTTGCAAAATTAGGCAATCATTCAGAGGAAGCACACATGCTCTACATTTCAAAGTTATATCTGTCTCAGTCTCTGCAATAGTCCTTGATATTTGAAACTGAATACTAGAATTAGTTTTCAGGATTCTGTGTGAGTCAGTGTCAACTCTTATTACCTTAATTAATACTCAGCAGAAGACTTCATGTGATGTGAAACCAGGCCTGCATTGAAGAAAAGCCTGAGAGTATTTACTACAACCTGCTATGATCATTTAAGTTCTCACCTTTAACACAATCAGCGCCAGGATTTCTTTCAAAAAAATTCAGAATATTTTTCTCTCATTTGATATCAATGAAAATGCGCTAGGACCTAGCAACCCGTCGGTTGGATTAGTTATGACGTTCCTACACGTCGTATGGTCTAAATGGGTCTTATTTGATGCATCATTAAAACGTACACAACAAAAACAAAAGTTCACAATAACCACATAGCCTATATATATTTTGACAACTTGTGTCTCATGCCAAAATGTTGCAGGCACCGGAAATGTATTTATTTATTCATTTTAAAGAATACATATCATTTTTGACAATGTAGTTGTTATATCCTGGCTCTAGGACTCTGCAGCATTCGTTTTGGATCAGTACTTCTGTGGATTTGTTTCAAACGGAATTATGGGAATCACAGTTCTAACACACTATGACCAGATGCTGTCACTGTTATGTGTTGCCAAAAGACTACTAAAAGTAATGTTACACAGTATGACTTTAAGCATGGTTTTGAAGCCTTAAGTCATTGGTGTGGTCGTGTTCACCAGTATAATGTGTGCCTGTGATTCCAAAGCTTTTATGTGTGTATTTTATAATTGTCATGGTCACTGCATGTTGTTATTGAAGTCGTGCTTATTTATAGTGTCAATAATATAAGGGTCAGTGTGTTTTCTACACAGCCCACCTGGAGCCACTGTGGACAGCAGATTACAGCAGTTACATGCATGCTAGACAAGCAACCACATGATGTGTACTGCATTTCAGTTAGAGTTACAGCAGGAAAATTGCACAGTTCTCCTCGCCTCGGTTGCTTACAGTATGTTATTACAGTATGAGAGAACTTCAGTTTTTATGTAGTATGAGTACGCAAACTAAATTATGTTATGACGACACCACCACCACCACCACTACCAAAAGGGCTGGTCATCAAAACAGTGAATCACTGGTTGCAACCGTTGCAAGCACAGTCTAAGCAGTTGGTCTTGAAGACTAACTGTACACAACAAAATCCTCCTAATTTACGTCCGAGTGTGGAAAAGTTTAGTTTAATGAACGCATGAGGATTTAGCTGTGTATAATGCCACTCAAAAGTTGGCAGATAAAATACCCACTCGCAAGAGAAATGTTGCACTCTCTGTCTCTCTCCACAATAATAGCAGGCATCCTATATTGTAGGTAGGTTGGTCTTGACTAGTTCTGCTGGTCTCATCTGGAAAAGGTCTTTATCTATCTGGGGAAGGTCCAACTGATCAGCTACTGTTATAACTTATTGTTCTTCTATTCTACATTTTATAGGGTGGCCTCAATCATCCAGAAAACATCATATAGAAAAATATATGAAAATACATACTCTACGGAGTGGGGGGTAGATACTTCTATGGAAGCCCATTCCTGCCACCTGAATTGTGAGGTGTGTATAGAGCGTATGCGCATGCATACGCATGCATATGGCAGATCGAGTGTCAAAGTGAGTGACAAAGTGAATTTAATGTTGTTTAAAGTCATTTAATTCAATCAAATAGGACTTTTCTGTTTGGATGTATGGGCTGTCAAGGCCAGAAAGTTGGGTTTTTTTGCCTCTCAGTAGGCCTATCAGTGTCACCCCAAATGTTTCAAATTTCAATGCAGTGAAATTACAATCTAGTGCAGTAAAGCTGCGTTCAGACCTGAATATATATTCGCCTCGGTTCGTCCTGTTTGTGCTGCGTCAGGTCGCACTGCTCCCGTTCGCGCAACTATCGTCTTTGCATTGACTTCGTATGTAATCGCGCCGCTCTAACCATCCATGTCTGAACGCAGCTTAACAGTAGTGTGGCATGTCATTACCTCTCTCTGTCATACACATTACTTTTTAAGTTTTTATACGTCCATCTTTCTGTCCTATTGCCGTCATTCACATTTCTCTGTAAAGTTGGGTTATTAGTTTGTTTGTCAGTCATGTTTGTATCAGCAGTCAACGGCTGTGATTTGTAAATGTATGTTTTCACTGGCACACAGTCAATGTTAGCAGCACACAAAGCCTACATTAGCACATTAGCACATCATTGGTGACGTATAGGCATTGTTACGATGAATGAACCAAATTCTCCCAGTACAGTGAGATCGACGGATTGTTTTCAATTTACATTTTAAGATGTAGATTATATTGTACAGGGTATATGTAGGGAATCAAGCCAGTTAGCCCGATAATAGACTTACAAATCAGGTTCTAAATGCTTGACTCAACTAGATATATTTCATTTAAAGGTATATTCAGTGATTTCACTTAATTCAAATATCACTTATTTTTTTGTTTTGTTGTGATAATCCTCCCTACTATAGAGTGTGCTGACCATAAGGAGTTTCTCCCTTTCCCCAGTTAACCCCTCGGGTCAAAAAACCGTAGGGCGGACCGTTTTTTTTCTCCAAATCATTCAAATCACTGAATGCTCCTTTAACTGACTGAAAGCCTATTTAATTGTACAGGGAAGCCATGATGTTTTTCTTATTTCTTTACACATTGTGCTGTGAATTTTCAATCACTGAAATGAAATGCATGTCTTCATAAAGAACAATTACATTAACACAGTTCACGCATTGTAGAACATACATATGCTGAATAGATCAATATAGTTCAGGGGTCTTCAACGTTTTTCAGGCCAAGAACCCCTTAGCTGACAGAGATGGCGAGAAATTTCGCACACAAACCTCGTCCGCACACAATATAGCCTTGAGCGAGACAAAATAATGAGTGTCTCCTGACTCTCCTCCAATACACACGCGACACAAACAGGCGTGTGTGTGTGTGTGTGTGTTTGCACGTGCCTGCCTGTGTGGGTGGGCATCAGTGTATTAGAGAGAGTGTGTTTTTTGTGTATAAATAGAAGCAAGCTATTCTTATTTCTTGTCGTTGTCCCCCCCCAGGCCCCCCCCACACACACACACACACATATATATATATATATATATATATATATATATATATATAGGCCTGGGACAAGATCAGTAAACCAATTCACAGGTTCTTAACAAAATGTAGTTGTTTTAAACCTGTGATGAGGAGAGACGGAGAGAAAGAGAAAACAAAACTGTGGCTGTCATGAAGCTCTCGCTCCTCAGCCATTATACGTGTGCTCTAAACCAGAGACCTTGCTGTTGGCCAGAAACCTCGTAACTCCATATTTAAACTATTGTTTTTCCTAATTGAATGTCCCGGGCCTAGTTCAGTCATACAAGAGTGGCACACAAAAGTAATGTACTGTAAACAGCCAAGCTACAAGCTCACAACCCGTCGCGATTACAAATAATGATAAAAAAGCAGCGGTTTTGGACATACAAGGTTTCCACTTGACAGCAACTATTACTGTAACAGATCACTAAATGTAGACCAGCAGCCCACTCAGTGGTGTGTTACTGTGAAAGAGACAGACAGACAGACAGACAGACAGACTGTTGGTGTAAAAATACACCCAGATCCTGTGAGACTATCTCTATGGCAGTGGTTACTATGGTGACAGTGCATGAGGCTGCATGTGAGAGGACCCACACGGGGAATTCACCCTCTGGATCTGCTGATGAGCACGCGTTCCCACACACACACATGCACACGGACGCACGCACGGCCGCACGGCCGCACGCACGCACACACGCACTCACACACTCACGCACTCACTCGCTCACTCACTCACTCACTGCTTTCTGTCAAATAATACAGTCAACTGCATTTATTAGTGATTTATTAGTTGTTTTTATTTACCAGTCTGGACTGTGACATCTGATCTATCTACAATAAACTCTGGATTGACGAGGATGTAATCGTTTGTGAAGCCATCGTTTGCCACAGATCCATAATGATTAGCCTAATTATTATAGTTTTTAACATTTAACCAAATACACATAGCCTTATTATACCAATTTGCGATTTTTGTTTTGAAATGATTTGATGTTGAAAAATCTGGTGTAATATATATATTGTACCTGTAGAACATGTTCTGTTGTATTTTGCTTCAGGGTCTGGGAACTGGCACAGCTTGGTCTCAGTGGTTATTGGTTGTGGTTTGTATAGATGCTGGCTAGTGGTGAATCTGGAGAATCAGCGGTCTGCTGCCTACTACAGTATCTGATCTGGGCAGCTTTTAAACACACAAGAGAGGACAGCGTGTTCTCACAATGCTATCAGCAGCCTATCCAACCATCTAAAGTGGTCCCGGTCGCACAGTGTGCACACGTGTGTGTTTCCCTGTGTGTTCTGGGGATCTGATAAAGCAGCAGGCCTTATCTCAAAGGTTCCTGGTGTCCCACTCTCTGCTTTCCACTGCTCTTCTCTTTATGCACTTCTCACCATTAGCGTTTCTTTTTCTTTCTCTCCACACCTCTGCTATCCTTCTTTGTTCTGTCTTTCTCTCCTCCTGTCACCTACTTGTTTTTCTCCTCCTCCACCACAACCCCTTCCCTCCCTCTAATTCACACTTTATACCTCCCTATTAGGGTTGGGCAATTCAAGAAAAATATGTTGAAAAACGATATTTACAATCGGTAAGTCACTGACTTACTGTAAAGTGTAGGCACCATGTTCTTTTATTCTAAAAAGAAAAACTAAAACTAAGTATGTCAACTATATATTTTGTTAATTTATTTGGGGGGGGGTGGGGGAACACATTTGAGGTTTATCAACTCAAATGATCGACACTGCCATTTTGGGAAATATCTTCTGAATACCTCGCTGCGAGACGTAACCAGAGGAGCAGAGAGGCGATAGCCTTTTCTCTTTACAATGCTAACCTTGTATAGACACACCTATTTCCTTACTAACAATGTGGTGCTGACCGCAGGAGATAAAACTTGAAAAAAGGAAAAGAGGCCGCACAGCTCGTAGTCACGATGCAAGAAACTTTTATTGAACCGACGTTTCGGCAAACAAGATGCCTTCTTCAGGGTATATGATGCTATGTAAAAGGACAAATTAAATATACCAGCTATGGGAATTAAATAAATTCCCATAGCTGGTGGTGACGGAGGCGTTGCATAGCAACCAGATCTATGTTAAAAGCTGCCATGGAGCTCAACCATTATATACACAGAGTATACGTTGGGGTCCGTATATATACAGACCTAGCAAATAACATCCCATAGCTGGGGGGTACGTATATATTCGGACATGGGAAAGAAAGAATTAATAAAACATAACGTGTAAATATCGCTGGTCATGGTCGTTAACAAAGTTTACTCCCTTAGTAGATTTATTTATTTACTCCCTTAGTTTAATATCGTAATTCCCACAGTCATTTTTCAATGCATTTCAATGGGGGGGCCGTCTAGAGATTCCAGCAGTGACACTATTATGACTCGTCATTTTCTGAGGTGGATGGGCGGTGCTTCGGGATTTGGGACCTCCTTCTTCTGACTCACTCAAACTAGACACAATCAGAGTATAGTTGCATTGGCAAATGTTTTTTATGTTGTGGCATACAAAAATAGCGAAAATACCCGTTCTACAAGCTTGTAGATCTGTTATTGTCTCCACCAGGCCGAAGGCATGGGGAGAGAGTATGTTTTGCACTCCGTCCGTCCGTCCGTGTGTCCTTCCTTCCGTCCGTCCGTCCGTCCTTCCGTCCGTCCGTTATCAGCTAATCTCCGGTACCGTTGGCCCGATCCATGCCAAACTTTGCACACACACTCCATGGATGCCAACGACGAACCTCTGCCCCAAATATTCCTCAACGGCCTGTTATAGCGCCACCATGAGGCCGATTTAGGCAAAACACATTTCTGTAGATTACTCGTACACATTTTATCCATACATCACACAATTCGGTATACACTATCTCCATAGTCATGTGATCAACACAGATCTGCACAATTTCCCATCTTCCATAGTGATTGGCTAATATTGGCTTCCAAAGCTCACATGATTGGTCCCTTTCGAACAAAATGCCACAAATCACAAACAGTGTGCAATTTCCGTGAAATGATGCACGCACATTTCCACTAGGCCAAGGACGACATGCCACTCATTCTTTTCCAAATCAGCCTCATGGTGGCGCTATAACAGGCCAATTTCTGTTTTTAGCTATAACTTCATCAATCTGTATACAACTTATGTATGCGCACTCCCTAGAGGCCATGGAAAAACATTGTCCCTGCATCCCTCCACATCTGCTTATAGCGCCACCATGAGGCCGATTTCTGCTAAACACATTGCTTATGTTAGTCGCACAGATTTCATCCAAATCTCACGCAAATCGGTACACATGATCTCTGTAGTCATGTGATCAAGACGAGTCTGTTGGATTTATCAGATTCTACACTGATTGGCTAACATTGCCTTCTAAAGTTTTCAGGAGTGGCCCGTTTCGTTCAAAATGCTGCACATGTCCTGCTCATCCACAATTCTATCCTCAGAGATTCGATGAGTGATCTGGCTCTGCATTTCCTCAACAAAATGAAGAAAATTGTTGCAAAAAACAAACAAACAAAAAAACATGTTTATATTACTCCTAAACATTTTGCCAAACATCTCACACACTCCTATCCTCCTGGTGGAGACCTGTGCCCAGAAGGGCACTTTTTCTAGTTTCATAATAAGTTTGAAATGACATTGATTTGAAGTTATATCACCCAGCCCTACTCCCTCTCCTCTTTCCCTCATCTCTCTCATCACTTTCGTTCTCTCCTCTCATCTCTTGCGCTTCATTCCCTTCTAGGGTCACTTCAGAGCCAGTTCAAAAAGGAAATTGAAGTGGCATTGAGAAGGATAACTGACAACTTATCCTGTGTTCTACTTAGTAAATTGAATATAGAAATTCTTTCATTTTCCACTTGCTACAACTCATGGTTGCTCTTGGTGCTGGATTGCCAGATGATCTGAAAGCCCACATTTTAGGATGTGCTACTTATTTTACACATGTTCAATCACCAGAGTTGTTGTGAGCTTGAGGTTGATGGAATTTCTGAGACTACATACATTGTAAAACTCGTCTTTGATATGGTGTGGCTATTGGCTATAATTATGGTACTATGTACGTTTATAATATATCTGTAAAATATCAGATGCCCTTCTGATTGGGTACGAATCAGATTGGCTTTCAAAGTTTGCAGGATGGGCCCATTTTGTACAAAATCTATCATCACAGTGTCTTAATTGTCATGACACACACACACACACACACACACACACACACACACACACACACACACACTGCCAGTAGGCCAAGGAAGAACCGTCATACAAATCCTTTTAAATCATCTCTTTTTCAACACACTTTTGGCTACTACTCCCATAAATTATGTCCAAAACTCACACAATTCGGTACATATTATCTGTATTGTCTCCATTCCATTTTAAACCTGTGAAGAGGAGAGCCATTCCAATTTTCTATATGGCTGCCTTCCAAACTTTGTGGGCCCTGGGAATGCACCTGACCTGGCGAGAATCTGCTAAGTTGAAAAGTGTAGCTCGGTTTCTACCACATTTTGTCTGTCTTCTCTTGGAAGCCAGGTCTGCCTATGGCTCTCAGTCGCGTTCACTGAGTCTGTACACAGTCATGGCTTTCCTTAGTTTTCGAGTAGCCACAAAAGAATAATGTCATGGACACGTCATATTAATATACCTAATATATATCATATATAGTTAACACGATGCACGCCAAAACGCCTCGCAACCCGTCAGATGACGGGTTAAGATTTAACCCCGGAGGTCGCCAAACCCGTCAGATGGCGTGTAGTAAGGGTTATATCAATACCATGCAGCCGAAGCTCAACACTAACCTTCCGTGCTGCCCAGGCTGCTAGACAGCGCCTACGTTCTTCCCATCCATAAGGATCCACTCATTGTCGTTTCTTTGTTGCTTGTTTTCTCCGAAAAATACTCCAAAGTTGTTGTTTTAGTTCAAACCGCCCGGCGTTCAGATGTAAACAGTGATTTCTGATCGCATCGCGCCAGCCATGTTACCGCTTGTTGTGAAACCTAACACATATTGGCTGCTGATCGAAAAGGTTTTTGTCCCTCCTCTCGTTGTATTGGGCTGTATTGACGGTAATAGAATGGCGCCTATAGGGGATATAGCTAGCTCCCTGCCGTCATTTCAAATGAACAGCAGGGGGAAAGTGTTCATTGCACCAGGTTGATAGTTCGGATTAGTTTTATTGATTTTCTTTTGTTGTTTCCATTTTTGCTCCCCTTTTCTATTCTTCAACACTCCCAAGAAGTCGCCCCACTGATTGAAAAACAGTTGCACATACTGTATATAGTGCTGGCCTAGCGGTTGGTTTAGGGTCTAATGCAGCCTGACTGGGAGTTGCTGGTTCAAGTCCCGAGCCTGACGACCTTTGTTCTCCCTGTCTCTCTCCCTGTTAGTTTCCTGTCTCTCTGTCTACTGTGTACTATCAATAAAGGCAGAAAAGCCCTATGAAATATCTTAAAAAAATAAAATAAAAAATAAAAACTCACACCTAAAATTGGTGCAGCTGTTAATGCCTAATATAACCATAATGCTCAGAAGCAGGAGCATGATGATGTTTTGTTCTCTAACACCTCACCCATACCCTCGTAACTATGCTATTTTACATGCAGCCAAAAACGCGAAACAATATTTTGCTGCTCTCTATTGACACAATCCCTCTCCCCCCCCCCCCCCCCCTCCCAGTGCAGTGTCTTGAAATGACCACTAAGCGGAAGCTGATTGGCCGGCTGGTGCCGTGTCGTTGTTTCCGCGGTGAAGAGGAAGTGATCTCGGTGTTGGACTACTCCCACTGCAGCCTACAGCAGGTCCCCAAGGAGATCTTCAGCTTTGAGAGAACCCTGGAGGAGCTCTACCTCGATGCCAACCAGATAGAGGAACTACCCAAGGTAACTTCCATCAGCCCATCCCCACCACCTGACTGTGTCCCTGACCCATTAAGATCTGGAACTCATCTGTGTCACCTTAGCTTTTCACCACTTTAACCATTATTTTAAACTTTAGGTGTTGAAAAATAGCAGATCTGCTATTTTTGAAAAATCGTAAAAAACGTGTGCAAATCTTTGAATATATATTCTTTCACAGCGAACGTTTTTAACTCATATCTTTGCTTTTTTGAGGGGGGGAGGGGGCGGGGCTGCAACAATATATTTTCAGATGGGGGTCGGCGGACAAATATATATAATTTTGGGGCTCCTTTGAGAACCACTGATATAGAAACATACAGTAGGTTTTTCAGAAAACTGTGATTTTAGAATCATTTTGTAGAATCAGCCTCAGGTCTTAATGGGTTAAATGTTTTACCATAACCCCCTACCTAATGTTATGTCTCTGTGGAATAAGACTTTTTTTATATACAGGTATTATTAATAACTCATAGCTGTTGTTACTTGCTAACCCATAACGGTAGTTTTCTAATAGTGGATTGACAAATAGAGCTGCTGGTTGAGGAGGTTGGATAGTTAAAAGCACATTCATTACTCCAATTATTGGTCATTGGATCAAGCTGTGTTAAATCTAGGAACGCAAAAAAAGGAAAACACATCGACCTGTTTTCCTTTGAATTTGCCTCTGGGGGCGGCTCTAAACATAATGTGGAGGATGTTTCCCGTTTGCTCCGCCTTAGGCTCTCCTCTTCCGATGAGGCACCTATGTTTTCATTCCCACTAACAACAATGTATGTATACACGTTCTGAATGCCCCTGCCGACAGTATGTAGCTCGGAATCTGTTCTTGAGAGATTAAGCTGTGTTAGAATCAGCATCACCTTTATCACCACATGACAAGTTTATTTGTGTAAAACACTTTTCTTTTGTGCAAGCTCCATCGTTTTAAAGAAAAGTATGAAAAATGCAGTAGTAGAGGTGTGGAAAATTATCTATTTTAAAGGGCTAACAGATAGGCGGTAGTCGGTAGAAAAGGAGCTCTAGCTGGTCCCAGGTCCCTCATGTGTACAATCCTTTCATTCATTATGAAAACCTGAACTCTAAATAGTAAATACATTAGTTACAAGCTACCTCACTATTTGGTTTTAATCTGACCCGAGGCCCTCTGCTGCTTGTCCTTGCCCTTCTCTGTCTCCTGCCATTTACTATCCAATGTCGCTATTCAACAACAACAGCAACAACAACAACAAATACAGCTACATCACACAGACACTGTGAAATTGTTTTAGCAGCTTGCAATAAAAAAAGATTTTTTTAGACTTCACTCGTATCTCAAACAATCAAGGTAAAGACAGGTGGTATGTCGAGTGTCCGATATGAAAGACTTCATGGAGGGAATTAAGTGTTTGAGAAAAGGTTAACGTAATATCCTGCTTGAGTTTAAGAGACCATATTGACTGAGTAACATTTATCGATAAAAACTACATGAATTGTTTAAGTTACTGTATGTAATGATTGCCACTGCAATCTTTAGCATTACATCTTGCCTGCACATGTGTCTGACAGTGACTGCAATTGACTGATCAAGACATGAGGTAAAAATAAATGAATGTAAAGGAGGAGTCAGCTATCCTGATTGTCCAGGGGCTGTGTGTGGAGTCTGTGCGCGCACGTGCATGCATGCCTGTGTGTGTCCTGCCAAAATTATGTAAGAGCCATTGAAAGCACCAGTGTGAGTGGCCTTAATGCGTGTAGGAGAACTTGGAGTGCTCCTTAAGTGTCTGTAAGTGATTGTGTGTTTAAGTAGTAGTTGGGTTTAAGAGGTGTGTGTGTAAAAAGGATAGGGTTCTTTTGGATGGAGTGAGAGACAATGTTTTGATTCACACACACACAGCACAAGCACACACACGGACACAAACTTGCTTATCGATTCCAGTTCTTTTTTGGGGGGGGGGTGGTGGGGGGGATGTTGAGATAACAAATATATCTTCATTCTTTAAAGCATTAAGTGAAGTGTAGTAGTAGTGTGACAGCGGTGGCCGAACGGTTTGCGGAGCGGTCTTGATACCGGAAGGTCGCCAGTTCGTATCCCCGGACCGGCACGTTAAAATTACCACCGCTGAAGTGCCCTTGAGCAAGACATTGAACCACTACCATGAAATGTTCTATGAGCAGGGCCTGGCTGTAAACAAGTATCTGATGCTTAGTCCAGTTACCCTGGGTAAATATAGTAACTTTGCTTTGCTTTGCTTTGACGGTGCCATGTCATTGTTCCTCCATCCCGTTGGTCCAACTGGCCCCATTACTAACCCTATCCCTAACCGCACGCGGAAGCCACGTAGTCGGAGTAATGGGATGTCGGAATTATGGGCAGTTCCCACTGAGCCATTATGCTAAAACTTTTTGTCATGAAAATACTGGTGTTTAAATTAAGCACATAGTTCATATCAGAAATTATTATCTTTAACAATAATGAATATAATATATAACCTCTGACAACAAAATTGTCCCTGTAACTTACATTACATTGTACATTACATTGTACATCAATTATTATCAACTTAAATAACTACCAATGATTATAAGTAACGTCTGATACAGTGTTTGATGACAACACAGTGGACATGCAAGGTCATGTTGACAGCATGGCAACTCTAACATGACTCCGCCAGATGGGGGCGGTATTGATTCTCAAGTTCACAACACAGCCTCCATCTGGAATCGCTGACGCAGTAGCGAGGAACCGAGCCTGCTGCGGTTCGGACAAATCAGCGGCAGCTACGGGCGGGATCTGCCAATCACCTGCCAAGTAGCTTGAAAAAATAGGGCCCGTCTTCTTCAGCGATTGGGTCCCAGATGGAATTAGTTTGTGAAACGAGTCTTAAATCTGGCGGAGTCAGGTTATGGCAACTCAACCACACCCAAAAATGCATTAGGCTACTGTCATGACTCTTTGACTATCATATGTAAATATGCTATTATGTCTATTTTTTTTCCAATGTAGTTTTGGTCATAAAAGGGATAACTATAGACAGATACAGAGATCTCCATATATGGGCATTGGGCACAAAAGAGACACAAACAAACGGACGGGTACAACGGGTACTCTGAAAAAGCCTCAGACATGACTCAGACATCGGCGGGACATCGATGTTTTGCAAATTTCCTACAGAGATGTCATTGTGAAGTGGTGTTGCTATAAGCAGATACTACTGGGTCACTGTGCCTTTTGCCACAGGGATGACATTTTGTTGGCCTTTAGGGGCCCGCTAGTGGCAGGGGCCCCAGGCGACTGCATGGTTGGCCTGCTGGGAATGAGCACCAGTTCTCTTTCGTAATAGCGTGCCACAGAGCAGTAATATCATTTGACATAGTGCTTGTATCCAAGGCGCTTTACAGAGATTGTGCATTACATTCACCCATTCACGCACACATTCATACACCGATGGCGGCGGAAACCATGCAAGGCACCAACCAGCACATCAGGAGCAATTAGGGGTTCAGTGTCTTGCTCAAGGACACTTCGACACTAACTCTGGGGGAGCCCGGGTTCGAACTGGCAACCTTGCGGTCGCCATCCGGCCAGGTCCATATAATGGACCTGGATTCTCTGCCTGAGACTGGTGATAGCTGTAAAGGGACCAAAATCACTTTCAGCCACCATGAGGCTGATTTGAAATTAAGTGCCATTTGTTCCTCTGCCTAGTGGGAATGTGTGTGCATAATTTCACAGAAATCGCATGCTGTGTTCAAGATGTGAGGCATTTTGTTCCAAATGGACCAATCCTGCAAACTGTGGAAGGCAATCTTAGCCAATCGGGATGGAATATGGGAAAGTGGTCAGATTCGTGTTCATCACATGACTAAAGAGATAGTGCGTGATGTATGGATACAATGCGTACGAGTAATCTACATAAATGTGTTTTGCCAAAATCGGCATCATGGTGGTGCTATAACCGGCAGATATGGACAAATGCAGGGCAAAAGTTTTTCCTTTGCCTGTAGGGAGTGCGCCTACAAAGTTGTACACAGGTCGGTGCAGTTTTAGGTAAGAACATGAATTGGCCTGTTATAGCGCCACCATGAGGCTGATTTGGAAAAAAAATTGAACTGCCATTTCTTCCTCTGCCTAGTGGGAATGTGTGTGCATAATTCCACAGAAATCGCATGCTGTGTTCATGATTTGAGGCATTCAGTTTGAAATGGACCAATCCTGCAAACTTTGGAAGTCAATCGGGATGGAATATGGGGAAGTGGACAGGTCTGTGTAGTGTGTTGATCACATGACTATAGAGTGTATACCGATTTGCGTGATGTATGGATAAAATGTAATATAAAGAAATGTGTTTTGCACAAATCGGCCTCATGGTGGCACTATAACAGGCTGTTTGAGTGAAAATTGGGGCAGAGGTTCATCGTTGTCATCCAGGGAGTGTGTGTGCACAGTTTGGCATTGACCGGGCCAACGGTGTCGGAGATTAGCTGTACGCAGACGGACGGACAGACATAGTGCAAAACATACTCTCACCATAGTGGAGACTAAAAAGAAAGTGAGACATGGCACATGAAAACACATTATTTTTCTGATTGTTTTTTCAATTTTATGCTATTTTGCTTCCTAAACATGTCTTCTTTTAAACTAATGCAATATAAACGTTCAAAATACACATTTAGATGTATATTTTAGTAGTTTATTTTAGCCAATGACAGCTCGTTGCTGGGTGAAAATCCACCCTCTCTATTGTCATGATTACAATGCTGGTGCAAAGGAAATTACCATATTTGGATCAAACCACAGTCAGCTCGAGGTCCAGACCTTTCCAACGATATATGGCATATGTTGTTGCCAATTATTGGATGAGATATTGTGTCTCAAAATGGTGGATTCAAATAAAAGGTTTAGGAATCTTACAATACATAAGTTGTAGTTTATTAGCTTAGTTGGAATCAACATTGATGATGTCATTGGTAGGCTAGTCTCACGTAGCTAGACAACTATTCTGCTATCCGAAGTCTGGAACTACAACTCCCAAAACCCAAGTAACAGAATCTATCATTTCCGTTCCCGAAAATATATTTTAAAACATCTTTACAATTAATTTTTTAATTTCTATTTCTGCTAAGCAGCAAGTTATATATGCTTCTAATCGTTTTGATATATATTAGGAATCAATTTGTGCGGCTGTACAGACAGACAGAAAGGAAGTGGGGAGGAGGCTTCACATCCGCTTTCTATTTTACTCATGATCAGAGCTGATTCCGTGCTCCAGACTGTATGACAGGAAGCATAATCAAGCATTTGAAAATTGTGGGAGGCAGCAGCCTGGACACGCAAGGCTATTGGTAGGCAGGTTTCTAAACTGTCCATAGCCCACCACCAATGAGACACAGGTTTCTAAACTGTCCATAGCCCACCACCAATGAGACTATTGGTAGGCAGGTTTCTAAACTGTCCATAGCCCACCACCAATGAGACTATTGGTAGGCAGGTTTCTAAACTGTCCATAGCCCACCACCAATGAGACACAGGTTTCTAAACTGTCCATAGCCCACCACCAATGAGACACAGGTTTCTAAACTGTCCATAGCCCACCACCAATGAGACTATTGGTAGGCAGGTTTCTAAACTGTCCATAGCCCACCACCAATGAGACACAGGTTTCTAAACTGTCCATAGCCCACCACCAATGAGACACAGGTTTCTAAACTGTCCATAGCCCACCACCAATGAGACACAGACCGAGGAGGAAGAGCTCCTTCAATTCCTGCATGAATCACAGCCTCCCCCACTCTCTATGCATTTCAGCATTTGTGCCTTTTTACTAAATGCCCGTGTCATTTCCCTGGCATGTCATAATATTCTATGTTTCTCCTCTGTTTCTATAGCAACTTTTTAGCTGTCAGGCCTTGAAAAAGCTGAGCATGCCAGATAACGACTTGTCCAACCTTCCCAACACCATCGCCAGCCTGGTCAACCTCAAAGAGCTGGACATCAGTAAAAATGGTATGGGAAACCTTGTGTATGTCCAAAACAGTTCCTTTTTTATTACCATTTATACATTTGTATAAAAAACTTACATCACGGTGTGTTAACTTGTGATCTGGTAGATTAGGCTATTTTCTCTACTTTTGTGCGAGACTCTTGTATGATGAAGTTTAATTTATCGAAAAACATACAAAGTTGAAATATATAAGATACAAGGTTTCTGCCTGACAGTGACGTTATATGGGATGTGCTGTAGCTGATAACGTACTGTACTGCATTGGTTCTCAAAATGGAGTCTGGAGACCACCAGAGGTCCTTGAGGGGTTTTTAGGTGGTCCCTGCAGCAAAATGTGTTGATAGCGTCTAAATCAGTTTAGCCACTTCAATCGGCTATTTTCTAAAATTGTTTTGGAATATTTTTTAAACAAATTGTGTGTGGGGCTCCCTGGCACAAAATATTTTCAGATGGGGGTCTGCAACATGAAGAAGTCTGAGAACCACTGCTGTACTGTAATATCATGTTACATATAGCATACCTTGTATTCCTTTCTATTGTACAACCCATTAATTAACTTTTGTTTATTATTACTATACTTTAACTATACCTGTGCCTGAGTGAGTAGTTCTGTATATAACTATCAAACTTTTGCACGTTTTAGCTAAAAAAAAGACTGACAAAACAGTTTCATCTGTAAACTTGAATTCCTTCCCTCACATTTTTCCAACTAATCTAATCTGCGGCAAATTGACATGGTGGATGATTCAAAGAAGAGAAGTAGCATAACTGAAAATACATGCATTCTCTCTCTCTCTCTCTCTCTCTCTCTCTCTCTCTCTCTCTCATATTTTCTTTTGAACAGGAATCCAGGAGTTCCCAGATAACATTAAGTGCTGTAAAGGTCTTTCGGTGGTCGAGGCTAGCGTCAACCCTATCTCCAAGTAAGACAGACTGCTCATTCACACCATGCAGATTAACTCCTGTTTACCTAATTCCCACTGGAAAGTCATGAGAATTTCAAATACATGTTATAATAAGCCACCTGTGCAGGCACATTGACATGATAATGTATAATAATAATAAATAGTAAATACATACAAGTTTAGTCAAATGTGTTAACATATAATTAAGTTTAGTCAAATGTGTTAGCAGTCTGTAGTCACCAGTAGTATAGTATAGTATAGTATAGCATAATATAATAAATACAAAATAAATAAAATACAGAAAATCGTTTTGAGCTTGTGCTATTAAAACAGCTATGTTTTAATAGCTGATGTATATAATGGGGTTAAAGTGGTAAAACTGATTTAGATGCTATATTAACTCATTTTGCTGGGGACCCCCTGGAACCCCCTCAAGGACGCCTGAGGGTCCCCGGTCCCCACTCTCTTTTCTGTAAAGAAGTAATCCTTTTGTAACCGATGTCATGTCACATAAATACTTCAGTACATCAAACACTGATGCTTTATAACCGCTAGCTGTCACCACTAGACACACCTAGACGCCTTTAAAAGTAATAGCAGTGTCAGGATTGTAGTAAGGTTCCTCTTACATCCCTGGCGTGCTGTCAGACACACAGTGCAGCTGTATATAGCTAGCTAGTACAGTACAAAGACCATACTGTCTAAGAACAAACTTCATTACAGCATGTCGTTGCTGTCAGGTGAAAACCTTGTATGTCCCAAACTGTGACTTGTGTCACAGTTCGTGTTCCTCCAATGGATCCAATGTAGTTTTTATTTACTGACAAACTTTACTGACAAACACTTAACGACTTTGACTTTCTTTTATTTAGTTTTTTTTAAATAGCAAAAATATAGCAGATCTACAAGCTCATTTGCTACTTTTGTGTGACACTGTAGTATGACAAATTAGGGCATTCAAGTTGAAATATAGAGATACAAGGTTTCTGCCCGAGCAATTGTGGCATTGTGCGTGTGCGTGTGGGCGCGTGTGCCTGTGCCTGTGTGTTTGTGTGCGTGTGCCTGTGCGTGCGTGTGCCTTTGCCTGTGCCTGTGCCTGTGCCTGTGCCTGTGCGTTTGTTTTGGCGAGTCATCCTTAGGCAAGTAGCTGCTCCTAGTGGTTGTCATGGAAACATTGACCTGACTTTGTCGTGTTTTGTTCCAGAGGTTCTTCAAGGATACAAAACTAAGTAAAGTCTCTCTCTCGCTCTCTCTCTCGCTCTCTCTCTCTCTCTATCTCACACTTCAGACTCCCAGATGGTTTTACCCAGCTCCTAAATCTGACCCAGCTCTTCTTAAATGATGCCTTCTTGGAGTATCTGCCTGCTAACTTTGGCAGGTACAGCTGTGTGTGTGTGTGTGTGTGTGTGTGTGTGTGTGTGTGTGTGTGTGTGTGTGTGTGTGTGTGTGTGTGTGTGTGTGTGTGTGTGTGTGTGTGTGTGTGTGTGTGTGTGTGTGTGTGTGTGTGTGTGTGTGTGTGTGTGTGTGTGTGTGTGTGTGTGTGAAATGCACCTACTGTACAGTACATGATCGTAAATGCAGATGAGGTTGTATATTTAAGAAGCCCTTTTTTAACCCATATCCTATAGGCTATGGACAGTTATGAAATCTGCCTACCATGCATCGTTTGGTCCTTTCAACAAGATTTCAACCTTATTATTATTATTATTATTATTGCAATGGGACAATGGCTTTTATTTCAGCATGCTAACTTTCCAGTAAAAGAAAGGCTTAGTTGCCATTAGTTTGGAATCCTCATAGATGATGTCACTGGTAGACAGGTTAGTTTGGAATCCTCATAGATGATGTCACTGGTAGACAGGTTAGTTTGGAATCCTCATAGATGATGTCACTGGTAGACAGGTTTCGGAACTCTCCATAGCTCACCAATGATGTACGTGCATATTAGCACATGACGGCGTGCTAATAAAGCATAATGTAGATGTGATGGCTCTATTGAGCACTTGCCATTTCACTGTGGTGTCAGGAGTAATTTGTTCTGAGTTCTGGTTGCCGCTTGATCCAGTCAGTCATTTTCCACAGAGTGTATTGAAGCATGCTTGTCCTTTCTTTGTGCTTTCTCTGTACTGTGCTTTAATCCAGTTTCCCATTAGGTTTTGCTTTTATCTTCCCTGTGAAAGCACGGGAACAGTCCCCGAGGGAGGAACAAGCTTATTTCTGAAAAGCACAAACATGGATTCTAATGCAGTGCCAATAAAGAGGGCCTGTCCACCCAATTGTTCTAGGGATATCATCTCAGCACACAAACCGCTTCCTTTTTCTCTTATGGCCTTAACATGGCCATGCTATGCTGTGCATCCGTGCCCCAAGGTGTAAGCAACACAAAGTCAAGGCATTACTAGCGGTGCTATAGATATATAGTGTAGTGTGAAGTACACAGTAAAATCCTCAGTGTTCATTTATTCATTCGTAAGGGCCAATACAGACTCAATCTGACGTCAGAACGAACTTCGGTTCGGACAGTCAATTCGTAGTTATATCACCTCCCTTTCCGAAGAAATGTTCGGACGTCGGAAGTGTATTGTCCTTCCGTTTGGGGATATTTGCACACTCTAAGTTGAATTGACACTAAGATTTGACTGTGCAGTTGGCATACTGTCATTTTACCAAGAGTGAGCTAGCATGACAAGACAGGCATGGAAACTCCTCGTCAGCGCTGTGTTTGGAGGCCTCGTGCTGGTGGAGCGCTCAGCTCTCAGTGACGGAGGAAGACCTTCTTGTTGTCGTACTCCATGAAGGATACATCGTCGTACTGTGCTGTCAAGTGCTCATGGTGGTTTTGTAGGAAACGTATGTTTCCTGAATCCGTGTGTCTGCAGCTTAACATAATGAATGCGTCTGACCAGGATCATCTGTCATGTCGGCCTTTATATCAGACAGACAGAGGAGACAGCTCTGTCCACTTTACTAGGTCTTTATATAAATATTTACTATTTTACAGTATATCAAATGTAGAATGTGTTCTCACTCAGTTTGTGCATCTCTTTTCTGTCTTACTATCTGTCAGACTCTCAAAACTACGGATCCTGGAGCTGAGAGAAAACCACCTGAAGACCATGCCAAAGTGAGACAGCCCTACGTGTGTGTGTGTGTGTGTGTGTGTGTGTGTGTGTGTGTGTGTGTGTGTGTGTGTGTGTGTGTGTGTGTGTGTGTGTGTGTGTGTGTGTGTGTGTGTGTGTGTGTGTGTGTGTGTGTGTGTGTGTGTGTGTGTGTGTGTGGATTGTGCTCCACTGTCTGTACCTTCTGGAACACACACACACGCATGCTCCGTTACATTGGTGTGTGCTGGCTTTCCCAGGTATCAAATCCAAATGTATTTATCATGTGTTTAGCATTATGTTCACCTTTTAGTGGTGCTGAATTGTTATGAATTGATAAGATGGAGAGTCATTGTGTGTTTATTGTATATTAGACCGGTGTCCGGCTGTAGAACACAGAGTCGGTAACGATGGAAGTTGGAGATCCATGCCCCACCCGGCTATGCAAAACCTGTTGTACCCGTGTCAGAGTACCCGTTCCACCCATCTGTCTGTGTCCCTTTTATGCACATGTGGCGATTTCTGTATCTATGTCCCTTTATTCCCTTTATTGGAGTTCTGTGTCAGGCAAGCCCAAATATGTGTTGTGATGTCAGAACAAGCCAGCTCCATATATGGAGATATAGGGGTGATCAGGTCCAGAGCCCAGGCAGAGGCTTTTGTGCTGGTTCTGGATAACTGGCTATCCGATGGACCCGACACCGGGCACTACACTCTCTGTGGTGATGTGGAACGCGTGTGTTAAATTTGAAGTCGGTGGGACGAACGGTTCTCAAGCGTGGATTACAGATTACAAACAGAGACGTGGCGCATAGATATAGATTCATCGATTATAAAGCAATTTCCAAATGAATCTCCTCTCCTCCCTCAGGTCCATCCACAGACTGAATCAGCTGGAGCGTTTAGACCTGGGTAGTAATGAGTTCACTGATGTGGTGAGGCACGCACGCACGCACGCACGCACGCACGCACGCACGCACGCACGCACGCACGCACCCACGCACCCACACACACACTGTACACACACATACTGTAGCAGACATATGTGATATTGAATATTTGTTTGTGTTTCATATTTAAATAGTAGCACAAGCAGTTGTCTTGATATCCACAAAGGTACCAATTTCTATTGTTGGTGCTGTCTCAATAAAAATGATTAGAATGATTTGTTAGATGTTCATAATTGGAGCAATAGAACAGTTCCTAATCAGAGCGATGGAATAGTTCCTTTGTTCATGTTGTAATGCTGTCTGTCTGTCTGTCTGTCTGTCTGTCTGTCTGTCTGTCTGTCTGTCTGTCTGTCTGTGTCTGTCTGTCTGTCTGTCTGTCTGTGTCTGTCTGTCTGTGTCTCTCTCTCTCTCTCTCTCTCTCTCTCTCTCTCTCTCTCTCTCTCTCTCTCTCTCTCTCTCTGCCAGCCAGAGGTTTTGGAGCAGATTCCCAACCTGAAAGAGTTGTGGCTGGATAACAACTCTATACAGTGTATACCAGGGGTAAGAACACACAAACATCTCATACCAGTGGCTTCGGACGGAGAATACTCTTGTTTTGTACAAAGTGAAATGGTACTATACACATTGAAATTGCACTTTGAGTTAACAGTACTTGCAGTAAATGTACTGTGCCCTCCTCCAGTCCATAGGGAAGCTTCGACAGCTGCGGTACTTGGACCTGGCTAAGAACCGCATTGAGACGTTGGACACAGACGTGTCGGGCTGTGAGTCGTTAGAAGACCTGCTGCTATCCTCCAACATGCTGCAGACGCTCCCCGACTCTATAGGTCAGTGCTTCACAAACCTTTTCATGTCAACGAACCCCAAATTGACACATAATTACATTAATTAGCCCGCAGACCCACCTTTGAAAAGATATGCCAGGGACCCCCATAAGAGAAGTTTTTTTTTTTACGGCTCTAGCAGTGATTCTCAACCCGTTTAATTTCAAGGACCCCCAGTTTGACATGTATTAGTCTACGGACCCCCATTTAATGGCATTTCTATCTCTGGGACCCCCAAGCAAGTTGAATTGATTGTAAAATCAATTCAACTCTGAGAGTGTACAAATGGAACGGGTCCATTTGTATCATTGTAGGTATCATTTATACCCTCAAGGACCCCTGGGGGTCCCTGGACCCCACTTTGGGAACCATTGCTATAGGTCAGTGCTTCGTGTCAAGGACCCCCAAATTGATATGTATTTGGACCGCATATCTGAAAAATGTTCTGTGCCAGGGACCCCCAGAAGCAAAGATTTGTGTTAAAAATGTTTACTTTAAAATGTATATATTTCAAAGCTTGATAAAAAGAGGTAGTAGCTTGATAAAAAGTAGGCCCTGTCACACATGTTGTTATTATTACTATGTACTATGTATTGTATTTTACCAGCTCAGTGCCTGAGCCTTGTGGTTAGAGTGTCCGCCCTGAGACTGGGAGGTCGGGGGTTCGATCCCCGGCCGGGTCATACCAAAGACCCAGTGCCTGTGCCTCCCTGCTTGGCATTCAGCATCAAGGGTTGGATTGAGGGTAAATCCCTGCGACATACTAGCGTCATGTCCAGGGGGTGTACTTGTACATCAAGCTGCCTCACGCTACAGAAACAGGAGATAGGCTCCTGCTCTATGCTCAATTACTTTTGCATAATCGTAACTATACGAAAATAGTGGAAACAACTACAAGCTGACATCATGTTGTTAACATAATTGTTAACAATTATGACTCAAATAGAAGTAAAAGTAGTCGTTCAAATTATTACGTAAGAGTTATAAAGTATCTACATAAGTACTTTCTCGTTTCTTCACACATGAGTTATCTTTTAAATCAGTGGTTTTCAAGCTTTTTCATATCAAGGCCCATTATTGGGGACCACCTGGAACCCCCTCAAGGAACACTGATGGTCCCCGGACCACTGATTGAAAACCACAAAATACGAGATAACCATATTGGTGCCTGGACCGCTGAGCCACGGCCCAGGCCATAACCCTCATTTTAATATGGCCTAAAATCTCCATATTTTAACTTTTTATGTTTTTTTGAGTGGTGCAACCACTCCAAGGAACAGCAATGTCCGTGTTCACCTAACTATGTGACGTTCACCTAACTATGTGACGTTCACCTATGTGACTATGAGCACGAGTACCAATGAGTACCAGTAGGGGCGCTGTTGTGCCAGAAACAGAGAGAGAGAGATAGTGCTGCACTGTTGCCTGCTAATGAGAGAGAGGGAGAGAGGGGGGGGGGGGGGGGGGAGGGGAGAGGGGAGTTGCACCACTCAGTTCACACGGGTGTGATTCTTTTCTTAAATGAATGCTCTACAAGTTCCTCATACTACAGTGTCACTGTATGGCTTTTGAATTTGAATTCCGAAAAGTAACAGTTTCGGACATAATAAGGTTTCCACCCGACATCAATGAAATAACATGGCCGCCTCTTTGGCTGAAGTCTACCTGCGAGAATGAAACACACGGGAACGTGCATTGAATGAAAAATAAAGTTAACAAGCAGAATGTAGCACCTGTGAGGATTAGCTCTCTCTATATATCATCCTTTATCTCCTACCTTATGTATGTGTTTAGGAATGTTGAAGAAGTTAACAACGCTGAAGGTAGATGACAACCAGCTGAACTCACTGCCTAGCACCATTGGGAGGTAAAACCACACACACGCATGCATGCAAACGCACGCACGCACGCACGCACGCACGCACGCACGCACGC
Source organism: Electrona antarctica (assembly GCF_951216825.1). NCBI lineage: Eukaryota > Metazoa > Chordata > Actinopteri > Myctophiformes > Myctophidae > Electrona > Electrona antarctica. The sequence continues at coordinate 21,635,820 of NC_136812.1, forward strand.
ACGCACGCACGCACGCACGCACGCACGCACGCACGCACGCACGCACGCACACACACACACACACACACACATACTGTACGCACACATGCATGCATGCAATCAAACACGTATAAAAAGAAATGATTGAAGTGAGGACCATTGGCAGGTTTTTTTTTCCTTGTATATAATATTTGGTTTATATTATTCAAGTTTACGGTGTTTGTTGCGGTTATTTTCCTTGTCAACTGTCATTAGTTGCTGTGTTCTATTTGCTGGTTGGTGATTGGTCGGTTCTGTGTGTTGTGTTCTCTGTTTCCATGGCATTAGTCCGAAGTCCAAACAGGGGTGAGTAACAGTAGCCTGCTGGATCCAGGGGTGCGTTCAGAGACAGAAATGATCAGAACTGTTACGCAAAGCTGCTATTACAGGACTGGGCTGGTGATCAATCAATTTCAGTTAAATTCATTCATTTACATTTTTAAGTAGACATTTTGTGTGCAGTTCTTTAGCATTTGAATTTAATTTGCCAAATTGATCAGATATGTGGCATAGGTTGAATCTGACAACATTCCTATGCCAATTTATTTTGTATACATTTCTTTAAAGAAAATCCACTTTCTGGAATGGAAGTAGTCGAGCCCAGTCCTGTTTGAAAACCACACACAGACTGCGTTTAATGGAGGTTACCGTTAGACCAGAGTTACATCCATTATAGTCCATTGCAAAACTGTAATCCAATGCAATACTTGGATTACAGGTATCACTATGAAACCATAACCTTCCTAACTAGACACTAGCGTAGGACATTTATTAAGGGACACTTATTCATGTTATACAGCACACTGGAACATTTTGTCTTCTTGAACAAGTCCCTGGCTTTATCCGTAATCGATAGTACTGTAGATCCAGAACTCTTCCCCATCTCTCCTTTAATAATAAGCACTATAATAGTAGCATCCCATTCTTACCCCGCTCGCTGCATAGATATTATTTAGTGTGCTATTTAAGTTTGCTATATAAACCATTAGCTTTGTAATTTAATCACAACCCATAGTAGAATCCATACTTGTATCTCTACATTCTTAAATAAGTAGATACTGCTCTTTTTCCTAAGTTATCTTGATGTTTCAGTGTGGATATGTATACGGATGGTGCACATAACTTTGGGCTATTTACCATCCTCAAGTGCAGTTATTCCCTCATAACTCAACTGCTTCAGGGCATATGGTCCCACTTATACCAAGTCCAACTTGTGAAGTTTCTGCAATTGCCCAAAAATATTAAATATGACATTAAAAAGGTTCTCCAAAATAGGGATACAACAATGTCATAGATTTTGCGATAGCAAATGATGATGTCTTGATATCAACAGTTGGCCTGTGACGGCATTTGCAATAGGTATTCCAGGCTGAATATTGTATTGTTTTTGTTCGAACGGCAGCGGAGGGACCTATATGATCAGGTTCACGGCGATCACATCGTGTGCATATATGTGTGTATATACGCTGATCTTTACAACATCCGTCCTGTAAGAAACCTTAGAAGATGTTTTAAAGATCAGCGAAATTGAGCAAATATCTTCTGCACAGACGGTGATCACTGTGTGTGGACACAGGCTAGAGACAGACTTGCTGACGTGCGGTATGTCCTGTTGCTGCCGGCTGTGTTCACTCTGCTGCCGACACTACCCTGCTGACTTTTATCGTGTTGCATTGTTGTGGCTTATACGCACTGCTAATCGTTTTATCTCTCCCCTTTGTACCGTCTCCTTCCGTGATCGCTGCTTAAGTATAAAATTGAATCACGGCCATAGTCATACAATGTCTGTACCAAGAAACAAAAGCTGAAAGTCATTATAATGCCTAACAAAAGCATGTCACATTAACCACAAATGGGTGAACTTTGCAAGCTAGCCGGAGCTTTATTACGGTGTCATAATGTTATGACACACGAATGGGAAATGAAAAGCTAGCTGTGTCCTACAGATTTCAGTCATCCTTCTTTATCTATTATTATATTGTGATAAATATCGTATCGTGGACTTGTTGTTGTGGTATTATCGTATCGTGATTTTTTGTTATTGTTACATCCCTTGTCCGTATTAATTCATTCATTGTAGCTACTGTACAGTCATGTATTTTTGTCCAACAGGTGTCGCTAATTATACAAAATGGACAACCACCAGGAATTATAAGTAGGCTACTGTACATTGTAGGCCTACATTATGGTGTGTGCGTTGATGTTTATTTTTTTATGCTGTGGGTCCCAGCCACATGGGGCCCATGTGATGGGTCCCAGCCACATGGGGTCCATGTGATGGGTCCCAGCCACATGGGGCTACATTTAAGCATTATTTCACTTGAGGGTGTGCTTTACTGTGATTATTGGCACGACACTGAAGTGCCAATAATCACAGTAAAGCACACCCTCGAGTGTAATATTGTGATTATACAACAGTTACCAACAAAACAAAACACTTCAAAATAAATTCACATTGCGAGGCGATTCACTATCAAAATAATAATGTTTCGACCTCTGTTTCCCTGTAAATAGAAGAGTTAATTTGAGGAAACATTGAATAGTCCCCGTTGATTCAAAGTAGCTGCGCTCTGAGTCTCATCAAAGCTCCGGCGTACGACCGTGCCGCGTAGCCAAATAACTGATCTACAAGCTTACAATGCATCGCCACTGCGACGCGTTGTGAAGTTGCAGATCGGCTATTTCTGTTGCCCTAGTAGTTGACTTCGCTGTACTGACTTCATTCCTAGACTTTTCTAAGTTATCGAGGTCTTATTTTGGCAATGCTACTGCATCATATCTCTCGCTGTCCTTCTCCTTCTCATCCTCTTCTTCCAACCATTCATCGCAAGTAAGTCCACCAAATAAATCTAAATTAACAATATAATCCATTTCTGAGCGGGGTACTGGCTGTTTGTTGTTTTTGGGTTTCCCTCCTCCAGTAGGCTAGGACAGCGCGACGCAGGCACACAGCTGTTCCATACATGGTCTAATCAGGTGCGGACTGCGGAGTGATTAATTATGTGATTAGGCTCAGGGCTAGGTATTCCATCATGCACCTGGTTTGAAGCACGTGTGAGCCTTCGTCTGAACTACCTTATGTATAATAAGTCTTATGTCACTGTCACAATGACACAATGACACAGTGACATATTTGCCCGGCCTCCAGGTAGTCTGTTGTTATTCTCTTTATATTCCCGGATTCGCCCCTGGTAAGCACATATTACTGTAGAATCTACAGTAATATGTGCTTGCCAGGCTACAGTGTAGATGGAAGCTACTGATTCTGCTCTAACTTCAACTCAGTATTGCTATCCACTCCTCTCCTCTCCTCAGACCGTATGGTGGCCCAGATGGCCCAATCGTCTAGGAACAATAACAGCAGGCTAATGTAATGTTAGCCGTGACAGTACATTAATGTAGAATGGTTGTCTCATTAGCATTATCCTGCTGTTTGCACACTGCCAGGCTAATGGCATGAGCGGGTCAGGGCACTCTGCTTCCATGGATATAGCAATGGATTTTCTACTGATTTGCCAAACAAAAGGCTAGAGAGCAGTGGTTGAGATCAAAGATCACACAGACGGCCTTGCTCAATCTGCCTTATCCTCTGGTCTTGACCCATTATAACACCTTGTGACGTAGTTGTTGCTATGTACAGTATATAGCAACATACATTTTTTGTAATTTCTGAATAAATATTTGAAGGTCTTCAGTCAGGATTTAGAAGGCGTTTTTAGAATGGGCCTCACTCCTAAATGGGTTAAAGGAGTAGTTCACCCAAACAATTCTATCAAGTACGCACCCCATGAAGCCTTGAATTCATGGAGATTTTTGTTTTGTTTGTTTTCGTCGCACTCCTAAGCCAATAATTTGATGACCGGGTCATAGGAGATTCAGTTTGGTGACTCAGCTGTACAATGTTTACATTATTCTGGCCTGTTGGGTTCTGTACAATAGTGCACAATTTTGATAATAATTTGTTTTTTTAGTATTTGGTTAGGAACATCAGATCATGTGTCCCTATCCAAATTAGTTCTCCAATAGCCTCTTGTCATGTCTTGTCTTGTCTTTTTCTTTTTTTTTTGTTGGACGAAGACCATACCCGCCCTATGTGTTCTGCACATGGTACAGATTTCAACTAGGTTTATACTAAGCTTAACTATATTTAACACATCTGTCACCATTGCTTTTATATCTTTAGTCTGTTAAAAAAAAATACAATAGCGTCCTTTCTCAACAAGCACCCGTGTCCACCTGTCCTGTGCCCTCATTGGCTGTAGCTTGTCTCTGCCCTCCCTGCTGGTAACATTTCAATAGTGTGTGTGGTGGATCTGTGACGCAGCGGCGATGCTCGGATTATACTCTGATTCCATCTTTGAACAGTTCACACAGAGTTCAAAACCTTTGCCTCCGATCTGGGGCTGTAACTCGGCATCATCTGTCTTTTGGACGGTAACGATGGTGTCAGGAAAGTGCAGTATTGTCCTTTCCTTTTGGTCTGCGCTGGTACTTTGGGTCTCGGCCACTTGGACGGCTCTCTGCGGACAGTGTATTATCTCGGTGTCGTGACATTAATATAGTTATGCAGTCACCCTCGACTTCATAAAGTTAAAATGTTGTCGTCATAGTTTTTTGTTTTTTTGTTGGCAGACACTGTATTCTGTGACATGATCTTCTCTAATGTACTCTCTATCTCACCTCCCCCCCTCTCTCTCTCTCTCTCTCTCTCTCTCTCTCTCTCTCTCTCTCTCTCTCTCTCTCTCTCTCTCTCTGTGTCTCTCTACCAGTCTGTCTCTAATAGAGGAGTTGGACTGTAGTTGTAACGAACTGGAGTCGCTGCCTTCCACCATCGGTTACCTGCACAATCTGAGGACCTTCGCTGCCGACGAGAACTTCCTTACTGAGCTACCCCGGGAGGTAGGGAAACACACGCGCACGGCCGCACGCAGTCACGCGCGCACACACACACACACACACACACACACACACACACACACACACACACACACACACACACACATGCCACAGAAGTGAAGGGGAAATAACTGAAAACCTGCAGTGACAACTACAGCGCTGTGTAGTGTAATTCACTGTATTGTTGTGTTTCAGATTGGTAACTGTAGGAATGTGACGGTGATGTCACTACGTTCCAATAAACTGGAGTTTCTGCCCGATGAGATCGGACAGATGACTAAACTACGGGTCCTCAACCTTAGTGATAACAGGTAGGCCTACAAATACACTTGAATAAGCACGCACGCACGCACGCACGCACGCACGCACGCACGCACGCACGCACGCACGCACGCACGCACGCACGCACGCACGCACGCACGCACGCACGCACGCACGCACGCACACACACACACACACACACACACACACACACACACACACACACACACACACACACACACACACACACACACACACATTTTGTTCATGAGAAATCCTGATTGCAGACAGTCCCCTTGAGACTCTCACCAAAGCATTTCTCTCCCTGCATGTCTGTCTCTAATGGGAATACTGTAGCAATATTTTGTAAACACTTCTCATATTAGTAAAAACGAATTCATTAACAGTGCCAGTTAACACCTTGATGGCCCGGACCTATTTAATCCATTAATAAAATGTGCCCATCATTTATAGCGCCCGGACCACTTTTACCGGGGCACCGGAAGTTGTTGTGAATGTCTGTGTAGCAGCTAACAATAGCCACACCACTCTAGAGTCGATCGACAACAATGGGAGGTAAGAATAAATCTATCGCAACTAGCGACTGGACCGCGAAGCGCCGTCTAACACAGGATCTTTTTCAGAATTAGACGGGATGATTTAGATCGCGAGTTATGAACGTTTTAAGATTTTCGTTTTCGTCCGCTAAACAGGCAGGGAACATTTTCGATGACGTGTCACTGTTGTGCAACACCGAGGATTGGGCAACAAGCGCTCCTAGGCTGTGGAGCGATGCGATCGGTTTTGATATCATTAATCTCCGTCCCGATTATCAATCTCCAGACAGTGGTCTGACTCTGTGCTCATGGTTTACTGTTACCATAGGAATGGGTGAGTGTGTTTCCATGGTGACGGGCTGTTCTGTGGGTGGGTGGTAGAGAAAGACTGCTCTACCTTTTCTTTTATTGCTCTCTCTCTCTCTCTCCCTCTTTCTCTCTCTCTCAGATTAAAGAATCTACCATTTACCTTTACCAAGTTGAAGGACTTGGCAGCTCTGTGGCTTTCTGACAATCAGGTACAGTGCTGTTCCCTCCCACGAGCTCACTCAGGGAGTCAGGGACCAGTGTATTGAAGCAACACACAAAAACGCGTTATTCCATTATTCTTAATACATAAAGCAGCATCTTGTTCGTGACATAACACAGATGATAGGATCCAACAGGAAGCATGCACATCTCCAGAGATTCTACAGGTGCTGGTCAAAAATATACGTACAATGAAAAGGAAGGGATGTCCGCACACTGTTTCACTGCTCCCAGGGAAATGTCTTTATTGGTACAACGTTTCGACCCGTGTGGGTCTTCGTCAGGTATACCAGACGAAGACCCACACGGGTCGAAACGTTGTTCTTCGTCAGGTATACCTGACGAAGACCCACACGGGTCGAAACGTTGTACAATTGGAACTGGTACACTATAAAATGTAAGTGATACATGGGTACTCTCTTCTGATTGGCTAAAATTGGCAACCCACCTTTAAAATGTATTTTGCGTTTATTAACCGTTTCCCCGCCAGGATTAATTAATAACATGCCAGGATATTGCACGGGTTCAACCCTTTTTTTGAAGATCCAACACACGGCGACCAGATGTTGTGTCAGCTTAATGGTGTGTGTTGACTCTCGAACGGTTGTTATTGTTTGCCTGGACGATGGGAAGCAGTGGCCGGCGCCATTACAGCAACCGCTAGGCTCCGTGCAATAAGTGCCGTTTTGACCAGAAATGCCGCCTGGGAGGGGGATTGAAAGCGATTGAAAGTCTAAGCTAACAACAGATAGCCATCCGAAGCTAATGTGAGTAGTATTTCCACTAGAGCGAAACACATTTATACAACTGAATAAACGTAGCTACGTATTTTGGCAGCGTCGCTTCCCGACAAATAACGCAGACTACGTTTTTTAGCGGGGAAAAGGTTAAATTGCAGGAGTAGGCAGGTAGACCCCTCTCAGTCTCTGCTGCAATGATCACCATAGAATCAGAATATAGAACCCTTTTTGTTTTAACCAAAAAATATCACTAACCCTTTAATTAAGTTATCACTCAGGAGAATGTAGTGTGTAAACTGGAGCACTTACATTGCAATCACTGCTTCATTCATAAATATAACATGTCTAGTCATAACTAGTCAACTGTTTTTAATCTTTACATGTATGACCCTTGTCAGTGGTGGAAATTAACTATTTCATTTACTTAAGTACTGTACTTAAGTACCATTTTGAGGTCTTTTGTACTTTACTTGAGTATTTCCAATACTTATACTATACTTATTTTAATTACTAGTTACTTTGTAACTAGTAACGCATAATGCGACGCATTGTGAGCTTGTATATTGATTTTAGTTTTTTCAAATTATTTTTTGTATACATCTGAAAACTTGAAATGGGACATTCTGCATAATCAGTACTTTTACTTTTGGTATTTTAAGTATATTTTGATGCCAACCCTTTGTACCTTTACTCAAGTACATTTTGAATTTGGGACTTTTACTTGTAACGGAGTATTTCTATATTGCAGTATTGATACTTTTACATAAGTAAAACATTTGCGTACTGTTTCCACCACGTGCCTGTCACTACTAACATGCCTGCTCATACAGTCCAAGGCTCTAATCCCGCTGCAAACAGAAGCTCACCCAGAAACCAAACAACGGGTCCTCACCAACTACATGTTTCCCCAGCAACCTCGGCACGATGAGGGTATCTACAACCATTCTGTGTGTGTGTGTGTGTGTGTGTGTGTGTGTGTGTGTGTGTGTGTGTGTGTGTGTGTGTGTGTGTGTGTGTGTGTGTGTGTGTGTGTGTGTGTGTGTGTGTGTGTGTGTGTGTGTGTGTGTGTGTGTGTGTGCGCGTGCGCGTGCGCGTGCACATGTAAAACGGTTCATAACCATGTTATTTTTTAATCCTCAATATCTGTGTGTAATTTCCTCAAATTATCGCCCCTGTCGGGTGGAAACAACTGTTATCTTTTCAGGATTCAAATTCAAAAATATGTAGCAGATCTGCTCCTTTTGATGCTGCCTGTAGTATGATCAAGGAGGGCGTTAAATTATGAAAAACAACCAAAACGTTGGAATATGGAGATGAGCGGTTTCTGCCCCACAGCAGCCTCATACTTTTAACACTACCATACTGTATATGTGTGTGTAACGTCCCAAAGCGATACTTTACATTATTACATGACATTATTACTCTTTGTGTGCGTGTGCGTGTGTTTCAATAGATTACCAGTCGGACAGTGACAGTTTTAATCCAACGCTCTGGGAGGAGCAGCGACAGCAGAGGATGACTGTGGCCTTCGACTTTGACGAGAAGAAGGAGGAGGAGGATACCTCTGGGAAAGTCAAGGTCAGCCCTCTCTCTCTCTCTCTGTTTCTCTCTCTGTTTCTCTCTCTGTTTCTCTCTCTCTCTCTCTCTCTCTCTCTCTCTCTCTCTTTTCTATAGGTCGTCAGAGGTCAGAATTATCTCCGTAAATTGAACATAATTTGAATGTCTCTTGAGTGTGTAAATCGTTGCTGTCAGGCAGAAATCTCCATATAACGGTAGGCCCTACTATTAACCGTTTGTGTTTTTTTGGTAAATGAATGCCCTACGTGATCACCCTAAAGCGTCACACAAAGGCATCAAAGGTAGCAGCTCCACAAGCTCCAAACGCTGCTCTTTTGAGCTTGTTGATCTGATACTATTGCTGTTTTTGAATTTGAATCCTGAAAAGTAACAGTTTTGGACATATGAGGTTTCCACCTGACAGAGACCATATACTTTATATAATAAGCTGTCAACATTTTTTAAACTTTATTGTGTCGATAGCCTACATATTCAAACAAATACATAGTCATTTGATACATTTACTGTTATTTAATCATATTTTACACTTTTGTTTGTGTGTGCGCGTGTGTGTGTGTGTGTGTGTGTGTGTGTGTGTGTGTGTGTTTGTGTGTGTGTGTGTGTGTGTGTGTGTGTGCATACATGTGATCCTTCACCCATACAGAAAGGAAAAAAGAAAAGAGGAAAAAAAGGAGCCTATACATAAACAAAAAAAGAGCTGTCAAAGTTAATGCGTTAATAACGCTTTAACGTGGCGAACATGGCAACTGCAGCATGCATTAATAACGCATTAACAAAATGCTATTCTATCGCCACTAATTATTTTATTGCCATTAACACAAACAAATGAATAAATAAATACATTTACATTTGGCCCACGCATAGTTTAGGACACAGCACTCTCTATGCCCATGAGCATGTGCAGTGGCATGTAACCACAGACTCATAACTTGTAGATTTGTTAGGTTGTAGTAGAAAACTATAACTAGCCAGGGCAGTTCTGCTGTTGTTTTCCGTTTAGAAGAATGTGTGACTGTGTCACATAATGCATACAGTGGATAAGGATGCCTATTTATTTTATAATGTATATGTTGTGGCTCACAATAGGCTACGTAACTTCTTAGCACAGTGTGCTAGTATAGCTGCTATAATGCTAGTCCTAGCGAGAGCAAAATGTGTGATCGTGTGTTGCTGCATACAATATATGCTGTGGAATTCCATGGCCGTAGTATACGATTACGATTAGAATACCAACCCTAACCCACAACTCATTCGTACTGAAATATACCACATCTATTTCTAAGCAAAATTCCTACTAGTAGATTGGTATGTGACAAGAAGGTTACAATATCCTACATTGAATCCTAGTTCTCGCTTTCCATTGTTTTTTGTCCACTTTATTTGTTCATTTTGTATCATCCTGTTTGAAGTCCATCATTTCAAAATTAATGTTCTAGTGAACCTTTATAAGTATAAAGGTGGACACTACATCATTGTGTGAGTACTCATATTACTAAGGTTAAATTGAGCAGATCATTATACCAACCTATACCCGACACACATACGTGTAATTGAGGGCGTGGCTGAGTCCGACATTGTCTTGGAGGTGCAAACAACACAGGTATAAACATTGAGTCTGTGGGACAGATCGTATACGCCAGTGGTTCCCAAACCTTCTAGCTCGAGACCCAAAAAAGAAACTAGACATTTGTCCGAGACCCAAACTAGTGAAAATGGCAGATCTACAAGCTTTGCGCCGCATTGTGAGCCTGTAGATAAGCTATTTTTTGCTACTTAACATTCATTTGTTCTAACATTTGTTATTCTAATTTATGGAATTTTAGATTTTTCTTTGATTTCTTCATGAAATTACTGAAAAATAATTGATTAGTTTCTATTTAGTTTTTACGTTTAGCTTTTTTTGGGAATGTTTTTTGAAAATGTTTTGAAATAATGATAATTAAAAGCTAAATGTAGGAAACAAAAAATAAAGGGACCCATAAAAATGTCTGCAACCCACAAATTGGTCCCCACCCACTGTTTGGGAACCAGTGGTATACAGTTTGAGATATCTTTATTTTCTCGTATACAGTGAGATATTTTCTGTCCAAAAAAGTATCGTAGTGTAGGGACCTGCAACATGAAACATGACGACAGAGATCTTGATCAAATGTGATAAATACCTATACTTGTTTGCATCTCCAACACGATCACGTGTGGTCGATTCCCTTCCCCTGTTCGCACGTACTATGGCATGATGTCACCAAAGCTAAAAGTATCTGCTGCAGCCTGTTTGTATGCTAACGCAGTACCTTCTGAGGGTTTCTGGACAATATTTGTCACTGTTTTGGATTGTTAATGGAGTTCGAATAATAAACATACATTTGCATAAAGCAAGCAGATTTTGTCCACTCCCATGTTGATAAGAGTATTAAACACTTGACAAATATCCCTTTGAGGTACATTTTGAACAGAATTTGCGATTAATCTTGATTAACCTCGGATGCCAGCCTTGCTTTGTCTGAAAGAAAGCCTGGGGAACATTGAAATGAAAAGTGGATAGAAGGTGGCGGGGCTGCTGACAGTATGAGCAGGAGCTGTTCTAGCGGGAGAGGGGCTCAACCAGGTGTGCACATCAATAGAGTCCACATTAAACTACTCAATGAAACAAACATGGCGAGTCTTGGGGACTGCAGCATTTAACATTATGCCAACAAAAGCTGTTAAGTGTTGTGTTTGTTTATTCGAGGTGTGTCAGAAAAGTAACAGGACTGTGGCTGCCACGCTCATGACTCAATGATAATTGAGTAACCGCTTATGTCACTGTGTTGCGCAACATCTCACCACTATTCTGCTAACATTGTTTACTTCTCTCACTCAGTGCTTCTGTTCCATTTCTTTCACGAACGCGCAACGAACAGCTCTCTCATTACCAACGATGTTGTTGTGCCATCATAGTGAAGATTAAATGAATCTGTCAGTAAATGAGTTAAACAGGAATTTCAAATTGATTCTTTGCATGCTTGTGCCACCTCCAGTTGTGTGACGGAGGGTAACAGTGGTGCAATTACACAAGCACAGAGTGAGAGAAGTGAACAATATTATAACAGAATAGTGTTGAGATGTAATAAGCGGTTACTCAATTAGCATTAGCATGGAGTCATGAGCGTGGCTGCCACACCACAGGCATGTTATTTTTCTGACATAACCTCAAGCAATATATTCATACATTTCTCTTCCAATTTAGCTGATAGATAGAAATTCCGGTCCCGTCACCACTCAATCACAGTGGAGCCACACCCCAGCGAGTGAGCTGTTCGCTCATTCTATCCACTGTTTCAAATGAGTTTCTCCAGACTTCCATTCAGAGTGGAGCGAGATTGGAGGGCTGGCTACGCACGACTAAAGCCCAGTCCCCACCAATGATTCGTAATGCAACAAATTGCAACAGAATCCTGCAACGGGACAATTCAGACACCGTATTGCAACATTATGTTGCACCGCTAATCATTGGTGTGAACTGGACTTAAATCGTGATTAACTATGGAAAATCATAAGATTAATCACAATTAATATATAGTTTGACAGCACTAATATATATTGTGTGTACACACACACACACATATATATACACATATGTTTATGTAGGTGGAGATTAACCTGAAGCGCTACCCTACACCCTACCCCGAGGACCTGAAGAACATGGTGAAGTCGGTTCAAAGCCTCGTGGGTAAGGGTGTGCACAGTGGACATGCACATCAGCACCAGCTGAGCACAGGCACTGCCACCTCGGCAGGCACCAACATGGAGCACACACACCTCAGCAAGGAGCCCTACGAACCACCGTGGCCCCTGCCGCCCAAAGAGGTAGGATACACTGTCACACGTTCCCACATAGTTGCAATGCATGTCCTTGTTTACCAAGTTGATCGTATGTTTTCTACCAAACTAGCAAGTATAAAATATTTGGATGAAAATTGACCTGATTTTGAAATATCAAACTCAAGCAGCAGATGTAGAACTGTGCTTGTTAGTACACTAATAGTAGAATGCCATGTTATCTGTATTCAAGAGTAGTAATGTATGATGCAGCTACAGTGTTAAAGGGCCTAGCCTAGAACATGACATTTCACTAGACTTTGCTCATTTTGGAGGTTTGTTGATGTAAGTATGCGCCTTCTACCAATACTAAGATTCACTTTTTGAAAATAATGGAATCACTTCCTTCCTGGACTACAAAGTCACACCTCCACGCAGCCTCCCCCTCTCCACAAGGAGGGGAAGTGCACTAAAGCATTATGGGCATTGTAGGAATTCAGCAATCCAGTCAAACCCTAGTCAAACACACAGACATCATTATTTTTCTGGCCATAGGGTACAAATTTCAAATTGTGCTCCTGTTATCTACTACAAATACCATTAACATTGAGGGACTGCAGTTGTGACTGCAAATGTCCCTTTAACACAAAGAAATACTCAAGCATGATTTTATCGGATTATATTGGTTCACCGATCTGAGTGCCAGGGTAAATTACAAAGGAACTTTATGCAGAACAACCAGTCAATCAAACAAACACAAATAACTGAAACAGGAGCAATCATGGTTAAAAATGTTATGGAACATTCCTTTGAACTGACCGAATGATGGCAGGGAGCTCAGTTTTAAAGAATGTTGGAGTTCATTCCAAGATGTTGGGCTGCTGACAGAGAAAGCTGTCTTGCCCAGCTCTGTCTGAGCATGAGGAACCTTGAGCATTAAGAACCAACTAGAGCGGGTCTGATAGGTAATAATATAATTTATAAATTATTCATGTATAGACATGTATATATATGTGCATGTGTGCTAGGTGACCGACAGAGACCTGCAGGACTTTGCTCAGACCCAGCTAATGGATCAGGGATCAATCCATAACTCTGGCATCGACATTCCCAAGCGAAAGGATAAGGAAGAGACGGAGAGCTCTGAGGTCAGAACCGTGCATTTACAGGTGCACACGCACAGACACGCATGCACACACACACACACACACACACACACACACACACACACACACACACACACACACACACACACACTGTACATCTTTTTAGCATTCTGTGGTTATCACACTTTACTATAGGTAGAAGACACCTAGATTGAGATCTCGAAAGAGCAGTAGCTAATATTCACGCCAATCATACTTTAGGACTACAGAGTGTATTTATAACTTTATTATCAATTCATTGGTTTCAACAAACATTTAGTTAACACATCTATAAATGGCTTATCTGCACAGACTGCCTGGTTTTAGATAAGTATGGTAACAGATTAATTGAGCTATTAAAGACAGTGAAAAGTGTCTATCATAACCAATTATAGTAGTCTTAATTGACAGATGTTAGTGTCAGGTATGGCTTAGTGGCATAGATTATATGCTGGTGGCATAGATTTTAAACCTGAAATAGATATAGAAACACAAGAATATACATTTGTTACATTCCCATATACGTTCTAATCATTTGTATTTAACAGAGATAGTAGGCAGAGTATAAAACAGTAATTACCAGTTCCCCATCCGAGTCTCTCTTCTCCATTCCTGGAGAGGTATGGATTCATTCCTTGGTTGCTGAATCTAACCTACTAAAACTGGCGCAAGGCCATTTAAAACCTCTGTTTCCTTAGACCTGCCCTGTTGGGCAGGTTCACATCAGCTAACATTCAATTGGCTGCTGAGCACCATGGCCTTACTATTGGTTGAAAGACCAGGAAGTATTACAACTGACATGTGCTTTGACAGTGGAGACAATGAGGTGCTATCTCTCTCCATCTATACAGTCTAGAGGAAATAGTGGTCCTGTTGTTGACTTCAGCTATTCATGGCAGTTTGCCCCCTCTCTTATTTAGGGTTTTAACACATTAGTCATGTACATTCCTTTTAGCATTGGGATTACATATCCACCTTTAGATAAATGCAGACATAATGTTTTATAGTTGGACACAGTCATTGGGTTAGTAATGCTGACTAGTGGCTCTTGTTTACCCAAGTGGTGGCTCTTATCAGAGCTCCCCCGCTGTGCTCTGGCCTGTTTCTGACATTCCCTTTCGCTTGAGAGGGAGATGGAGGTGTCTCATTTCACACCTTCCTGTTACCTTAGCCTGCTTTGGGGTGAAAGGCTCTCCGAACTTTAGTTATAGTACTAAGAATTATTGAAGTTTACACAGTGTACTGTTTTACGCTGGAGTTACTTTTGTTTGTACATGTAGTACAAGGCCTGTGGTTACATCAGGCTTTTTACCATCTATGCTTGAGACTTTTGAGTCTGAAGCTGTGGCGTCTATTAACCGTGCTTTGAACTATTTAGTTACAAGGCTATTTTAGTTACAAGGCTACTGGTTTAAAATTGTACATCTTTTTAGCATTCTGTGGTTATCACACTTTACTATAGGTAGAAGACACCTAGATTGAGATCTCGAAAGAGCAGTAGCTAATATTCACGCCAATCATACTTTAGGACTACAGAGTGTATTTATAACTTTATTATCAATTCATTGGTTTCAACAAACATTTAGTTAACACATCTATAAATGGCTTATCTGCACAGACTGCCTGGTTTTAGATAAGTATGGTAACAGATTAATTGAGCTATTAAAGACAGTGAAAAGTGTCTATCATAACCAATTATAGTAGTCTTAATTGACAGATGTTTCTGTCAGGTATGGCTTAGTGGCATAGATTATATGCTGGTGGCATAGATTTTAAACTTGAAATAGATATAGAAACACAAGAATATACATTTGTTACATTCCCATATACGTTCTAATCATTTGTATTTAACAGAGATAGTAGGCAGAGTATAAAACAGTAATTACCAGTTCCCCATCCGAGTCTCTCTTCTCCATTCCTGGAGAGGTATGGATTCATTCCTTGGTTGCTGAATCTAACCTACTAAAACTGGCGCAAGGCCATTTAAAACCTCTGTTTCCTTAGACCTGCCCTGTTGGGCAGGTTCACATCAGCTAACATTCAATTGGCTGCTGAGCACCATGGCCTTACTATTGGTTGAAAGACCAGGAAGTATTACAACTGACATGTGCTTTGACAGTGGAGACAATGAGGTGCTATCTCTCTCCATCTATACAGTCTAGAGGAAATAGTGGTCCTGTTGTTGACTTCAGCTATTCATGGCAGTTTGCCCCCTCTCTTATTTAGGGTTTTAACACATTAGTCATGTACATTCCTTTTAGCATTGGGATTACATATCCACCTTTAGATAAATGCAGACATAATGTTTTATAGTTGGACACAGTCATTGGGTTAGTAATGCTGACTAGTGGCTCTTGTTTACCCAAGTGGTGGCTCTTATCAGAGCTCCCCCGCTGTGCTCTGGCCTGTTTCTGACATTCCCTTTCGCTTGAGAGGGAGATGGAGGTGTCTCATTTCACACCTTCCTGTTACCTTAGCCTGCTTTGGGGTGAAAGGCTCTCCGAACTTTAGTTATAGTACTAAGAATTATTGAAGTTTACACAGTGCATATTTATTAATAGAAACCAAACGCTGATTACTATATCCAGCGGAACACACACACACACACACACACACACACACACACACACACACACACACACACACACACACACACACACACACACACACACACACACACACACACACACACACACACACACACAGAGAGAGAGAGATTGGAAAATGTCTGAATTATAGGTATAATTCAGGTATATTTTATAAATTAGGTATAATTATGTTAAGGTAAATATACTTCGATTTTCAAGTTTGTAAAATCTCTCCTACAGAATCTGAGCTCAGTCTGCACTATGCTGTCGAGTGTAGTAAATATGGCCTTTTTGTGACATACAGTACCATAAGAAATCCTCATCCAGTCCTCTGCAGCAGTAGATGCAATACTAACTGTACTACTTCTAAAAGAGCTCATATAGTTATATTGTCTGTATCTTTGACTTGAGGTCTTTAAGTTGTCTGGCTTAACAGAATGTGTCTTTGTCTCTCGTCAGGACTCTATGGGTGGATCTCCTAATGACATCCGTATCTCTGACATGAGACCCACCCTGGTGGAGCCGCCCATGTACAAACCTAAAGTGGTGCTGCTGGGCAAAGAAAAGAAAGGTAAAAAAACCCACACACACTTCTGTCGTTCTCGCTCTTTCTCTCTCGCACATACACACGCACGTGCGTGCGTGCACGTGCGCCGTGAGCTAATGTGGTATGATGTAAAGTGCTTGAGGCTCGTTATAAAATTGTCCATTAATTAGTCATGGTAAAGAGACTATTAATGTCAGCACACCACAGAGAGAGTGTGTGTGGGGGAGAGACAGACAGACAGACAGACAGACAGACAGACAGACAGACAGACAGACAGAAAGACAGACTAGTCTCAACAGTATGATAACAAAACATTTTATGCCCCGTTGCAATGAAGCTTTACAAACTATAGGATGCCAGGTCAAAATAAATAATGCTATCTAAATTGCATTTTAACCTTTGCATAAGACTGCAAGGTTATCAAGGCTAGTGCAAGTTCTACGGCAAGTGCTGCGGGCTAAGGAGTTATTTTCACAGTTTGGGAGCCAGAAGGAAGAAGAGTCTGGGACGTGAGGAGCATTGTCCCAGATGTTTTAGGGAAGGTTCTGCAAGCTTCCCAATGTTAGCTTATCTGAGTGAGTGGGTACGGTTAGATCAGGCTTTGAAGATATGGGGGTGCCATACCTTTGGTTGCTCTGTAGGCCAACATCAGTGTTTTGTACACACACGCACACACACACACACGCACACGCACACGCACACGCACAGCAGTGGAAGAAAAGATCTCTGACTTCAGTTAAAGTGATAACAAGATTTATTAAAAAAACACTCAGAACTTAATGAACAGACAGACAAATATATTACAAGAGAATGTGAGCATGTCTCCAGCTTATTTGAATAGTTTCTACCCAGACCTGTGCACGGTCAAAAAAAATATATTTACACTCAGAGGGAATACCAACAAGCACTGATGGAAATAAGGTCCTTCAGGCACTTTTATTTATTTG
Source organism: Electrona antarctica (assembly GCF_951216825.1). Classification (NCBI taxonomy): domain Eukaryota; kingdom Metazoa; phylum Chordata; class Actinopteri; order Myctophiformes; family Myctophidae; genus Electrona; species Electrona antarctica. Next base: position 21,653,423 of record NC_136812.1, read on the forward strand.
GCGCTGACAGCATACAAAACAAATATGTACGTGTTTTGACAGACCTCGGTTTAAAAAAATGTGTAACATAACATTAGATTGCAGCTACCTGATAATGTGTGCTAGACAAGCAGACTATGACAGACTACTGTAGATAACAAACAGAGAACACAAAAACAAACAACGCTCCTGTCTTCCTCTCATTTGACTTTCAAGTCGTTAGAGGCAGTATGTATGTAGAGATAATTGTGGAGCCTTCATGTAGAGGTAATTGTTTGAGAGCGAGTTCGAAAGGGCATCACTGTGGTTACATCAAAAGTAAAATTGGGTTCGCTCTCTCTCTCTCTCTCTCTCTCTCTCTCTCTCTCTCTCTCTCTCTCTCTCTCCAGAGTCAACCGATGAAGAGGTGGATAAGCTCCATTGTTTAAACCACAGTGGCTCTTCAGCGACCTATTCAGACTACTCTCCTTCACAGGGCTCCTCCGGCTCCTCCAACCCATCTGCCAACGCACATTCACACTCACATCCACACACACTCTCGCACACGCACACGCACGCACACTCACACACGCCCACTCTGCCGGCCCCCAGCAAGGACCAGGCCCCACAAACACACTGGACCAACAGGTACGCTCGCTCACATGCACGCACACATGTCACACGCACGTACGCACACATGCTCACGCCTCACTCTACCCCCCTCCCATTCTCTCCAACCGTCCATCATCTCATCTGTTATCTCGTCCTCAATCCCTCCCTCCATCCCTCCATCTCCTCTCTTTATCATCCAACCAATCTATCCACTCTTGCTCCCTTCATCACTCTGTCTCTCTCTCTCATCTATCTGTCAGCTGAGTCAAGGTCAGTGGGACTCATTAGAATGCTGCAGAGTTCTCCACAGTTCTCTCTCTCTCTGTGTCTCTCTGGCCTTCGTTTTCTCTCTCCTACTGCGTATAATATATTGCTCCCTCTTCAGATCTCTTACTCTTAGACTTCATCCCATTTCTTGGACTCTCTGTATTTGTACTGTATCTACTGTATCCATATCTCTCTCTCTTTCTCTCTCTCTCTCTCTCTCTCTCTCTCTCTCTCTCTCTCTCTCTCTCTCTCTCTCTCTCTCTCTCTCTCTCTCTCTCTCTCTCTCTCTCTCTCTCTCTCTGTGTGGTCCTTCTTTCGAGAGTTTTGATATAAAAATAATAATTTATCTTCCGATGTTCGCAGTGGTGAAGTATTGGTATCAAGTACCAAAAGTAGAAATTTCACAACTTTTATATACGTTCTAATCATTTGTATTTAACAGAGATAGTTAACAGTATTTCAGATCTACAAGCTCACAATGCATCGCAATCCTCTATTTTCAAATGGCCAAAATGAATATACGGCTTTTAAGTGGTTAGGGTTTTTGATTGATTATTTATTCATTTTCTACCTATCATACATAACCTACCTGTTATGTATGTTTTTAGTAATAATCAAAATCTACAAAGCAACTATTAACTAAAGTTTTCAAATAACTGTAGTGGAGTAAACGTATAATATTCGCCTCTGAGATGTGGTGGAGTAGAAGTAAAAGTACAGAAAAAGAAGGAAAAAAGTACAGCACTATAGTAAATGTACTTAGTTACTTTACACCGCTGGATGTTAGTGCTGTCATTTGGAATATAGGCAGAAGTCTTTGCTGGGTACTACCCAAGAGGAGAATAGCAAGAGGGGCCAACTTTGCATTACTTCCTGTATCTGCGTGAGGTGGGCGGTAACACGTCGGGGGAGAGGCAAACCACGCCTACTATATTTAGGAGATTTGTAGGCTTTGTGTACCACTTTCCCCCCTAGTGGCTGCAATGACGTTCGCCCATCTTCATAAGTAGACCATCTTTGGTAATACTGACATCAGGAGAACTGTTAGCTGGTTGGCTGCTGGGTACTACTGTCATCAGGAGAACTGTTAGCTGGTTGGCTGCTGGGTACTACTGTCATCAGGAGAACTGTTAGCTGGTTGGCTGCTGGGTACTACTGTCATCAGGAGAACTGTTAGCTGGTTGGCTGCTGGGTACTACTGTCATCAGGAGAACTGTTAGCTGGTTGCCTGCTGGGTACTACTGTCATCAGGAGAACTGTTAGCTGGTTGCCTGCTGGGTACTACTGTCATCAGGAGAACTGTTAGCTGGTTGGCTGCTGGGTACTACTGTCATCAGGAGAACTGTTGGCTGCTGGGTACTACTGTCATCAGGAGAACTGTTAGCTGGTTGGCTGCTGGGTACTACTGTCATCAGGAGAACTGTTAGCTGGTTGGTTTTGCTGTCTCTAGCATTACATATTCATTCATTTTCACAATTCTGTTGAATAATCTCAGAAGGCAATGGCAAAAGTCACACTTGTGTGAAGTGAGGGGCACGCACTGTGGCTGCCACATGACGTCAATGTTAACTGCTGTAAACAAACTTGGCTGCCACTCTATGTTAGTTAAAAGTGCTCTAAACACGGTTAGCTCAACCGTCTGGGCATCTAGGCTGGCAAGCCAGCCGGGCAGCGTGCTGCGGGCTCGACTCCCGAGCCCGACGGCCTTTGCCGCGTGTCACTCCCCATCTCTCTCCCCCTTTCCTGTCTAATTACTGTACCCTATCAATAAAGGCAAAAAACGCCAAAATATATATCTTAACAAAAAGGGCTAAACAGCAGTACTCTATATAGTGAGGTTTCACTATAGAGCACCGAAGTCTGACGTCAATATCGGTAGAGGGCGCAAATCCACAGGTTCGTGTACTTTTTATTTGCATTATAATCCCCATAGGGGATTTTAGATTGCCTCATATAAGAACTGTGTTTCATCCCGGCCGCTTCACTCATATAGATATGAAGAATCAACTGACTGAGAGAAAACGATACAGAGACACCTCCCTGACAATAACGCAGAGACAGCTTGTTTATTTTTGGACCGCTTATAGTAGACGATATTAAGATCATCCCATGTTATTCTCCATAGAGAAATTACTTCTGCAAACCAGGGGAATCGAAGGGATGAGCGAGTTATGTCAGGACTTCGGTGCTCTATAGTTCCACACAGAAAAGTCTATGTAGCAAGGAGATCGAGGTTGTCGAATATTACATGTCCTACCCAAGTAATAATGTTCATTGAACGTTTGTCCCCAGAATAGAACAGGGCTGCTAGGGTTCATGTTGTTAAGAGTGTGGCAGTTATTATAACATAATTATTTAATTTACTAAAGTATAATGTTTATATTATATATTTTGTATATTTATAGATTGGCCCAGTCGTTCCCTAAGCCCATCGACTCTAAGCCCCTGCTGTCTCAGAGGGAAACCCCGCCATCAGGAACTCTACAGCAGCGTGGGGACCGACGGCCACTCAGCGAGCCATTCGATTGGTCCGAGGTCCCTCATTATGACAACACTGGCTTTGATGCTGAAGAGTCTCCTCTGGAGACCCCGGTCACTGGCTCGAGTCAGGGAAATCCCCCCCTTGGCTCCAAACCCCGCAGCCAATCACAATCACAATCACATGGGCGTCGGCCACTGCTTAGGCAGGAGCGAATCGTCGGAGTCCCTCTGGAGCTGGACACCAATACACTCCCTTTCCATGGCAATCAGCGCTCGACCCCCGAAAATGAAACCACTGGCTCTGGTCACTCTGGTCAGAACCCCTGGCAGAACTGGACTCGAACCCCCAGTCCATTTGAGGACAGAACCGCCTTCCCATCCAAGCTGGACCTGACGCCTTCATCGAGTCCCAACCCAGACCGCAAGGAGCAGGAAGCAAGGTAACCCAATAGACCTTATGCAGACTCTTGCAAGTAAGATAGGACTTTTCTGTCAATGGCAAATTGCGGCTAGTTGCCACCCTGCCATCTTTTTGTACACCATCGCAATATTGCTTTGATGGTGTTTGACCCCTCCCTGTTTGTAATGTTAGTTGCGACCACAGGTCGCATTTACTATGAAAACGTCCATTTCACGTCAGTCAGTCAGTCACCTATTATCCCCATAGATGGTCTCGTGACATCACGTGACATCATCAGGGATGGAGATCCCTGATGTCATAGTAAATGCGACCTTCTTACTGGTAATAATAACCAGTAAGACGGTAAGACCCCCTCAGACGTCTTACTGGTTATTATTGTGTTGCTTGAACCCTTCATGGTTTTATGTCCCTGTCATCACACTGACCAGTGGTGGATAAAGTACTCACATTTGTTACTTAAGTAAAAGTATCAATGCTACAATGTTTCTACAAAAAAGTATGGTACTCAACTTGAGTATTGGTACCTAAAGTATTGGTATCAAAATGTACTTAAACAATCTTTAGAAAATAGCTGATCTACAAGCTTGTAGATCGGCTATTTTCCAATGGCCCGAAATATAGGGCTGAAGTGGGAAATGTATGTTTTGTAATTATAATCAAAATCTAATAATAATAAAGTAACAAAAGTTTTCAAATAAATGTAGCGGAGCAAAAGTACAATATTTGCCTCTGAGATGTAGTGGAGTAGAAGTAAAAGTACTGGAAATTGGAAATACTCAAGTAAAGTACAAAAAACTCAAAATTGTACTTAAGTACAGTCCTTAAGTAAATGTGCTTAGTTACTTTCCACCACTGTTATTGTGTTGCTTGAACCCTCCCGGTTGTATGTCCTTGTCCTCACACTGACCCTCCTTGTTTGGTGCTTGGAGGCGGGAACAAGGGACAGGACCTCTGCCTGGCAACTGGAGTTACCACAACAACCTGCAGGCGGAGCAGAACCGGAAGGAGCAGCTGGGCGTTGGCGGTGGGCCCAACAAGGTGACCGTGGTGATGAGTAAGAGCTCGGAGCGCCTGTCCCCCATGATGAAGGAGATGAGGTCCAAGTTTAAGAAGTCCCAAAGCATTGACGAGATTGACATGGGGTCCTACAAGGTCTACAGGTTGGTTGGTTGTTACATCATCCTTTCATGATTAGGGTTGGGATCCTTTAGGATTTTAACAGTCCCGATTCCTTAGCGGTTCCCTTTAATGATTCCTATAGGGGGTTCCGAATGGACCCTTACAGGTCTGTAACTTTGACAAACTCTGTAAAAATGGAACCAAGTGGACCCAAAAGTTTGAGAACCACTGGTATTGAATTTGTATAGCAGACGTGAAGTCCACACACCAGCTCTGACGTGATAAAAAAACGCTTCCAAAACGGTTCCAAATGTGATGGAAGTTGGAATTCCGGTTCCGATTCCGGTTCCTTGGTGTTGGATCCGGTTCCGTATGGTTCCTCATCCCAACCCTAGTCATGATCACTATTCTCATCTTCCTGGCTACTGTTTGCTGATTTTATTACGACCGCTGCGGTTATTGTTGCCTTTCTCCCAGCATCCCGATGGACTACAATTCATCCATGGAGCAGCAGACCAGTTTGGACCGTTCAGAGCTGCCTGGTTGTCTAGAACAGACCAGCATGGCCCGGTCCCAGTCTGCCCCCATGCTAGATGACGACATGGGCTTCCCAGGGAACCCAACCAGCAACCAGAACCAGCTGGTACAGAGCCAAAAACCTGCCATTCCACATAAAGCCTACCACTTTGACCATAACTACAATCCCCAGGTTAATAGTTCCGTCCTGTTTTTGAGGTGAGGATAGAGGGGAGGGGAGCCCGAGAAGGATGGGGGGAAATGGAGAAAGAGTGGGATGGATGCTCTAAACAAACATTAAAAAGTCCATAGACTTGGCTGTACCTTATGACATCATAAAGTGCTCAAAAAAACATTAAAAGTCCATAGACTTGGCTGTACATGACATCATAAAGTGCTAAAAAAATCAAACATTAAAAGTCCATAGACTTGGCTGTACCTTATGACATCATAAAGTGCTATAAACAAACATTGAAAGTCCATAGACTTGGCTGTACCTTATGACATCATAAAGTGCTCAAAACAAACATTGAAAGTCCATAGACTTGGCTGTACCTTATGACATCATAAAGTGCTATAAACAAACAGATTATAAACCATAGACTTGGCTGCCATATGACGTAATTTCAAAAGCCAGACGTCGGAGGGAGTAGCGCCCTTCAAAAATACATAAAACAGAAAAACCACAGTTACCAGGTATGCATGCGACACGAGAAAGCATTGAAATAACCGATAAACGTTCTCACTTATCAGGTGACCATGGATCGTGATCGTCGGGCACCACCTCCTTTCCCCGACACACCGGAATATGTCAACCAATCAGGGAAGGCCTTAGAGTATATGAACCAGCCTGGGAAAACGTTACCCAAGGACCTGGTGAGCCCTCGATACCGTGGGTATCCGCCATTGGAGATGTTTTCTTTCCCTCAGCCACCAAATCATCAGGATGGCCCGCCCGGCCAGTCACAGCAGCCAGTCCCATCCCAGCGTTCCAGACCGGGGTTCTTGAGGAGAGCAGACTCGTTGGTGAGTTCGACGGAGCTAGCGCTGTTCCGCAGAGTCCATGAAGCCCAACAGGAGGCACTGCAGGAAGCACAGTACCGAAAGCAGGTAGGGATCGTGTGTGTGTGTGTGTGTGTGTGTGTGTGTGTGTGTGTGTGTGTGTGTGTGTGTGTGTGTGTGTGTGTGTGTGTGTGTGTGTGTGTGTGTGTGTGTGTGTGTGTGTGTGTGTGTGTGTGTGTGTGTGTGTGTGTGTGTGTGTGTGTGTGTGTGTGTGTGTGTGAGTGAATGGGAACCTTCTTGAACACTTCAAACTTAAAGGTTACATATATAATATTCTCTCTTAAAAATGTATAATAAAACAAAAATAGTGAACCTTATGCAAGAGAGGTGTTGTGAAAAATGTTACATCTACCAACTTACTTGACATTTAATAGGAGGCTGTCTTTGTGAACTCATACATTGCAGTCCCTACTGTACTGTAGGTAAATAAGCAGGATCCATGTCCATATCCCTCAGGCTGACCCCCCACTGTATGGACGCTCCATGGCATACTCCACCCTACTGGACCACTCCTCTGCCCTCTCCAACATGGCTGACAGCCAAAGCCAGCTGATGCACAACAAGAGGAATGGTCGCTATGACGACGACTACCCCACCTACCAGGAGCAGAAGAGACCAATGATTGGTTACCCTACCAAGAGCCTGACCCAGCGGCGCCCCCTGTCTGCTAGGAGCTATAGCACGGAGACCTACGGAGCATCTCAGGTGAAGATCTATCATGTATGCCTACAGTATGTCGCAGTGTGACCTGTCTATTTGTCTGTTTGTTCTAAATCTGGAGTAGTCAACTTGCGGCCTTCTTATTTTTGAGGGCTAATGAAAGTTACAGGAATTATATGGTGTGTGCGCGATATGGAGTGTGAGATTACCATAATGAAAAAGAAGGGTTGTCCGTACACTGTATCAGCTCCCAGGAAACTTTATTTAGGTAACAACGTTTCGACCCTTACGGGTCTTCGTCAGGTATGAGTACAAAACATTAAGTAGGCGTATTTTATAACAGCATATCGGCAGGTCAACAAGGAACAAGCCCTTTTGCAATGAAGGAAATCAAGCAAGACACACCCACCGCATCTGAAAGGATATGGTTGCATATCAAGCCGAGGACTCAATTAATTATATTAAATATAGTGGCACTAAGGCCAACTCTTTAGAACCCATTTAGAATAGGGAAGTATAGTGGTGCAGACAAAATGAATAATAAGCTCTAAACCAGTAAAAACATTGCAAATAATCAAAATACTGCCTACAAGAGGAGATTACCATAACGATAATTAATCCTTAATCATATTCCATCATATTCAAGGGCTTTTGGAGAGAAATGAGACAAACTCCAGTCACTTTAGACTAGAGCACTGCAGAGGGTGTGTGTGTGTGTGTGTGTGTGTGTGTGTGTGTGTGTGTGTGTGTGTGTGTGTGTGTGTGTGTGTGTGTGTGTGTGTGTGTGTGTGTGTGTGTGTGTGTGTGTGTGTGTGTGTGTGTGTGTGTGTGTGTGTGGTTGTTAATGTCAAGGCAATTATGTTTATGCACTGTCAAATAGGTCTACATCTATTCTCAGGTAGCATAACTATATGTCTATATAAACATCTACCCAGTCTCGCCTAGAAAACCCCAAAATCTGTATATATGGCACTGAAATCCTCCCCATGGACAATGAAGGAGCGGCGCCGTCTCTACCAAACTTGAGCCACGGGAGACACCACAGAGCGGCCCTAAAGGACATATATGATCCTGCTCATTATTGTGCACAATGTATTACATATACAGTACATAAATATCCGTGTTTGAGCACAAACTGCATTTTGAGAACGCACAAGGCTTTGCGTGCATGCTCTGCAGCCCCCCCACACACAATCATTCTACAGTTGTGGCCCCCTGCCTAAACTAGTTGAATACCCCTGTTCTAAATTATAGCACAGAAATCTGTAGCGGAGAGCAGTTTGTCTACATTTTGTTATATTGAACCTAAAAGCTCTTGAATAAAGGATGAGGATCTTGCACGAGAGTCTATGGGCCCTATCTTGTGGCATCCCTTATCCCTAAACGTATTTGCCATGTTCTACTATTTTTCACCTAGCCGATCTACATCGACATGTTGTGAGCTTGTAGATTGGCTATTTGAACTATTTTAAGTTTAGGGATAAGGGGTAAGGGGTGGCGCAAGATGTAGCCCAAAGCCTTATTTCCGTTTGCATAAACGACAAAACCTTTGTCGCTAGGCCCGTCCGGTCTCGGCTCGTCCCACCATGGCGGCCCTGCTGGAAAAGATGCCCCCCGACTACACCCTGGCCACCTGCCCGGAGAAACCCAACGAGGAAGCGGTCAAAATAAGGCAAATCATGGCGGCGCAGAAACACGACGACATCACGTCCAAGATGCCCGCTGACTGGAGGCAGCAGCTGCTCCGGCACATAGAAGCCAAGCGGCTGGACAGGGTACGTCCAAGTAGAACTAACAGGCACATAGAAGCCAAGCGGCTGGACAGGGTACGTCCAAGTAGAACTAAAGGCCTATTCATAGTCTGGATTTCCGGCGGTGAGGTGACCACCGGAGCTGTAATAACGTGGAGCGGTGGTGAGTAAAAACAGAGAGAAGGGCTGGGGAGAGCGGTGGTTTGCTCTTCACCGCGGCTCCGTGACGTCATGTTGTACAGTAGTTGCGGTGGTCACCTCACCACCGATAAATCAGACTATGAATAGGCCTTAACAGGCACACCAGAGAGGAGGGGAAAAAAACAGGATTGGCAGAAAGGGGCCACATCTTTGACACTGGAGGTTGAAAAACAAGTTAACACCAAAACGCTGCACTGGGATTGGCTATCGTGTAATACATGCGCAGCGCCGACAAGCAAGCTGAGTAGTACTGTAGTACCTCCAAATAGTGACGCAGATTAGCCTCAGTCTCTACAGTACCATTCAATGGTAACACCAGGTGCTGTTTATAGAACTCTATTCATACGGCACACGCACCCACCATACACATTCATTCTGAAGCACCCCCCCCTGTCTATTTCTGTGTGCGTCTGTGTCGTGAGGTCCACCAGGTGTGTGTCTGGCTGCATGCGCGTGCCCTCCCCACGCTATCCCGCTGTCGGCTTGATCCACTCCCGCTAATCTGGATGTGTGTCAGTGAAGTCACACGTGTTGGCACAGCGAATACAGCGATAGAACATTTTGAACACGTGTTTTGGTGCTGTATTCATTCTCAGTAATTTTTCGGAATAAGTGAGTAAGGCCAAACAGTAGGGGTTATATAATAATTGGAATAAATCAAGTTATCTGCCGTATCTTGCCCCTTGTTAGGGTACAAGGGGAACAATTTTAAAAACAGGTTAAATTGGCTTTTTGTCTATTTGTCTATAATCTTTGTCTATTATAAGATATGAATACATTACACGATTTGATTAATTACTCACAACAAAGCACTTTCTTAAATTTCGATTAAGTTGCTCTTCAACGTACAAATTATGTGACACTCTGGGTTTGACATCCGTTGGACTGTCCCACATGTGCATCCAGCATTTCCAAAATGTCAGACATGGGTGTTGACCTTTAGACACTTTGCACTGTGGGATGGATAGACATTTGAAATGAGTTGGCGTCCATCTTGGTCCACTCTGTATACTGTATACTAGTTAATTAGTTAACATTGATATTACAGTCACAATTTTGGGTTTTGGCTATTGTTTGTTGAAGCCTGTTATCTACTTCATTAATCATGTGTTATCAATCATCTATTAATATAATTTGTATTCTAATATGATGATTAATAATTTGAAAATGAACTGAGCTAATGTAAGGATGACACACCTCCTATTGTTGCCAGTTTGATCCAATGTTCTATGTGTGTGTGCGTGTGTTGTGTGCGTGCGTGCGTGCGTGCGTGCGTGCGTGCGTGCGTTGATCACCAGCTAACATTTTCTGTGCTTTAACTCAACACTGTTGTAATCGTTGTTGTTAATGTTGTTTTTTGTCATGTAATGTTTGTGGAGCTCACAGCGTGTCATCGCCACACTGCTGCCTGCTGTGCAAGCTCCACCCACATTCACCCGTGTCATGTGATGTGTCTCCTCCAATCAGAGTGGTGTCCTAAAGCACAACACGCTCACGCTGGGCATGCTCTGTCAGGGTGCGGGGCACGGCCCGGGGCGCAGCGGCACTTTGAACTTTAACTTTTACAATAACACTAAGCATGAGCCCCCTGCTGGCCACTGGCTGCCACTACCTCCACCTCCGTCTGCTAATGCTGTGAGTATCATGCTAGTAACCCTGGAGCTATAGGGTTGGGCAATATGACTGCAAATCAATATCACTATTACTTCAAATGTATGCCTTGATTGATTATGATAAATAAACGTAATCGTTCGTAGAGTGGCTATTTTATTTTTTACATTTTTGTACGCCACCATTGTACATCCAGAACCAAGTATAATACAGGGTTAAGTGGTTATCGATTTAGTCAACGATTGAAAAATCAATTGGAATTTCTTCATGCCGATTCATTGATATAAGAAATGAAAAGAAGAAAATATATAACAAATCTTAAGTCAGTTATTGGTTCTAAACGTCTGTTTGGATATATTTTCAGTTAATTGCCCAGCCCACCCTGCATCCCTGGTACTGTTGTCATTACTGTAGAGAGCCAGTGAACTTACAGTCTACAGGTATTTCAGGTCTGTCGTGGTCATATCAAAATAAACTATTAGGGTTAATAATAACTCAGTGAAATAATGAGTCGCCGTGGCTGCCTGAAATGATACATGAGTTAGACTATAAAGCAAAACAATAGATTATATCATTATAATTATATAATAATTATATAGGTTGTAAGCAAGCTGCATTATGACACTGTCATAAGGGACGTTGGTAGTTTTATTTTTACATCATAAACGGAAAAAATAAAATGTACGTCATAAATATGTGCATGTGTATGACTTAACCCCATTTAATTTATTCTAAATCTTGTGTTGATATTAGAGTCCATTTACAGACGTATGCTACTGTATGTACTATACTGCTGCAGCCTATACATTCATGTTAGCTATATGTGTTCTCTCTACTGTCACTGTTTGTTTACGTGTCCATATGGTGAAACTGATGGCACAGCACTTCTCGTTGTCCCTACTCTCTACCTACATCATCCCGTATGTCATTGTGCTTAGCTTTGAATTCCTCAAGGTGAAATTCAAACCATAGTGGTTTGTTTGGGTTGTGTTGCTGAGGTTAGTCAATCCGTTAGCCAGTGGTGGAAAGTACATTTACTTAAATTCTGTACTTACAGTAAGTACAATTTTTAGGTATTTGTACTTCACTGGAGTATTTCAATACTTCCACTACATCTCAGATCCAAATATTGTGCTTTTAGGCCTGACTCACACCTTCGCAACAGATTGATGTATGCTTGTTGTATACAAAGGGTGTGACACATCTTGCCCCAATGCATTTCCAATGGGAGTCACATGGTTTGACACAACATTTGTGTTGTATGAGGGTGAGGGGGCAGTCGAAACACAGCCGGAAGCCATACAACAGCTTGTAGTCCAAAATGTGGACTACAAACCATGTGACTTCCATTGGAAATGCATTGGGGCGGCCATGACACTCACAACATTCATACAACAAGCATGCATCAATGTTGTATGCTAGATCGAAAGGTGTGAGTGAGGCCTTACTCCACTGCATTGATTTGAAAACTTTAGTTTCTAGTTGCTATTGTAGATTGAATATTATTTCAAAACATACAATTACCACTTCAACCCTATACTGTATACATTTCGGCCATTTGAAAATAGCCTATCTACACTTTTACTCGAGTACATTTTTAATTCTGGACTTTTGCTTATAGTAAAATGTAGTTATTCTTCCACCACTGCCGTTAGCCACAGCAGTGTATTGCTGGTGGCTAGATGAGAGCAGTGGGAGGAGAAGATATCCCTTGGAGGCAGGCACAGGTTTAGGCCTCACTCACACCTTTCGATCTAGCATACAACATTGATGCATGCTAGATGTAAGCAAGATGTAAGTGTCATGGCCGCCCCAATGCATTTCCAATGGAAGTCACATGGTTTGATACAACATTTTGGACTACAAGCTGTTGTATGGCTTTCGGCTGTGTTTCGACTGCCCCCCTCCGCCTCATACAACACAAATGTTGTGTCAAACCATGTGACTCCCATTGGAAATGCATTGCGAGTTTGCATCAGCTATACATCTCATACAACAAGCATACATCAATCTGTTGCGACCGTGTGAGTCGCCCCTTAGTCTGAAAAAATAAGAAATATTAAATGTATTTATTTTGGGGGTTTGGGGGTTTATTCCTGGTCGGGGTGGTTGACCAATCACAAATTAACATACAGGTAAACTTAGGGAATAGGGATGCACCTGTGTCAGATACACATATCAGTATCGGAGTGTGAACACAATTGTGTTCAAATGAGATACACCCACCCCTCTGCCCACACACCAATCAGATCCAAAGTTGATACATAACATGTGGTCTATATTCTACAATCAGTGATAAATGATCATCCTAACAGTAGTGTCCGTCTCTTCCCATTTCCTTTTCCTCTTGTGTTGCTCCTCCTTTCTCCATTTTCTCTTCCCCTTTTCTCTACATTTCTCTACATCCTTTATCGTCCCCCCCTCCCCCAGACCCCCTCTCAGCAAGGTGCTATGATGGATAATGACCAGGAGGGGGGGCCAGCAGGTAATCAGTGGGTTCCCTACTCTCTGGGCAGGAGGGATGTCCCCCCTGACATCCTCAAGAAGGTTGGTCCCCTGTCTCAATGTCTTAACTGTGGATAAGATATGGCTCTCTAGTGGATAGCAGTTAAATACGCCTACTTGAGGGAGAATGTGAGATTGTGCGCATGCATGGCTGTTTGTGTCTGCGTGCCCATACAGTGTAATGTTTGCATTTCTCCGTCTAGGTTGGTTTTTGTATGTCTCCGTGGTATCCATGTCTCGTGCTGTCTGGCAAGAACATAGTAAAACAAATAATAAATGAGACATTTCATGTACAGCACAGAATACATCTAAAAAAAAGAATAATGGAACAATTGTCTAAAAGCAGGGCACCCTTGTGACTCAAATAAATGAGGCTATCCTTGACTGAGCTGAACCGTGTTTGAGTCTGACCTGAGGCTCTTTACTGCACGCCATCGCCCTCTCTCTCCCGCATTCCCTGCCTCACTGTCTATCTGAAATAAAGCACAACATAAAACGTCTAAAGCTTGGGAACTTCAGCTCATCTGGCAGGGTATTCCAGAGACTGGGAGCATAATGGCTTGTTATAACTAACAGATCACTGAGATGGCTCATAAGCAGTTCATACAGTATGTCAGAGATGTTACTTACTGTAGCGCCAAACCATTCAGGGCTTCAATGCAAGCAGCATGGCCTAGTATTAAGGGTCGCAATCTAGTTTACAATGAATGTGCTCAAATGTTATTTTTATAGTTGAATTTTATTTGACAAAATGCAATTTCTGGTACATAGACCAGACAATCACACCAATTTTGTCTGGTTCTTATATTAGCCTTTGATGGCATGCAGAGTTAAATAAAATAAAAAAGCTTTCCTGATTGCATTGATTTAAAACAGCCTTAAAGTCTGAATAAAACACTCCTCTCTATTATTTTCTGGCTGGTCACACTTCTTTAAAGACTTAAACCCAGGCCCTAGCCTTGGAGGCTGATCAGATAACATCCCTGCGAAGAAATGGCTGCTAATTGGTTTGAACTTATAAGGAATATATGTGATGTGTGGGGAAGGTGTGGGTGGCGTGCATGGTTGTTTATGGGTGCACATAATGGTTGAAGTTCTCAGTCATGCATCCTGCTGTCTGGCAAGAACATTGCAAAACAGAGAGAATAAAAGAGACATTTCATGTGCAGTACAGAATACCTTTCAATGCACTTGAAACAATAAATATATGTATTGTTCTTCAACAACGTTATGCAAGAAGCTTGCCCAGCATTGTCAGGGGTTATTGTTCTGACAATGCATCGCAATGTCACGCATCAATCCGTGTGTTAAGGTTTTGAGTACCCAGTATTGTTACTCTTATCGTATTACATTAGCAATCACAGCCATGGACTCGGCCATGGTTTCAGATGCTGCCACTTAGCTCACGTAGCCAAACGATCAGAGATCTACGCCTACCAATATGTCTGAGGAATTCTAAATTCATTGAATGTGCTGGAGAAAGTCAGCGGTAACAAACCTACGTCCACTGCTTTGAAAACCAATCCTGATACCATTTCCCACCTGAAATCTTTGCCTGGGTTCTGTGTGAAGCTGTTATTTTTTCAATGTCCAACTTGTTTCCACCCAGTGTTAGCCCATTGATTGAATGTGGATGTCACCAACCAGACATATCAATAAGTGGATATCTCTGTTACTATTTGGAAAATGGCTTCACACGACAACAAATTCCCCCCTGGCTGCCTGTGTGTAGTAGAGCCTTTGTATGAAAGCAGGTACACCCTTCCCTTACCTACCTCAATATTTGCACGCACGCACGCACGCACGCACGCACGCACGCACGCACGCACGCACGCACGCACGCACGCACGCACGCACGTCATGTACTCGCATATAAGCTGTAGTGTACTGTAATAAAAGATCTGTAATCTTTAACTCACAACACAAATTCAACTCACGCAGTTACTGTGCATATATATAGTGTACGTGTGTTTACATCCGTGTTTATGCTTAGGCACACATGAACAGTGAACACACTTGACATTTCTCTAAGTCTTCTCTCTTTACTTCCTCTCACTCTTTACATCTCTCTCTCTCTCTCTCTCTCTCTCTGCACAGGCTGCCCACTCCCACAACCCCTCCCATCAATCACACAACACCATGGTTGTCGCCTCCTCTTCCTCCTCGTCGGGCAACCCCCCCCACCGGGGTGGCCAGCAGGGCTATGAGAGCGGAGCCATCAACAAGGGGGGCCAATACCAGTCCATGGTCATCTCTTCATCTGGGGGGGCGGGGCAATATCAAGGCTCCCTGCCTCAAGGTAATTGATGTGATTTTTTCTTTTTCTTTTTTTAGGACCACTAGAGGCTTCGTCAGTTCCAATGCAGAAGTTCTCTCAACCTGTGGGCGTAGTGATATGGACACAAAAAAAACCGAACAAATCGTTCAACAATAGGTCAACAATACAAATGACTCTAGTTTTGTGAATTAAACTCCCACCACGGGACTCGGGCAATCAATCAATACAGTTGCAACCACTATATAAATGGCAAGTATTTCATACAGATTAAGTTAAAAAATTCTGAACTATCCCTTTAAGCTATGGTATGTATCAATCAACATGTATGTATCATCGTATGTATCAAGCTATGGTATGTATCATTATCAACGTATATATCAAGCTATGGTACCGTATGTATCATCGACGGATGTATCATCGTATGTATCAAGCTATTATGTATCATTCTCCTCCTAGCACTGCCTGCTCCCGGCCAGCACTACACCAGCAGCCCAGGCCTGGCTCTGGCCCTCTCCCCATCTGGAAGCCAGCAGCAGCAGCCGCAGTATGGCTCCTCCCACCAGCCCACCCTCCCTGCCACCAACCCCCAGTACCACGGCAACCAGGGTATGGGCCATAGCAACCAGGTTGGCATGACGACGCACACCAACCCACGGCCTCAGAGTGCTCGTTGCCTCCTGCAGACGAAAGGACAGAAGAGTATGGACGGGTTCCAGGATCAGGTATCTATCTACAAGTATATGTGCGTGCGTGCGTGCGTGCGTGCGTGCGTGCGTGCGTGCGTGCGTGCGTGCGTGCGTGCGTGCGTGCGTGCGTGCGTGCGTGCGTGCGTGCGTGCGTGCGTGCGTGCATATATAATCTTCGAAACAAAACTTTCAAACATTTAAAAATGTTTTCGAATATTTTTAAGGCATTTTGCAGCTAGAGGTTTTGCTATTTTGGATCATAATCTTGGTGTGAGTAATATTTGTCTCTACCTTGCTGTTGGCTTTGTCTGTCTGTCACTGGCAGAAGATGCTGATAAAACTAGACACCATTTCTCTCTGTTTACATCTACCTGACTTCTTTCTTTCTTTCTTTCTTTCTTTCTTTCTTTCTTTCTTTCTTTCTTTCTTTCTTTCTCAGTTCTCTCTCTTTGTCTCTCCCTGGACCCAGTTATACCCAGTGTGCAGACATTTGTATTGTACTGTATGCCTATGTTATGTATACAGTTAAATAATGACAAATTATTCCTTCCTTCCTTCCTTCCTTCCTTCCTTCCTTCCATTTTTCCTTTCCTTACTTCCTCTGTCTCTCGCCAGATGTGTGTGAGGATAGAGAAGAACCCTGGTCTTGGTTTCAGTATCTCTGGGGGCATCAGTGGCCAGGGGAACCCCTTCAAACCCTCCGACATGGTATGACCCTACTCGGCAGCCAATCGTGGCTACCGCGGCTTTTCCTCAGAGTTGCCATGGAAACTGCTGCTAGTTGCCGCAGTGTTCTGTCCGTCCATCTGTCTGTCTGTCTGCGGGGCGACAGTTCACTTGGTTAACTTTGAGTATCTAGTGTGTATGGGATGTTGTATGTATGTTGTAGGTAGGTAGGCTAATAAAACGGGCACATAAAACCTTTATTGCCTACTCAGAGCACTACACTGAGAGAGAATAGGCCAGAGTCACACATTACCTGTATACTTGACATTAACATTATGTCTGTGTTTTTGTCAATGATCCAGGGCATTTTGGGTTTGTTAAACTCTTGAAAATATCCCTTTCAAATACATTCATGCCAGTGAATATGTTGACTATAGTGACTTGTGTACAGGTATTTATGAATTTGAACTCACTTATATTTTACAGTAAAAGTGAGAAACCAGTAAAAGTGCGATCCGGGGTAAGCACTCACAGGCGGCCCCCGGTTTAGTTGGGTGGCAGACGGGCCTATCGGGGCCCGCCAACGGCCAGCAATCGCCACCACAACCCTGACGATGCATTTAGCCCCAGCAGCCGGGGCCCGGGGGGGCATTCAGTCTCCCTCCGGGGGTGGGGGGGCTTCAAAGGAACAACGGCCTCCCGCACCGGAAAAACGGGCGCAACCCCCCTCCCCCACGTTCCGTTTTTCTCACTTTTACTGGTTTCTCGCTTTCACTGTAACATAGCCACCATAACTGTGCCTGTTCTGTGTGTGTTTCCATTGGAGTTTCAGTCATCCCCAGGCATATGCCTGTGTCCTAGAAACAGCCCTCTCTTGTACACCTACTACTTCTACTGAATCTCTGACAGCCATTTTAGAAAGAACGTTTTCTTCTGGGACCTGGTGCATGCCTCTGGACTTGAAGCACCTACAGCACCTAACCGAGTCTATTGAATGTCTTCTAACAAAAACATGCAGTCACTATAAAAGGCACAATTTCTGCCATTTTCGTCTCTTTTTTTATGTTTTTTTTTTGTGGCTTTCGCCTTTATTTTATTTTATATTTTTTTATAGAGGGACAGACAGTAGGCTGACGGGAAATGGGGGAGTGGCATGCAGTAGGGCCGTCGGGATCGGGAGTCGAACCCGCGGCACACTGCCAGACTTGGGCTACAGGCCAAGGTGCCTGGACCGCTGAGCCACGGCCCAGGCCCATTTTCGTCTCTTACCCACATAATGTATATGTATTATCTCAACGAGGCCGGAGGCTTTTGTGCACATGAAGAATAGGCAGAGGAAAACAAATCCCTCAGATTCCTCATAGTAGCTCTCAACAGTCCAATTTAGGTACACAAGAGTCATGTGAGGTTAGGTTTTTAATATTGTTTGGCTTCCAAATTTCACATGTATCATTGTTCAGATTATCTTACAAGTGAAACCTAGTCAAGTTATATCAATTCAGTTCAAACCACAACAGAACAAAAACAGAATCTATCAGTGGTGTGATGGAAATTGTCTGGCTTGTTCTGTCATAGTTTATTCACATTAACTATAATTATTCATTCCTTCTTGCCTTGTTCCAATTTCCTGGCTCTCTTTTACCTCCTTTATTCCCTTGTTCAGTTCCTTGTAGCCTTGGCCCCTGCCCTGTGTCCTTGTTCTGTTTTCCTGTGCGTGCGTGCGTGCGTGCGTGCGTGCGTGCGTGCGTGCGTGCGTGCGTGCGTGCGTGCGTGCGTGCGTGTCTCTCCATATGTCTACACACAGTGGGTTTTAAGTGAACTCAGAGTGATTTGTCAGCAGTTTTAACCGGCCTCGTTTCCATATTGTGATGTTGTGTCAACCCATTTGTTTGGCTTATCCAACCCCTATCCTTAATTAAGCAGGTTTCCTTTCAGCCTACACTGTTAAACAGAATGAATATGCAAGCAGCTTGAATGTAAATAATCTATGCTTTTAGGGCCCTGGGCCTATAAGCATCAAGGTTATTCCACTGGTCTCTGGCTCCTCCTAGTGGTGATGTTCTTGTTTACAGCCAGAGAGTCTGCCTTTAAAAAATGGTCAGGAATGTTACCCTGTCTAGTTAATGGTGTCCATCTCAAGGATTCAAGCATCTTCATATCATATCAAACTGGGACTGAAGTCAGATCATTGACTATTTACAAAGACGCTTTAAACAACAACATTTAAACCATTCTCGGTAGAACCATGGGTTATAAATAACTGTGCAAGATCATCATCTTTATCTGTTGCTCCTGTGCTCTATGATCAAGAAACCAGAAATAGCAATTCCCTTTACTCTTGCACATTGTGAAATAGGTCGCATAATCACACTTTAACCACATATAGGTCACCAATATTGTTGGAAAAAACAACAACATACCATCACTTGGTTTATTATATCGGTATAATCTCTTAGTTCATGTGCTAAAAGTGTGATTTGAGAGTTGAGACAACATGGTTCACCAATCACCATGTATTGTGAGTGAATTGCTACTTCTGGTTGCTTACTCAGTAACATGTAATTGGTTCGACCTCCCGTTAGATCGACCATTACTAACCCTATCTCTAACTCTAACCTAAACATAACCGCAAGCACAGGAGCAACGCATCCCTCCGTAATCCGTAGTCGTTTTGACGCATCCCGATCACCAACCTTAATCCGATCGAACTAACGGGAGGTCGAACCTTAGGGCAGCCCCTGCTTACTCGCAGATCACAGAAGAAACAGATAAATAAGATGGACAATATTTTTGACTTCATCATAACCAGGCCCCAAGGTTCTACCAATGTTCAATCAACATTGCTTATACATTAAGTCACTTTAACTAGCAGTGGTGAATGGGGAAGCTATATTAAATTGCAGATAAAATACTTAGGCTACAGCAAGTTATAATAGTGCCAGTGCTATGTGTCTGGAAAACAATGAGTTGCTGAGATGAAGAAGCTAGATGATTGTATTGGCTTTTCAGTTTTGATTTAAGAACAGAAAACAGCATCTTAAGGAACAGAAATCAACGTATTATTATTATATTTTTTTTTAACTAATCTTGATATTATGACATTAACAATCGGATTATCTGTTCCATGTGATGCTAGAATCATCCATTCTGTTCTTGGCGTTTGAGCTATCTCTGCGAGTGGCCAGAAAGGCTCTATAACACACTGGCTTGTCTTGACTGGTTGAATTGGTTAACAACACATTTTCCTATGATATTATTTCTACAACACATACATTTAGATACCAGGGTTTTGCAGGGCACCGATTTGTGTCAAACCTTGATGTACATGTATGTGATCGAACTAATATCACACATGCAGTTAACATACTGTACAGTGAACTCCATAGGTGTTTGGGAAAGCACATTTCTGTTGATGTTTTGGTTGCATACTTTTAGTACTTTGGATGTTTGGAAAAGCATTAGTCACCCTTTTTTTTAGAGTTATTTTCTTGATATTGGAAGGAAAGCCCCTTGTTGTACATGGTCCTCCTATTTCAGGGTGTCAAACATTTGATGAGAATTAGGTAATATTCAATTAAATTGTTCTCTATTATGTTTAGTTGACTGGTGTCACCCACAGGTCTATCCACCACATCTCTTTAAAATATTTATAAATATATAGTAATTGCACCAAATGTTCGCCTATTGTGACATGCCCAGTATAGGGAAGCTTGGGTTCAAATGTTTGACATTGTTCCAACACATCACAAATAACAAAAGTATGGAGCCAGAAAGAAAGTTATTTGTCATTGTTGTTGCACTGCTGTAAGTAATAACTATTCAACTAACTAACTGTCATACACACTAATATAACATGCAGTGTACAGTATGCGTGTTTCACTGCTATCACCCACATTGTGTAATTGCTACAGCTTTCGCATGTCTACACTTCACTGTGCTTGGTAAACCGATATCACCTCTGAGTCTATATGGCACATATTTACCTGTCAGGCTGGTATCACTATTCAGCATTCAACATGCAGGTGCATCCTCTTGTTGAACCATGCTGAGTTGATACAACCGCATTTTCCCATACTTTCTGTGTTCAAAAGAAAACATCTTTCAGCTTTTCATGAAAAGATGTTGGTGTTTTTACAATCTCTGCCTTGGGTTATTAAAGGACACGTGTCCTGTCTTCCCCACTACCCACTTATTTCCCCCAAATTCAGTTCCTGAACTCAAAGATCTTTGCAATCCCTACCCTCAACCATGCTACTTAGGACATAATTGACCTATTTTGTTTGTTTGTTTTTTTCTTTGGGGGGAATTTGATCAATTATTTACACTGATTGCTTTAAGAATTTGCTATAAACATACATTGAGAGATAATTGTTCAAAAGGCCAAGCACTTTGTGATATAGTAGGTCATACATATATATACTGTATATATTCAGCAGTAGGCTTGCATGTCTCTCCAAATTCAGAACAAGGAGAATGCATTAAATAACTTGACAGTGTTTATTCTGGGGGTGGGGGTAGGTAACCTACTGAGAATGAGAATGAGAGAAAGGCAAAGATTCTAAACCATCGTGTCCCTGTGTTGTCCTAACGATGTATCATTTTGACTTATAGGGTATCTTTGTTACTAGGGTACAGCATGACGGACCAGCATCCTCCAGCCTGCAGCCTGGAGACAAAATACTGCAGGTAACGCAGACTGACTCACCCCCCAAAAAGACCATGGGGTAGCAACAGTGGTGGAAAGTGCTGTATACTTAAGTACAATTTTTAGGTATTTACTTGAGTATTTCCAATTTCCAATACTTTTACTTGTACTCCGCTACATCTCAGAGGCAAATATTGTACTTTTACTCCACCACATTTATTTGAAAACTTTTGTTACTTTGATTATTATTACAAAATATACATTTGCCACTTCAGCCCTACATTTTGGCCATTTGGAAATGGTCGATCTACAAGCTCACAATGCGATGCATTGTGTGCTTGTAGATCTGCTATTTTCTAAAGATTTGTATACATTTGAAATTGAAATGGGACATATGCATAGCGAGTACTTAATACTTTTGGTACTGATTCCAATACTTTTACTCAAGTACATTTTGAATTTCCGGACTTTTACTTGTAAGTAGCCTAGTTATAAATTGCAGTATTGATACTTTTACTTAAGTACTTTTTCCACCACTGGGTAGCAACAGTCATTCCACTCCCTCTCTGTTTTCTCATTCTTTACACAAACATCGAGAGGCAGCACATATGCAGGATATGAAAAAGCACTCTGCTCTATACATGAGCATTTGAAGCATATTAACTTGCCAATAGAAACACAAAATCACGTCCCATTTACAACATCCTGCTCCACCTTTTCATCTCTGTTGGTTAGGAAGTCCTCCTACTGTATGTCCCTCTCCCTCCATGATCTCATCAGTTAGTCACAGCCAGGACCTCATGTTTTCAACCTTATAGATCAGTTAGTCACAGCCAGGACCTCATGTTTTCAACCTTATAGCATATGTGTGCAATTCCCGGTCTGTTCCTTCTTTCCAGCTCTATCATTGCATAGTTGCATACTGTAGTGTAAACTAATGCTTGGAATGGATTCAGAATCATGAAAACCCCCTAGTTTGACACATCACATGACACATGCTACTTAAAGCATAATGAAATTGTGAAATTGTTGCCTTATATAGGTTGTTAATGGTAACAACCCTATAAAAGAAATTACTCAATGATGACAGCCGGTCAGCAGGTGGATTCAAGAATGTATATTATATAGACTATTTTAGGCCAATAAAAAAACGATATACCAAATTTCCCACTCCACGCCCCCCGGCTGCCGGACTATAAGCTCACTGTTCAATACATCTTCAAACTACAGGCATAGACATATTCTAGAAAGATGCAATTCTGGGAAAATTACAAAGTGTGGTTGCCTCGATCACACAGGAAATATAGGCCCCTCCCACTAATTTTGCTATCCAATTACAATGTCAAGTCACCCACCCCTGTGATCATGTGTAAGTCATTCGGAGGGGTTGTTTGCAACAAAATCTTTCGTATTTGTGGCGCCCCTATGGAATTGCTTTTGGCGCTGCATTGATTAAACCACCATCGTCACGTGATTCAAATTTGGGATGGATTGGATGTTTTGTTCATGATTTGGAGCATCTTTTGTAAAACAGGCCCCTCCCACTAACTTCGGAAGCCAATTACGGCCGAACGATACTAAAATACGATCAAAATCTGTAGGAGGAGGAGAAAAAAGTGTGTTTTGAAGAAAATTGTAAATGGCAGAGAATCTATCCTGACGCAAATGGGCGTGGCATATATGGGGAGGTACGTCATGACCCATTTTAGATTTTACGACCTACGGTTCAAGAGTTATAAGGCAAAACGTAAAGCTGGCTGTTATCGCGCCACCATGAGGTTGATTGATGCAATTATTTTTTAAGTAATTAGTGTAATTATTATGAACCTAGGAAGTTTTGTAACTATAGCGCTTAGCGCTTCCGTCTCCAAGAAAAATATAGTTGAATGTGAGTTTTCACATTTTCTCATCAAAGTCAATGGGGAAAATGTATTCACTAATAATATCAATAAACTATACAACATATCTCTTAGCAAAGCACATGATCCCCGATTGAAGCCAGTAAACTTGACATATGGCTTAAGTGCGTGCCACCAAAACTTTGGGACAAGTATTGTGTCAAACTTTGGGGTTATTCTAGAAAGAGAAAAGAAAGAAATAAAGTGGGACAATTACTATAGCCTGGTTAAAATGCATTCATGAGTTGACTCTGGGAAAGTAGGAAAAATAGACAAATTTCCCAACAACCAAAAAAAGTAAACAATCCCCCATCCCCAGTATGTACAGATTGTACACTGACTCATTCACTCACTAAGTGGACCTACTTGCCAGACTTGAGAAACGATAAAAAGATTATATTAAATTATTTAGCATAGGTTCAAATAACATTTACGCTGATATCTGCTCGTTAATAATGTTAATTTATTATAAATCTGTTATCTGAGTCTGACAACCCATCGGCAAATAAAGGAGAAACAGCACACTCTTTTCCTTTGAATTTCTCAACAGTCTGCCTCGAGAGACTAATTTATCAAATGTACAGGGGTGGTATCATATACGAGGTGATTGCATGGGTGATTTTACACCCTTTTGAGACATTCGCAATCGCATACAACATTAATTAGCCATATATATAATAGGACTGTCACTGTGACTTAACACATTGAGTGCCACCTGGTGGAAGAAAGTGGTGGTGCTTGGGCGTCCAGTTTTGAGTTCCATCTTGGATGCTAAAGTATTAGTGTTAATGCTATCGAGCTAAAATGAGGCCAATCCGTGCTCTAGAAAACGCCAATGTTCCAATCGCGATCACCAGATAATCACAAATGACCTCCGAACATCGTTCAAAACCACGGACAACGTCGTAGTTTCCAAGAAAAGAGTGTGCAAAGGCCGCGGCTAATACAGAACTAATAGCTATAGAGAACAGAAGCAGTGCTGGCGAGGCCCTACCAAGCGTCCGTAGCAACCGGAGCGTTTCCAAAACTAAAACACAGCGAGGCTTTCTTATAGTGATATCAAACGCCTTAAGAACAGGAACCCCTATGTAGACGAGAACCTATTTTGGGTTGTAGTGTTTTTTGTTTTTAATTTTGCAATAAATGGGTCCAAACTTGGTTCAGGATTTAGAAGGTGTTTTTAGAATTGGCCTCAGGGTTAGGATAAGTTATCATTAGAACATATTGTGCTTCAGACGTAGTCCCCAGCCACTACACTCCTCTCTCCTCCTCCTCTCTTTGTCTCTCCACAGATCTACAATTTTAGCTGACTGCCTCTCGTCTAAAGGCCAACTTCCCTACTTTCCCTCTCTTCTTTTTTTTTCTTCCTACAGCATGACCTTCTCCTGTGTGTATCTCTCCTGTCACTCATTCTCTCTCTCTTTCTCTCTCTTTTCCCCCAACAGTGATGTGTTTCTGAGCTAGGGCTGCTCCCAGTGTCTCCGCCATTCCTCCTCAAACCGCCCCCCCTCTCCATGCGCACACACACATACACACACACGTACACTGCATGGGAACTTACACTACAAACACATGCACGGAAACATGGAAAGATCCACTCCTGTACATGTGCACGCACACACATACACATGCACACACGCACACACATACTGTTGACTGTGCTGCGTGTTTGCCTTGCAGGCTAATGGACATAGTTTTTTACACATGGAGCATGAGACAGCCGTCTCTCTGCTGAAGAGTTTCCAGCGGACGGTGGATTTGGTGGTTCTGAGAGACAGCAGTTCACGCTAAAAATAGTTTTCTAACAAACACATCCAACGCTTCTCTTCTCATCGCCACCCCGCGCCCCTTTGCTGGAGGCTTGCGGAACTGAACATAAGCCGCCTCTTACCTTTTAGAGGAGAATACAGACGTTAATTTGCCTATTGCTGGACCAAGGGCAAATACTAGTGCCAAATGTACCATAGGAAACATATCGGCTCGTCCGTCTGTCTGTCTGTCTGTCTGTCTGTCAGCAGTGGGTGACTTGATAGATGGATGGATGGACAGAAAGACTCTACAACACTTGGCAGGCTCCTACGGGCCTGTTGTAGTTGAGGTGAAGTTAGCACTTGGATTCCTTGGTTGGTTGGTTGGTTGGTTGGTTGGTTGGTTAGTTACTTAGCAATCTAATCTATTGGTTTGTAGGTCAGTTATTTTTGTTATTTAGGTTTGAGGTTTTTTTTTGCTTCTTCACACTTCCTTTTTTCTGTTCCGTTCTGATGTGTTCTGTTCTGAATTGATCTGATACGATCTGATCTCATCTGTTCTGTTTCGTTGTTGTATTCTGCTCAGTTCTGATCTATTAATTTCTGTTCTACAGGGCCTCATTGCCTCTCATGTATAGAATTCTTAGACATCCTGCCTTGTGTACATAGAATGTAGAATCACAACATTCTTGCACTCCCCATAGATCCTAGGCACACAGCAGGCAAACATTTCTAATGGTTTATGATTATGATTACTAGTATTGTTGATAAAATAATGTTCTTAATTCTCTCCTATGAGCATACAGGGATAATTATTTTTCCGAATGGAAATGTTTTTTAAAACACAGATTTGATCACCATCTTTGTTGCTATTTTCTGTAAAAGGTGGGGGGAGTACAGTTTTTGTAGTCCATCACTGCTAGATTTTCTGTTTAAAATAACTGTTTGCTTGCACAGCTGTGCTGACTTGAAAGAGCTAAAGCAATATTTGGAAGTTTTGCCCATTGAGTATTTCATCAGGGTCAAAGCTGCTGCAGTGCCACCTAGAGAGAAAATTCTGACATTGTTTACACACACAGAGCGCACGCACGCACGCACGCATGCACACACACACACGCACACGCACACACACACGCAAACATGGTTTCGATAGTAATAGCTCCCCTTTTGAAACACCATTGCAAAAGGCCTATAGCTATTTTCTATATTGGTTCATGAATTTGAAATTAATCTAGACCAAATACCAGTCATATTATTTGTGCCATCTTTTGGCAAAGTCACAAGGTTCTATATTCTTGCATTATCACTGGTGTCTCATTTGCGTGTATGTCTTTTGCACCATGTGGGGCCCGTTTGGGAACTTTTCTGGTACAAAAGATGGTACACGGATCACATCGTTTTCAACTGTTTCAATGGTGTGATGAAGTCAAAGCATGCATTTGTGTCATTGGTCGGTGTCAAGGTTAATCAGCCAATCATCTTGGCTGTAGACCACCTATATGTTCTCTTTTTCTCTCTAGACATAAAGGTACTACCACTGAACTGCAAATATAACTATATAATAATTATATATAGTTTGTGCCATTTTGAATCAGTAAGGCTTAATTTATACTGTCGTATGACACTTTTGTCATACGACATGACGTGTAAATTTGCCTTAATCCTCTTTGGCTGAAATTACACATAATCAAAAGATCAGAGCTTTCACTGTTTGTGATCCAGATCAGATTTTGGCATAGCTCTTTTTAGGTAATCAAAGTATTTTGCACGCCTGATCAATGTCAGCAATAGCTGCGTTGGTGGAGCAGACGCTAAGTAAGGATAAGAAGACACCCGCACACCGTCTTCACTTGCTCAATAAAGATTATTATTATTTTTAATATAGCAACATTTCGTTCAAATACCTTCCAATTCAATTCATGCCTGAGGAATGTCTTTGGCCGAAACGTTGCTATACTAAATAAAAGTGTTTTCTTTATTGAGCAAGCGAAGACAGTCTCCTTCTCCTTACTTGGCTTAGTTAGCCCTTTAGGGAAACATAAACTGCAATCACAGGTCACTCTTTTTAAACAACCAGGAGAAAGGGGCACAAAGACTGCGGCCAAACTTGTTGTTTCAATGTGATTTTGTATTACTAGATTTCCAGGCCTGAAAATCTAGTTAAAGTGGTTTCCATATGTGGGCATGTTACATCTGTGATGCCCAGCCACAGTCCACTGTCCACCCACAAGGCAGTTTCTGTAAGATAACACGTTGTCACACTCAGGTACTTTAAGTGTGGTTAAGTATGTGTTGAATACAAATCCGCCTTCGCCTCTTAACTTACATACAGTATAGATGTTTTGTTGACAGTTCTATAATTCAAATTTTGGCTTTTAGCTGACATTCTTATCTGTGTGACACAAAGAGCAAGATTGGAGTAAGTGACGTGAGGTCTATTCAAGGGTAACAGGGTAAATAAGTGCAAGATCTTTAAAAAAAATGATACGTTGTAGTTAGGCAGTCATGGTGAATGCCAGTCTGAAATTTAGTGACAGGCAGTTGTTGGTACCTGCAGGGCATTTCTGCCTGACGCACCTCCGACGTTGCCTAAGCACCAGCTGTACGTGGCATCTCGATTCTCCCAACTCCTGTCTTTCCTTCTCAGCCAGAGCCAGAAACATCCGTTTTCCGCTTCTTCTGAGAGATCCTTTAGGACCTTCTTGACCTTTGCTGCCGTGAAGCCGCTGTCCCTCAGGAAGCGGTTGGTTGAGAGGCCAACCTCTCCAGGCTTTCTCTTGGCATTCTGCCACTGAATCAGCATACCGTGCCTTTTTCCTCTTGTACGCTTTCTGAATGTTCTGCTCCCATGGGAACGTCAACTCGACTAACCAGACTCACTGGCGAACTGGATCTGGTCCCAGCTTATCGTTGCGTGTTCCAAACACCCCGAGAACCCTGAGACTCCACTTTCTGGCAGCTTGTGTCGATGTAGTTGTTTTGTGGCAGGAACTTGGTCATTATTTTGGCAATGACAGAGAAGATCTTTGGAATTGGCTGATGGTGGATGAATCCTGTTCTTTGGAATCAGGATGGCTACAGCTCTATGCCACTCAACGGAGATGCTCTGTTGTTTCCAGATCAGCCTCATCAGTTTCCATAGCTCTTCCAGGATTTGAGGGCATCTGTTGTAGAGATTGTATGGAATACCATTTGGCCCGGGGGTGGATCTTGACCTTGCTCTCCTTGCTACATCATTCAAATCGGTCAGCTTGGGTGGTACTAGTTCAAACTCTGTGGTTGGAGCAGTTGGTTGGGGAACATGGCCAGGGGACCCAAGAGGGAGATGCTTTCCTGCATCTGACAACTGCCTCCTTAGGTGCTCCTCGAGGTCTTCATTTGCCATGACCAGGGTGCCACTCTTTTTCTCCTCCAGCAGGCTTCTGGCCATTTTGAGGGGGTCCTTTAGGAATTTTGAACACTGACTCTCTTTCCTCTTCCTCCTCTTTCTAATATGTTCAGCCCTTCCTTCTGTCCTCGGTTGTTGGGGTCCTTTCTTTCGCTTGAGGGTTCAGGGGGTCATTAGAGCTGTGGTGCTCAACCTGTCTTTGTTTCATTCTCTCATATGCCTGGGAAGTGCAAGGTTGCATTTGGTCATCCCTGGGACACTTGTTGATGCCTTGGTGTATTCTCAAACCTCTGGAGGTTGTTTCCTTCGTCCACAAGTGCATGACCTGCATGTCTTATCCATTCCGTTCGTTACTGTTATGTCTGTCCTTACTGGTCCTTCCTGCATCCCACCTCACTCTTCAGTCCTCCACTCTTCCCTGGACTCCAACTGATGTCTTCTCAGTAGTCACTGGTTTCCCAGAAAGCAAATTTAGTTTCTGCCTGACTAACCTCCGGCGATGCCTAAGCACCAGCTGTAGGGTCTTCAGCTAGGAGCCATCCTGGCCTGATGTTTCGCCCCTTCACCAAGGAGTGATGCATATGTGCAAAGTAAAGTGATGAAGATTAAAGAAGAGTAAATACTGTATAATACATTACCGGTAATAAAGCCATAAAATATAATAATTTTCAGGGTAAGTGTGGATATGGCAGTGTGATGATTTATATTCAGGCGTATGATGGAGACACACTGTGGACATAGCTGATCTATAAGCTGACAATGTGACACATTTAGCCTGTTAACCTGCAGATCGACTATTTCCGATGTGTGACACTGTTGTACGCTGTACTGCAGTATAAATCGAGCTTGATTCATTGTTGAAGTGAATCACTATAAAGATCAGAACCCCAAATACTGCATTGAAATGACAAGCGTAGCCGGAGCCAAAGAGATAACAGTCTGATTGTTCTGTTTCTGTGTAAATGCAGCCTCTGTCTGAAATGTGTTTCATGGCGGTGATTTTTGTTCTGTTCTGTGTAACATCTGATGTTCCATTCAGAGCAGGACAACATCCTCCGCTGTGCTTTTTTATTTTTCTTGACGTCCTGTTGCTATTTTTGGAACCCTGCTCCTCCTACTAAGCATTAGGTTCAATTTATTTAAATGGGGGTGCAAATGGAAGAGCCCCGTACGGTCCTTTGGATGAGAGAGCCTAGACTGGCTTAATCATAGAGATGCACAGTGAAAGTCCTCAGTGTCAATTTAACACGGAGGGTGTACAAATGGATACATTTGTGCGGTCTCGGAATTACAAATGGATAAATGAACACTGGTGATTTTACTGTCTACCCCCACCCTGCTATCCCAAAACGACTTAGTTTGAAATATCAAAGATATTGTGGTGAAAACAGAGAAAAAGGTTTGATAATATAATTATTTTTTACTAAATGTTTCAGGTAATTCTTTATAAATATATTGATATACCTTAGCTTTGCTCAAAAAATTGTGATATTTTATAAGGACACTATTTAAAAAAAAAGTTATGGATCAAAGTACGCACTGTACGACTTCGAGACCTACACATGTACTATCTAACTGTACAAAATGGATTTCTACTGTAATTGTGAATTTGTGTTATACAAATATATATATTATATACATATATGTATATGACTATAAACTCTGTCATTTTCTATGTGTTTAAACTACATACTGTAAGGAGCTGGAGTGATACTGAGGACAATATCCTTGTACATAGCTGTGAATGAAATCCAACTGGAAACGATTCATATTGATTGTGAATGTACTCATGCTTTCTGCAGTACTTACAGTACAGTACACCTACCCAACTTGAATGCTGCTTCTTCTGTTGTGTGACAAAAAGTACTTTGACCTCCGAAGAGAGAACTGCTTTTGAGTTATAAAAGTTGGACAGAATTTAGTGATGATTTAACGAAGCTATTTATTTCTTTATTTATTAAAAAGAAAAGACATCCTTCCAGTTTTAAGTTGAGTATTAATGCGGAGAAATGTAATTGCCGAAGTATATATATAATATATCATGTGTTTAGATTGCATTTTGCAGACGCTATCTGTACATACTATTTAAGATACAGTTTTTACAAAAATAATATATGTATAAAATTGGGAAAAATGCTGTGCAGCGATTATACTGGAGCCATTTTGTGCTTTGGGACGTTACCATTTTTTTCAGTATATAAGAGGTGTTTTGAATAATGTACTAAAGTCTCTATTGTACAAATAATAAAAATGTCACTATTGGTAACTCGGGCTCCATCTGTACACTAGGCTGTGTGTATCTCTTCTTTCAGCTTTCCCTCTTTCCCTCTGCCACTCCCTCTCCAGTAAAAGATATGTTACGTCTGTCATATTTTATATGTGTGACATTCAGCCCTCCACAGAGGAGATAACAGAAGACATGGACCCATAGCTGACAAGACAAAGATAAAGCTTTGTCCTGGGGCCACTGCTGCTATAGAAAGGTTTCATTCCAAGAGATGATGTCTAGGGAGAAATTCATATCAAATTCATGTCAAGTCTTGGACTTATAAAATAAAGAAGAAAAATAATGGTGCACAAACTGCACAATGTGAGGCATACAGTATGCATCTTCAATAGTACATATAATAATAACACACACACACACACACACACACACACACCCACACACACACCCGCAGTACAATAATGTTATACTTGCCATAATCTGCAGTTCTGCAGTCTGCACATCACTTCGTGCCACGCTAGCCTGTGAGCTTGTATGTGCTATTTTTGAAGTTTTTGAAAACACATATCTTCCCTTCAGACGGTCCCCAGAATTTTTCAGATGGGGGAGTGCGTGGGCGTGGCCAATCTGGCCATACTGTATAATTGTGGGGGTCGTTGGCACGATAAGGTTTGAGACCTACTCATTTAGAAGGTATTTATTTGTAGATCTCAGGTCTTAATGGTCATTTCCTGATGAAATGCTCAGCCCTCCACTAATAATACAAGCCTCCTGCCGCTCTTCTGGCTCTGCTGGCCTCCAGCACACCAGCCGTTCAATTTGCTCTATAGATGATATCATTGCTGTCGGGTAGAAATTCCTCCTATCATACGTTTTTCTTTTTTTTTCCCCCCATAAATTAACGCCCTACTCCCTAGCCCACTTGATCATACAGCGTCACACAAAAGCCCAAAAAAGATCCACATGTTCTCTCGCTGCATTTAAAGCTTGTCAATCTACTTTTTCTATTTTTGGGCCAGTTTTGGACATTTGACGTTTCCACCCGATAGAGACAATATTCTGTTTCTTTTCATAAATTAACTGGGCTGACATAGCCCAGTTAATGTGATGAAAACGGACTTTTGACAAGTTGCATGATTGATACAGACAAAAGACATGGCCATTATTAAAGAGACTCCAACCCCTCCAAACCAGGGAAGGATTGGTCCTTCCCTGGTAGATCGTTATTTATGATAATGATAATGAATTTTATTTATATAGCACCTTTCAACAGAGCAAGGTTACAAACAACAAACGTATCAAAAACCGTTAAGAATGAAAAAAACAAATAGCAGCGTTTAAACATGTACACCTAAAGAACAGATTAGGTCTTCAAATGCGATTTAAGGGTATTTAAACACAGGCTTTTGTTCTTTCTCTGCCCGGGCGGCACCTAGGCTTTACTCTAATCTAGTGGTTTATGAGCAACATAAGGTAATGGTTCCTATATGGTCCATATTGATAATTCAATAGCCATTTGGAACTACATTCCCAACTACGTATTCATTTAAAAAGCTTTCCATATCTGGTATAGGCCTAATATTAATCAATGTTATGTCTATTATGGGGGTAACATTAGCCAAAAAGATGAGTCTAAACGAATGACCCTAAGAAATGAGCCAAGAATAGCAGAACTACAAGCTCACAGTGTGTCACAACGTGACGTGCCGTGAGCTTGTAGACCTGCAATTTTTTTGCAAAGAGATTTGGTGGTCCAAGTACAGTTGTAACTCAAGTCTGTTTAGTAAGAATAGTTGTTTTAACTGGTTGTGTGTGATATGAGGATCAGCTGACGGGCCTGTCCACTCTTATTGTCCAGCCTGGTTAATGCTTTCTGTGCCATGCCCTGTAGTTCTCCTCCTGGCAGCCTGGGCCTCTGAAGACCAGCCCTGCTGACCAGGGTACAGAGGAACAATTAACAATGGAGGGTAACACACATACCCATAGACACACGCACGCACACATACACGTCAATATGCATCACGCATGCATACACGGTACACGCCCATAGTACTGTATACACACACGCACACACACACACACACACACACACACACACACACTCATATGGACACACTACTCTGCAAAATCCTAAAGGGACCAGAAAAGGGTTCATCTGGCTCCACTTATGTACACAGAGTGTTAAATAAGCACCTAGGATTTTTCTGTGTACTGACTGCAGATTTATGCACTTTTGTTCTTTCTCTCGTTCTCTAACACACACACAGACTGCCGAACACAAATAATAAATTGTGTGATGGCCAGACAACCCCCACACACACACACACAGACAGACGTGCATAAATTCTCTCCCACATGCACAAGCACATAATAATGTCATGATCTTTGTTTATTGTGTTAGCGTATAGCTATACCAGAGTGTGACAGATACTAGAATGTACAAATATATATAGTACAGAAGACAGTTTTCCTTCAGTCCAAATCAATCAATATGCTGACTGATTGTAATCAATGACAGTAATATATAGACCATTTCCATGACCCGTATTCAGCTGCTGGCTTTGCGTGCGTGAGTGCGTGCGTGCGTGCATGCGTCTGTGGGTAGGAAGCAGACATGTACAGTGTGTGGTGACAGACAGACACACATTGTGTCAGGGTCTCGGGCACTGTGTGAAATCCATTATTTTGTGTCAGTCTGTATAATAAGTTGACATACTGGAGCTATGAGGTTTCTACAAGATGTAACAAAGCACTTCATATGAGACAGTACTGTCTGGTATAATGCATATTTCTCAGCTGTGTAGGCTACATACATCATGATACTAGTCTGTTAGGACATCTGAATTCAAGCCTAAACTCATAGAAGTACAGGCATGTGCAGAATCAGATTTCAGATGAGTTAGTCACGGTGAACCCATGCTTCATTTCATGGATATTATAGGCTATGTATTTATGTTATGTATGTATGCCACCAGAGCCATCAGAGTGTATGGTCCTCACATCAGCAAAGTGGCTTAAGCATATTATTATAAAATTGCAGATCTACAAGCTCACAATGTTGCATCCGTGGGGGCATTGTGAGCTTGTAGATCTACTATTTTGACACTGCTGTTCGATTGGCTATAAATTATCACCCCATAGCGAGCTATAGAGCGCAATCTGATTAATAAAACATATTAGTTTTGAACTGTTGATATTAGACAATAATATGCCTAAATTGTATAATATAAGTTTTCACACAGAGATCAAACAGTTTAGTAAAAAACAGTAACCACTACTACTGTACCCAGTCATTCAGTATGTTTACATGCACACAGGAAACAAGAATGCTTTGATTAGGCCATACTGGTTAAGCCATGAATTCGAATAACTGTAGTTACTCCAACACAAACGCATGCACACACACACACACACACACACATCTGCAACAACACGGACTCAGCTGACAAGTGACAACCCGTGAGACAGAGACAGACACAGACACTAGCGCGCACACACACTCGCGCGCGCACACACACTCGCGCACGCACACACGCGCGCACACACACTCACGCGCACACACACACACACACACACACACACACACACACACACACACACACACACACATCTGCAACAACACGGACTCAGCTGACAAGTGACAACCCGTGGATATTAGCTGTCGGTCTGTCACCATGCCCGACCATGCCTTACCGCTCCAATGACTGACCTTGTGTGTGTGTGTGTGTGTGTCTGTCTGTCTGTTTGGGGTACGAGTCCGACCCATTGACCCCTGCAGCTGATTGGGGTCGCATTCGGGTCACACACTGTTGAGCAGCCTAAAAGGGCCATTCACACTGAGCAGTATAACTATAACTGCAGCCAGCGGTGTTGTTGGGCAGCCTGCGCCACTCAGTTCACATGGGTGTGATTTTCTTTAACAGCAACCTGAGTCGTAGGGGATGATGATGGAGGGCTTTACATGTTTCCATGCAACACACACACCTGGGACTGTGATAATCAGCCTCTCTAGCTTCAAAGCTACAGTGTGATAGTGTGGTTGAGTGGATTACATTTAGATCCAGTAGAGACACACAGACAGACAGCTTTTATCCACTGAGCACAATATACTGTTTATCATGACAATACCTCCTGCTCTGAACTACACACACAAGCTGCTTAGCAAGAGCCTCTCAAGCCTACTTCAATAGACAGCATTTCGAGATGAGTGCAGTGCATGTATTGTGCATGTTTGTCTTTTGGGGACTATAGTCAGGTGCATGTGTGTGAGTGTGTGCGTGCTGTGCTGTGTCTTAAGGCACTATTCAAAGGTAGGTGTGTGTGTGTGTGTGTGTGTGTGTGCGTGTGCGCGCGTGCGTGCGTGCGCTCTCTTTATTCTCTCTCAGGACTTGTCAAATAACCGGTTTGACAGCGCTTTGATCCTCTCAGCGGAATGAAGCAATAGTCCGTAGGAAACTATAGTCTCACCGGTCTCTCACGGTAACTTCTGTCCAGAGAGAGAGAGAGACAGCGAGAGCGAGAGAGAGTTCTAAGTCCAGCGTTTGGCTTTTTCCCCCGGCTCCTTTGAAGTTTGCGACTTTGCGTAGTTGTGGAAATATTGCTTCTTTTTTTTTCCTGACAAAAAAAAAAGACAGAGGAGGGACCATTTGTTTGGTGTCGTCGGTGTGTCCGTGTCACAGTTCGGGTCAGATCTCAGAATCAGATCAGTCCGTCCCGGGACACTGACTGGGGACAGCCTGAGCACACACACACACACACACACACACACACATCTGCAACAACACGGACTCAGTTGACAAGTGACAACCCGTGGATAGTAGCTGGCTGTCTGTCACCATGCCCGTCCGACAGAAAGGTAAAACTACACGTTTCTCACTCTCCTTCTGTCTTTTCCCTCTGTACGGTTTGAGAAACAATATTTGGTATGTTACATTACAATAAAACGCGTCATATCCAAAGCGCATTGTTTATTGGTCGTGATTTGACGTTGAAGTGAAATCAGCTGTGTTCGTTACATTTGTTGCCAGGCGAGGCGGGTTTGTTCGGCTGTTGAGTTTAAAAATATGTGGGGAGAAAGTAGAGTGCGCAAAGTAAATTACGTTAATTTCGTTGTATTCTGACACATTTGGAGCTAGTTTTGTTTGTTTGTATTATTTCGGACAAAGTGCAGGTGTAGTTTAAGATTTAGACTCTCGTAGATTATTAGGTATCGATTCTGACGTCGTAGAGTGATGACGTCAGAATCGATAAATACATCTACGAGAGTCTAGGGGCTAGTGCAGCTATTTAGAACTCTCCTCAGAGATGCTCGTACAGGTGTACGTCCCCCCAAAGTAACCATTAGACTCCATAGGCACTAGCCTTTAGGCTAGTCCTTAATTAAGGGGACGTTCTAACTTCGAAGGGTTCCCTAGCAAAATGATCAGTAAAAAATATATATATATATTTTATTTTTCGAAAATTGTTGACACATCTTGACACACAGGCCTATTGACAAATCTTTGTATTTATTGTATTAGTGTGTGATTACTAGTGAGTAACAAGGAAGAAGAAAAACCTAATCTTAACATGGACAAAGCTGTGACACTATTGTGTCACAGTGTCAGGTGGGTCTATGATGATGGACCCACCCTACACAATAGTAGTGGTCCCCAGGTTGCTCCTCTGGGTCAAAATCAGTTGATACCACCTGGTCTACATTTTGAGTCCAACAAATAAATGCATTGTTTACGTGCCATTGTTAATGCGTTGTATTTTCCTCAATGGCATGTGCTCTTGTTTCCTACATTCTTGTGTTCAGATGCTCAGCGGGCCTTGGGGTTGCTCCAACAGTACCGGGCCAAACTCGAACAGAGGGATCAGAACCAGAACGGGACCAATAAACAGCAGGGAGAGAGAGTGGAAGACTGCCAGCTGCAGCAGTCCCTGGACAGAGTCATCACTGTCTTCCAAAGCCAGCTATTCAATGCTTTGCTTGGTAAGTCTGTCTGTCTGTCTGTCTGTCTGTCTGTCTGTCTGTCTGTCTGTCTGTCTGTCTGTCTGTCTGTCTGTCTGATATTATACATTGCCTTCCACAAAACATGACAGATGTTTTGTGGAAGATACAATATGCATAGGAATTGAACCTTTGACTTATATTATGTCTCCCCTGTCCAACAAATCACTCTCTGTATGGACTGTAAATAAAGATCAGTCGAACCATTAAGTGTATTTTTTTTAATGAAGTAGTCTCACAGCTAGAACATCAGAGATAAATGTCCACCTACTGATAGTGTCATGACTCAGTCATTACATATAGCTAGGCAGCTCACACCTACACAAAGCATACATACAAAGAAAGATGAATTGTTAGTGTGTATTAGATCAGGGGTTCTCAACCCGTGGGTCGCGACCCCTCGGGGGGTCGCCAAATTATTTTAGGGGGTCCCCAAATTATTAAAAAAAAAAAAAAAAAGATTATTTTTTCAATTTTTTTTTTCATGATTTTTCAAAAATAGCAGACCTACAAGCTCGTAGCGCGCCACTCGGTGGCGCGCTATGAGCTTGTAGATCTGCTATTTTTAAATAGCTAAATTATAACAATGCTTAAAACACCAAAAGGGGTTCCCGCCCAAAATGGTTTAAGGTTATTGTAGCAGTCAATTTATATTGGGGGTCGGGAGGGGGCGGGGCAGGGGTCCCGAGACGTTGCCAAAGCATTTTCGGGGGTCCCCGGCCAAAAACGTTGAGAACCCCTGTATTAGATTGTCTGACACCTTGATGAGACTGAGAGAGCAGCTGCAGTTACTGCACATACTAGACTACAGCCAGAATGGTCGTTGCAGCGAGAGGCAAGCATGCAACACCAGTCGGGAAAAATAAATAATATAAATAGACCAGTTGCATAGCCTGTTTTTAAGTTTTAAGGCAAGCGCACCAGCTACAATAAACACCCAATACCGAATAACAACATAAATAATATTAAAATGGACTGCATTTATATCATATATTAGTACTAGTAGTGTACTGTCAATGTCTGATTGGGTATGGAAAAGAGCCCATTACAGTGTAGTACATCACTACAGTACTTTGTGCCACTGTATTTTACTGTCCAGTCAGTGTCCAAAAGAGAAATTATTTACCACACGGTGGTGTGGTAAATAATTATACTTACTATTTAACAAAGGGATTGTTACAATGGTAGTTTTCACCTTAATTGTAAAAGTAAGTTAAGTAGTTCTATATTATGATAGTAATCAGTGCTGTAGACTAGTAGTTTGTTTGTTCAGAAACAATCTTCTTTTTTTTTTTAGAAAACAGAAAATACATTTCCAGGCAGGTCAGGATACCAATTTTATCCAATCTGGAGAGAGAACTCACACAGGGTATATAGATAAACAAGTGTAATTGGAAGTAGTGACACTAAGAAATGAGCAGACAAAATCTGCAATGCTATAAAATTGAAGCTGATAAATGAGTGCTGTCTCCTGATTGGCTGAAATCTCAGTTTGTTTGACACCCTTTATTTAGTTGGGGAGTCATTGCTGTATCCTGCCTCCCTTTAAAGAGAGAAAAGGTATTGAGAGACTGGAACAGTGTGTTCGGTCACTTCGGTGCTACAAACCAAGTACAGAACATCTAGAGTGAACTAAAACTCTTGATTGTTATTTGTTGCTGTGTGGCTATTCATCAAATTAGGCAGATATTTAACTCGAAACAATGATTGAATACTTTGGTTGAATGAATCATTACTTCCTGAATATAAATCCCTTGTAAAGCTCCATTGTGCGATATGTGCCTTACAGCTAAAGTATTATGTTTTGTACCCATCATTGAAAGTGCCATTCAGTTGGATGATCTTGTGCTGGCTAATCCACCACAGCAGTGAGAAACGTATATGGGAGGAGGAGGAGAGGGCCGAGGGGTACTGAGTTATTTCAACTGGCAAGAGCTAGTGGAGGGGAACCCAAAGTCTTTTGAGGTTCTGCTGTATGCACAGGGGCGACAAAAGCTACAAAAAGCTATGAAATGACCAAGCATTTCATTTCACTGAGTGAATGAAAAGCTTAGGTTTAAAATAGCACAGGTTTTCTTCCATTTGCAGAACAGAGCAGGAATTGTGGAGAGTAAAACATTAAAAAAAAAAAGTGAAACAAAAAACACATTGCTCCATGCATCATTGGAGCGTTAAAAAAGTGGAAGCTAGTTCAACGTTTTGTGTCTGCTTGTAGCTTAATTTGTGACACTGGCTTTCATTGTATTCTGTTACTTTGTCAATGCTGGTGTGAATGCAGAATTAGAGTCTGGACTGATTTTGGACAGCTGGTTCATGCAGGTATGGCTGGTGTCAACAATACATATTTATTTTCAGGCCCTGTGACTATAAAAGATGTTGCACATGATTGCACCTTTAAGAGCAAGAAAGCTTGGATTATAATCAGTCAGTGCATAATTATGTGCTAGGAAGGTAAACAGGTTCTTAGTTCCTGATTCCACCTTGTTTTCCATTCCCACACGCATATTTCTGTGCAAACCTACAGGTTCTGTGTGAATACCTGACTCCATGTCATCACTTTGTCCATTTTTTGTTTTCTTGCACAATACCTGGATTAGGAACCAACCGGTAGTTCCTAATCCTACGTGCAAACAGAACAGCCGCAGAGAAAAGGGAAGCGATGGTGTGTGTGTGTGTGTGTGTGTGTGTGTGTGTGTGTGTGTGTGTGTGTGTGTGTGTGTGTGTGTGTGTGTGTGTGTGTGTGTGTGTGTGTGTGTGTGTGTGTGTGTGTGTGTGTGTGTGTGTGTGTGTGTGTGTGTGTGTGTGTGTGTGTGTGTGGCGTAGGGTGAGGTGAGGTTGGGTGGGAGGTGAAGAGGGGATTTTACAGGTATTTCACCCTATCATCTTTACAAGTAGTAACCTCATGCTATCTGTAGAGGGCATCAGCAGACCAGCTGGGACATGGACAAGAAAAGGAATATGGAATCGAGAAAATATTTAATTTATTTACTTATTTATTTATTTTACTATATGAAGCATGGGTATTTTATTTTATTTCTTTATTTTGGTTACCCCATACAGTAATAGACATACATTGTGTACAGTGTACACAGTTACTGGAATGGTCTCTATGAAGATTGCTTTTCTCTGAATGTGTTTTAAAACATAAAGGAAAATAGATTTTTCTCATCTTGACAGATCATACAGTATGGGGGAAAATATGTAATTTATTCTTTCTTTTTTCCTCCATTTTTTCTTTCAGACATCCAGGAATACTATGAGTTGACCCTCCAGGCGGACGGTCGATCCACTGAAGACCATCTGTACAACGAGATAGAACTTCATACATCCTCTACCCGGCCAATAGAGATCACAGCCCAGTCACAACCAGCCACTGGTCCACCTAACCCCCAGGCCTCCGGGGACTCTGTCAAGCCCAGGCCATCTGCCCCCAAACCCCTTTCAGTAAAGATTCATGCCCCTCCTATCCCGTCCGGAACCTCCAGTGCTAAAACGGTGATCTCCTCCCCAACACAGTCCAATGGAGCCCAGGTCCAGCCGGTTAAAGTCAAGTACCATGCCCCTCCTCCACCTGGAGCCCCCAAGTCATCACCATCTTCTTCTGCTGCGGTCACGCCCAACGGAGTGGAACCCGCCACCACCGGGTCAAAAGGAGCCGATCTAGATCCTGGATCGCCCACCACCGCCATCCCTGCCACAAGCGGGGAACAGGCCAGCCCTGTGTCCGACATCCTTGGTGCTGTCTCAGCCCTGGTCACCAGTACCATCCAGGGCCTCGTCTCTCCCACCAGTCCGGTCAAACCTATTCGCACCTTCCCTAAAACCCTCCCCAGTCCCAGTCCTAGTCCAGGCGCGGTTGACAGTACCACAGCCCTCCCTAAAGTCACCACCCCTCCATCTGTTTCTACCACTCCCACTATCAACCAGGACTCTGCCAAAGCGATATCAGCCCTCAGCTCTAGCTCACCGAGTAGTCCCAACACCAGCAATAGCCCAGGCAAAGTGTTCCCCAGCATCCCCAGCCCGACAGTAACATCTGGACCCCTACCCAAAGGCCCTCAGCTGAGGTATATATGTATCTCACACACACACACACACACACACACACACACACACACACACACACACACACACACACACACACACACACACACACACACACACACACACACACACACACACACACACACACACACACACACTTTGTCTTTGATTTACTGAGAAATTGACATAGGAAATAAATATGTTAAATAAATAACGGTTGTACATAAAAGCAAAAAAAAAAAGAAGAAAGCTCAATGTAATTACAGTATTTAAAATACTGTTTGTATTAGGACAATATTACTTTGAGATGTCAAAGCAGTCATAGTATATGTTTTGTCACTTGCTGCTTAAAGGGGAAAACCACCCATTTTCAACATTTTACTATGTCATTAATATACCTTAGAGCTGTTGTGTGCAAATAATAAAAAAGTCCCTCCATTTTGTGTTTCCTAGAACTGTAATTATGAAAAAAATCATTAACATGGTGAAACACATCTTGATGACATCATCAAGATGTGTTTCACCATGTTAATGATTTTTTTCAGACCTCTAGTTCTTGGAAACACAGAATGGGGGAACTTTTTTATTATTTCCACACAACAGCTCTAAGGTATATTAATGACATAGTAAAATGTTGAAAATGGGTGGAATGCCCCTTTAAAGGCCTTTGCACATACTGTAGACTCTGATGCAATGTTTTGTATGTCCAAAAAAAGGCAGGAATCAAACTCTTCTGCACATTTTCATTGTCTGATTCGTGAGAAGAAAGTGGATTTTGTGTGCAAGGGCCCTAACTGTGGGTTCCTTTGTTCCAAGTTGAAGTAAAGTATTTGTTGAGACACGGCTCATCTCATCTGAACGCCCTCTTTCTATCCCTCCAGTCCAACCAGCCCTGGTCCAGCTAAAGTCAGCACTAGCACGTCTAACCGTGGCCCAGCCAGCCCCAGAACAGTATCAACCCCACAGTTCAACTTTCAAACTCCCAACAAGGTAAGACGTAGACCGTGTCTACAGTGAAGAACCCTGCATAAACATAAATGCTTTGCACAGGGGGCGGCATTGGCTCAGGGGTAGAGCGGCCGCTTGTGAACCATGAGGTTCCCAGTTCGATACAGAATTTGTGTCGAAGTGTTCTTGAGCAAAACTCTGAACCCCTAATTGCTCTCGATAAGCAGGTTGGTGCCTTGCATAGTTTCCTCCACCATCTGTATATGAATGTGTGTGTGAATGTAATGCACAATCTATGTAAAGCGCTTTGGATATAAATCAGTGCTATATAAATGCACCATTTCTGTCATCTATCAGGTGAGTTGACAAAGTGCTGGAGCAACAAATGCTTCCAGATGACTAACCTTTCAATGTAGCTTCAAAATGACAGCTTTTTCTGAAATTAAGAAAACATTGAAAATGATTTTCATGTATACTTTATGGTTCTTAATTTATGGTGGGGAAATGTACTCATCAAAGTCATCATCACACAGTGGATCATGTAATTATTCCAGCTTACTGTACCAGCTACAGTATACTTGTAGTGATTGAAAAGTGGTTTAAACATTGGCTTATATTTCCATTACATAATGTCCACTCCAAAAGATTGTCAGTGAGACTTTTGCATGTCGCTGGGTGGTCGGTTAGCTGGTTTTGTATGTTGATCTGGTTGAACTGGTTTGAAGTCTTTTATGAGGGAGGGTTTGTGTTCATGCAACGTTGGCTTATATTAGTATGGTTATTAATTTTATATGACAGATGCATGAATATTCAATACCTCCTGGCTGCAGATATTACCTTCTATCATAGTAGTACTTTTAATGTGGTGCTTACACAGCTCCTGTGTCCAGGCTGACTGACTTGTATCAGTCAGTTGCATCAGTCAAGGAGTATATCTTCATGTAGCTCCTTACTTGTTTCACCTGTTTTTAGCAATCTTGAGGAAGTAATATCTGTCATGTAGAAATGTGCACAATATTATTGCACCAGACTCTGCTAAAATGGTGTCATGGTGTAATGCGATGAGTGTACAAATGGAACTCAATGGGCCGGTGAACTAAAGGTCTATTTAGTACACTCTTGGTCTTGGAGTTAACACTGAGGATTTTACAGTGTCTGTCTACAAAAGGGAAAATAATCCATAAGAATGAATGTGTGTGTGTAAAAGGCCTCCCTGAGAGAGGCTTTAGGGTTCACGTGGACCTCTAACTTAGTGAGGATGACTGATAGCCTTTAAAAGTAGAGCATCCAGTCCTGTACTGCTGCTGCTTCTCCAGACTGCACTCTTGCCAAA
The DNA here is from genome assembly GCF_951216825.1 of Electrona antarctica. Taxonomy (NCBI): domain Eukaryota; kingdom Metazoa; phylum Chordata; class Actinopteri; order Myctophiformes; family Myctophidae; genus Electrona; species Electrona antarctica. The sequence goes on from NC_136812.1 coordinate 21,696,443, forward strand.
CGGAGAGAGACACAGAAAGAGAGAGATACTGACCTGATAAAATGGGAGAGTGGAGCACCCTGTGTGTGTGTGTGTGTGTGTGTGTGTGTGTGTGTGTGTGTGTGTGTGTGTGTGTGTGTGTGTGTGTGTGTGTGTGTGTGTGTGTGTGTGTGTGTGTGTGTGTGTGTGTGTGTGTGTGTGTGTGTGTGTGTGTGTGTGTGTGTGTGTGTTGCAGTTGCGCACACACATGTGTATGTTTCCAAGATTCAGATTCAATAGACAAACATGTGTGTGTGTGTGTGTGTGTACTTCTTCCATGGGCATGTGTTTGTGCCTGTACGTTTGCATGTAAGTGTTGTGCTTGCATTTATGCGTTTGCGCGTGTGCATGATTACGTGTGTTCTTCTGGGTACTGCACCGTTTGGGGTCAGAAAGCGCGAACAGCTGCCATAAAGCGAAGACAACAGCTGGGAAAACCAAAGGGAAAGAAGCCACACCAGGACAGCTGGCATTTCATTTTTTATTTCATTTTTAATTTTTTAGCTATTTAGCATCCACTTTAGCAGAGAGGGAGAGAGAGTCCACTATAGCTGCTCCGATGAAGGACAGTTGGAGGGGAGATGGGGAAGGAAGGCGAAGGAAAGCGAGAGATAGAGAGATGAAGGAGGAAAACGAGGGGAAATGTTAGAAGGATGCCGAAGGTAGCGAGTGGCTTGAGCGGAGGAGGACTGGGAAAGTTCCAGCGGAGGAATGTTTCCGTGAAAGTTGCGAGTTGAGGATGGATTGTATCTGTATCCTCACTACCAAGGTGAGATGCACAGAGGGTGATGCCAGTCACCTCTTATTTATCCCATTCTGGACGGGAACCCCTTCCAGAATGGTTATGTTATGCTTATGTTATGCTTATGTTATGCTTAGCTATTGAAAAATCGTGAAAATGTGGCGCAAATCTTTGAATGTATATTCTTTCAGAGCGATCGTTTTTAACTCAAACCTTTGCTTCTGGGGGTCATCCCTGGAACAACATATTTTTCAGATGGGGGTCCACGGCCAAATACAGATCATTTGTGGGGTCCTTGACATGAAATATTGAGAACCACTGATATAGAAATGAGGTTTTTCAGAAAATTGTCATGATTTAGAAGACATTTAAAAAATTCGACGTCTGGCCTAAATGGGTTATATCAAAGTAGGGCTCTTCGTCAATGCACAATAGTGCACAGTGTCCACTGTATCTAGTGCTGTACTCTCTGCGATGCAGGCATTCTATTAATACAGTACATTTTTTATGTTGTGTGTTTATTGTCTGTTAGATTTGTCAGCATGTGTGAAGTTGTAAATGTGTTACTATAATTCCATACATGTTAATTAATTGAGATTACCGACAAAGTAAGATTTACATGCTCACCTGAGTGAATAGTTTGATTTGTAAATAGTGTTCTTACTTATTACATATATTTCTTTATTACATTTTTAAATTGTGATATTAATCAAACGTAAATTTCATACATATCAGACTACATTTCCCCAAAGGAAATACATGTATTTAATTCAGTCTGACTTAGAAGTAGGAATTAAACATGTCCCTAGTACCGGCAATACAAATGAATGACCAGCAGAGGGTATCAAATTAGAGGCATGGGGTCAGCCCCAGCACATCAAGTCCTGCCAGTATGATACTCCTGTGGGGATGAAGTGCTGTTGCTCAGTTGTTTGTCTGACATGTGACATCCAGAGAGACTGAAAACTAGGTCTGTGCAGCACACTCTTGAAAGGACTGACTGGCTGATTTCCTGCTAACTTATTTAGCTACCTGTCCTTCCGGATGGGTGAGTGAGTGAGTGACTGATGACTGACTGATTGATCTTACTGTATGTCTGTATGGAAAAAAACAATACCTGGTCTACAAGCAGTTGCAACACAATTCACCATATTCACACGTTAGCCATTTTGCTATTAAGTTAATGAAATTAATTTAATAAAAAAACGCAAATATGACGTTAGCACAAAATGGCCGCTGTGTGACTATGGGCAATTTTCAACATAATAGGGATGCTAGGGTTTATGTGGTTAAATGTGCTTTCTTGCTTGTCCTCTCTCCTTTATGTATACGCTTTTATGCAACTTAACAAATTGTCTGCTGTTGAGCCATCTGTCATCTGCGATTGACGTATACGTTTTATATCAATTTATATGGATCTGAAACGGCACGGTTAAAAAACTACTTTTAGCACTGAGCCGGTTGCTAGGTAACGCCTTGCTCACCCCCGCACGCACAGAACTATTATAACTATACTATTACAAGTATTATAACTACTGTTATAATTAGGATCTTCTCTGGCTCTTTTCTCAAAAACTACGTTGCTGTCCGTTGTGATGATCAGACATCCGAGGTTCGGATCTGATTTCAGATTTTTCAAAATATAAATGCGAGGGATCATCGAGCGATTTTATTGATACAATAGCAGGGTAAGCAAGCAAAAATATGTCTCCCGTTTTGTTTCTGGAACGGAAGTGGGGGGGGCTTACAGAGTAAAAGCGGCCATATCTTCCCGGCACCCCGAGCTTCTATTTTGAAATAAATCCTGCGCTGATTGTGTTAATCAGTTATTGCTACTGTAGTTACTGCTGTTGCTGTATATACTGTAGTTACTATAGGACCATATTAAATAGCTCGAAGTACTAAATAACCAGTGCTGGTTATTTAGTTAGGACCCACTACAGTGGTGTTCGATACGAACTTAACCGGGATGTAGAAACCTCTACTTCAATGCTCTACGAGTTGCTTAGCCATTAACCGGTTATTCTGTCTCATCTAGAAGACTCGTGCCAAAAGTAATAGAAGCTATTCAAGGTATATGGGGTTGTAAAGCCAGATACCTTGGTTTGTATGTGTTGACATGTTGGAGATACCGCGTTTACTATACACATATTGTAGTTACTACTGTACATGTACTGTAGTTATTACTGTAGTTACTATTGTATACTGGACTGCTGCAGTATATACTGTACAGCATGGATCTTCAATGTAGCAGTTCAGTAAGCTAAGGTTCTTCCCATTTTGGGCGGGAACCCCTTTTGGTGTTAGCATTATGTTATGCTTTAGCTATTGAAAATAGCAGATCTACAAGCTCATAGCGCGCCACCGAGTGGCGCCCTACGAGCGGCGCCCTACGAGCTTCTAGGTCTGCTATTTTTGAAAAATCGAAGAACCACTGACATAGAAACATAGCTTTTTCAGAAAACTGTCATGACGTAGAAGACATTTTTAGAATCTGATCTCAGGTCAAAATGGGTTAAGATATGTGCACATTGGCTGCAGTATAAATGTGAGAGGAAGAAGAAAGTTAGGGGACTGAATAACCGCACGCACGCACGCACGCACGCACGCACGCACGCACGCACGCACGCACGCACGCACGCACGCACGCACGCACGCACGCACTCACTCACTCAGAGGTTTAATTATAAGTGTTGCACTTTTAAGCAGACACACAGGAGGACATTAGGTCAATGGACTTTGTTGGGAAACCCTCCAGCATTTAACAGGTTTGTTGGGTTTATCTCATTAGATGAATGGTTTAATTGACCGAGGGTGTTGCCTGTGTTCACAGACCTGCTGGATCACGCTACTCCTTGCCCTGCAAAAGGCTGTTCATCCAGACTTAAATAAACACTCAGGACTTTTCTGTGCATCCTGATCCTTCTCTTTTCCTCTATCCTGTGTGTCTTAGAGACACTCCTTGTCTCTCTCCCTCTGCCCCACCTACGGTATCTCTCTAACACTACTGTCATCACTACCAGCTACTATCGGCACACAGCCCACCATGCTCTGTGTGTGTGTGTGTGTGTGTGTGTGTGTGTGTGTGTGTGTGTGTGTGTGTGTGTGTGTGTGTGTGTGTGTGTGTGTGTGTGTGTGTGTGTGTGTGTGTGTGTGTGTGTGTGTGTGTGTGTGTGTGTGTGTGTGTGTGTGTGTGTGTGTGTGTGTGTGTGTGTGTGTTAGGGAGATTGCTGTGGTCTTATTGAGTGCCGCTGTGCCCTCTGCTCCAACAGAGCAAAAGTCTCCTCAATAAGAGGCTTACCTTAGGCTGCTAATAGACTTTATAGAGGTGCTATTTAAAGAAGGGGGGAGAGAGAGAGAGAGAGAGAGAGAGAGAGAGAGAGAGAGAGAGAGTTCTTGGTATTCCTTGTTTTTGCCAGTTATACTGTACCCACTATTGCCTGTAAGAGTTTTAGCTCTCCATCAGTCTGTCCGTCTGGCCAGCAAGCATGGTGATGTATAACTATGAAGGGGGGGAGGGTGGACTGGTGTCAACAATTTTGTGAATAATCTGGGCAGGAAAGTACAGTGAGTGAAGCAGGAAAGGAGAGAGGAACACACGGTAGAGAGGGTAGCGTCAAGTCAAGTCCAGGCACCAGCTGAACTCACTGTTCGTCCTGGGATTACCTCGCTGCACCTTGCAGAGTCCGCGCGACAACAACTGGCAGGGATAGAACAACCATCGCATACAGCCATCTCCTGCCTATGAAGACTCGAGGGGGTGCAGCACTGCTGCTCACTCCACCTTCCAGCTCTGAGGTGCCACTAGTGTAGGATAAATTTACCAGCTCAGTAGGGGCTACGTGTGAAGATGGAGCATGACAATGCTACAGCATCACTCAATGTAAAGTATCCTGCTCTATTTGTTTTTAAATTTGTCTCTGTCTCTCTGTTGTCTCTCTCTCTGCCTCTGTCTGTTTGCATCACTTGCTGTCTCTGACTATCACCTGGTCTAATATGTCTGTCTGTCTGTCTGTCTGTCTGTCTGTCTGTCTGTCTGTCTGTCTGTCTGTCTGTCTGTCTGTCTGTCTGTCTGTCTGTCTGTCTGTCTGTCTGTCTGTCTGTGTCTGTCTGTGTCTGTCTCTGTCTGTCTCTGTCTGTCTGTCTGTCTGTCTCTGTCTGTCTGTCTGTCTGTCTGTCTGTCTGTCTGTCTGTCTGTCTGTCTGTCTGTCTGTCTGTGTCTGTGTCTGTGTCTGTCTGTCTGTCTGTCTGTCTGTCTGTCTGTCTGTCTGTCTGTCTGTCTGTCTGTCTCCTGGACTATATGCCACGCTTTGTCTGTCGGCCTGTGTCTGTCTCCTGTTCTATATAGACTAATCCATGGAGCAGTGCCCTGTATGTCAGGTGTAGGCAATCAGAGCTGCGGTATATGCTACACCTCAGCTATGGCTGTGCCCAGGGCACCCCTCCGTGGATTTGTCTATGCCACTGCCGGTGTTCTGACTCCCACACTTGTCTCACAGTCCTTTCTGCCCCCCGCCCCCCTGTCTCTGTTCGCCTGCTTGTAGGGGATCAGCAAATGTACTGTCATTTATACAGTACATACTATAGACCAGGGGTGTTCAAAATGTAGATTGTGATCTACCAGTAAATCACAAAGGCTGTGCAGGTAGATCACTATTTTGGGCATCTGCCACTTTTGGCCCTTTTTGGTGTTAGCATTATGTTATGCTTTAGCTATTCAAAAATAGCAGATCTACAAGCTCATAGCGCGCCACCGAGTGGCGTGCTACGAGCTTGTAGGTCTGCTATTTTTGAAAAATCGAAGAACGACTGACATGGAAACATAGCTTTTTCAGAAAACTGTCAGGATGTAGAAGACATTTTTAGAATCTGATCTCAGGTCAAAATGGGTTAAGGTGACTTGACATCAAAAAGGGCCTGTCAGCTCAAACCCACAATATTTTGTTTTCAAGAGTGCTCACTGTGCACAAGCGTAGCATTACAAATTAAATACAAACACAAATTGATGATTACTGTACATCAATTAATTAATTACCCGCTGCCTTATTATATCTACAGAATTGTGCTATGAAATGTAAATATCTGTGTCTATGTGTATCTGTGTGTGTGGAAACAACAACAGGATTTGTCCTAATATAATTCAACAACAACAACATGGCTGCGTCCGGATTATTATTTCTACCTTGTTTTGACAACGATTTCGACATGGATTGTGTGTGTGTGTGTGTGTGTGTGTGTGTGTGTGTGTGTGTGTGTGTGTGTGTGTGTGTGTGTGTGTGTGTGTGTGTGTGTGTGTGTGTGTGTGTGTGTGTGTGTGTGTGTGTGTGTGTGTGTGTGTGTGTGTGTGTGTGTGTGTGTGTGTCATGCCGTAGATATGTAGACGATGGATTGTTGGTTGGATGATAGAAAATACTGTCGGAGCGTGTTCGTGTGCGCACCATGGTGTGCACCCTGTGTCAGGGCTGTTAGACTATGGGTTTAGTCCTTAGAGTATATATGAATAGAGACGGCACCGGATATCTCCTCCCATCCACTTGTATTAAGTTGCTCAAAAGCGCATGAGGCGATTTCACTCCTCCTTCCGGGTAGGAACAGAGTGCATTCTGGGATGGATTTGCCCCAAACTCATGAACGCGCTGGCCGGTGACTATCATTGCACACGTTCACGTATGAAACAGCCGCGTTCACGTATGAAACAGCGTTCACGTGTCATCATGAACGTGCACAATGATAGTCAACGGACCAGCGCGTTCATGAGTTTGGCCCAGCGCTGCAATACCAAATTTGGCCACTATGTCCATTTCGCCTCAGGGTTTCCTCCGGGTGCCGTCTCTATTCATATATACTCTAAGGTTTAGTCGTTTAGACAATGGGATGTTGCCTACTTGCCTCTAAGGTTGTTGTTGGCTGCAATGCTGTCCCATTAGCTGAGACGAGGCAGCCAATGAGAAAGATAGCTCTCAAGTACAGAAAGTGGGTGTGAAAGCACTGAAAATCGATTGACCAGCCTGCTTCACAGCATCATCATCATCATCGGTTTAAATTCCGCTTTCCAGGCACCGCTGGGTTGGACTTGACTCTCGATATGGCTTTCCTCCACCGGCAACGGTCCATGGCCACCTCACGATCGATGCCGAGCGCTTTCATGTCAGCCAACACGGTCGTCTGCCAGGTCTTCTTAGGCCAGCCACTGGGTCTTGTCCCCTCTAAGTTAATCAACATTACTTTCTTCACCCAATCGTTCTCTTCCTTCCTTCCGTACCTTCGCAGTCTGCCTCTCCTCACCACATCCACTATGGCCTCCACTCCCATCCTCTGTCTCAGCTCTGCACTGGTCTTTCTGTCCCTCAGAGACACACCACACATCCAATCCAACTATTTTCAGCAATGGTATTTTTTTCGGTGGGTAGATCTTGTTCAGCTGGTCATTTTGAAAGTAGCTCTCAGTCAAAAAAGTGTGGGCACCCCTGCACTAGACAGACTAGAACCATTGTGTTCAATCTCCCTCTCTTTGTGTGTGCGTGCAATTGGTGTGAGTTAGTATACAGTATGTGTATTTAAGTCTGGACAGTGGTCAAGGTCAGGGAGGTCAAAGTCTAAAAGCGTAATTAATGGAAAAGCCTTTGTGTGTGTGTGTATGTGTAGCACTACTTAGCAAAGGGACAGGGCAAACCTTTGTCTCCATTAACGTCCATCCAGCCATCCATCCATCTTCAACCACTTATCCGTAGTTGGGTCGCGGGGGCAACAGTTCCACCAGAGAGCTCCAGACTTCCCTCTCCAGAGCAACATTAGTGCCCCGGGGTCTCCTCAGGGACGTGTATCGAGGACCTCCCTAGGGAGACGCTCGAGAGGCTTGGCAGCTCTGTATTCAACACTATTCAACTGCACTTTATGTTTTAGTTGTGTTAGCTCAATTTCCCATAACTTCAAAAATAATTTGTTTTAATTAAGAACGCAGTTGTCTTGTTGGGTAAACTTTGTATTGTTCAGTCTGTACTATAGTAAGCTAGACATTCTGTATAGTCAACTAGACAGCTCTCTGCATTGTTCAGCCCTTCACAGGTCTATCTATGTACAGCAAGAAATGGCAGCTACAGTACTGTAATCCATTTAGCCAGATAACTAATCTCTATGCATGCAGTCGTGCACACATGCACGCACACACACACAACCCTAGTCAAAGAGGGGACCACAGTTCTGTCCCCAATTAGACGTGTCCCCACTCTCCAATCAACTGATGTACGGCAGCTGTTAACGTTACACAGTATGCACATGCATACATTGAGTGGCAAATCGAGTGGCAAAGTGAGTTTAACGTAGTTTCATGCAATCAGATAGGACATCTTTTTGGATGTGTCAAGGCCAGAAAGTATTTTTTTTGCCACTCAGTAGGCATTCCCACATACAGTAACTTCCGGGTATGATGATGATGTCACACGCATACCCTCTATAGCAGACATTGGCTGTGTCAGTCCCTGTGACCCTTTGGTTAACAGCGTATTTCTGTTGTTCCACCAGGGGACCTACTGTACATCTACTGTACATTTCCATCGTCTATTTTCAGTTGTAGGGGTTCAGCGCATAGCTGGAGCAGAGAGGGGAGGGCTGGCACTGCCTGGCAGAGAGGGGAGCCTCTGTTCCAGATCTGCCCTACAAAAGACTTAAACCTCAAATTATCTTCTCCTCATGCGAGGCCAGATCTTATCCCTGCTTTTGTGGCCCTCAATTTGAGTTGCGTACGAATGAGGTAGTTCTGTTCATGTTATCGGATCAACTCAGGCCTTTCCAGAATGTGTTTCTACTTTGGTTCTTTTTGCTATAGTTATTATATAACTTTGGGCGCCGGCCTACTTGGGAATGATGCGAGTCAAGAACGATGCAAGTTGGAAATGCATTCATGTAATACCCGTTATACACGTTGTCAGAGTACCCGTTGCACCAGTTTGTCTGTGTACCTTTTATGCCTAGGGCTGTCACTAGTGTTTTATGCATTGAACATTAATTGGAATGTTACAATTTGTATTTCTGTTTGCCTTTTAGGCTCCGTATTCATAAATTGCACAGGGCAGATATGACAAATAACTTAAATGTACAAAGAAAACACATTTAATCATTTTTAATAGTTTTCTTTCCAAAACATGTACAAAATAGTGGAAATAGTTGATCTATGTCATGAATTGACGTGTTGTAAGCTTGTAATCTGCTATTTCTGCTATTTTTGGAAATGTATGGACATGGAATAACGATTGGCGAAATACTTACAGGGTAATTATGTATGCAGGCATGCCCAAATATGAGGTCTCGGCCAGTCTATGACACCATATTGATGACATTAGCGTACTCCATGGGGATTTGCGTTTGTATTGCTAATTATTGGAGATCCCCAGATCCAACCGACTTTCCTCTGGACATGGGTTGACCAGAGAGGGACTGAGCTTGACCAGCGCTGACTGACTTTGAAGTAGGTTGGTCAGACGGTTGACTCTGGGAATAACATGCAGCATACGTTGTTATCAATCTTAATTATATTTGATTTATTTGTTTGTGTATTACGCATTTATGTTTTGGTGGCGGTATTGGCGCAGGTTGTAGAGCGGCGGCTTGGGACTCAGAAGGTTCCTGGTTCAACCGCTGGCTTCCCCTGGGATAGCGTTGAAGTGTACTTGAGCAAGACACTGATCCTGCAGGTTGGTGCCTTGCATCGTTTCCTCCATGCAAGGCAAAATCTCCACTATTATGCAATTTGGAATAGTCACAACTTTATAATAACATCCCAATGATGTCTATAAAATATTGACGCTGAGATATTTTCACTAACCTGAAAATGTGTATTTGTTACTTACGTTCGTAAACATAATTTGTGCTAAATGTGCGGCTATGGGTGGTTATAGGGGACTGACTGGAGAATATGGCTGTACCCTGGTGATTCTTTTTCCCCGTACTGATGATGTTACAACAGTTGGAGGCAAATACTTAACACATCAATATTAAGTAGTTTACTACGGTAATACATTATCCATGATCTTATGAACTAATGTGAACTATATATGAACTTCAGCCCGCGATGCAGCCTGGTGACGAGGTATCAATCCAACCGATCTGAAACTGAAGACTAATGCACAGAATTATTACTCACGCTAGTTACTGTATAGAGAACTTTAAATTACAGCAATCTGTTTGTGTTCTGGAGTAATTAAACTGACATGAGCTCTTGTACCGAACTGAGGCAAAATAATGTTGGAAATTACCCGTTGCTTCCTTACCCTCTAGCCTTTGATTGCCTTTCAATAAAAACCAGCGGAATAACTAGACGCCAGTAGGACACCACGCAGCACCAACACCAAACTGCGCTTTGGTTTATAAACAGCGGGTCACTGTACAGTTGTGAGCGTACCTGTCGCGATTGTGAACAGAGCAGCAGCAGCAGCCGGTGAAAACTAGCCCAAACTGAGTTTTGGTTTATAAACAGCGGGGCACTGAACAGTAGTTGTGAACATACCTGCCACGACTGAACAGAGCAGCAGCAGCCGCAGCTCAGCACACTGGCAGTCAGGGGATCCCACTGCACCCTCGCCTCTTCTGACTTTTTTCACGTTATTAGCCTACACACTCCACCAGAGCTGTTGGGCAGGGGGGGCTCCAGGGGGGGCTAGAGGGGGCTTTAGGCTCGATAAGACTGATCGATACGGTGCTCGTTATCAATACAAATTATGTCCATGTTCCATCTCTACTCCTCATGCGTTGAAGGAAACATGAGGTCAGTCCGTTGCTCTCCCCAGGTTGGCAGAGGGAGTGTATCGCCCAGGAATACAGTACACAATTGACACTGGGTGAAAAAACAGAGATACTGAGGTGCAATAAGAACAAGCATGCAATCGATTCAAAAAGCCTTTAGAAAGGTTACACAGTTGATGCCATATAATTCTACTGGATACAGGGTCAGCAGTGTCAGTGGTCTCTGAGGAATACTACCAGTCAAACCTCACCCGTTTCCCACTAAAACCAGCCTCCAGATTGAAGCTGAAATCATACTCAGGCCAGATAATCCATGTAATGACATTTAACATTCATTAATACTGAATGATGAGTATCAACTATTTATATAATTATATAATTATTTATTTTTTATGGATAAAAAAAAGAACAATATCACATAAACAAGAATGAAAATAAATGATACTGTGTGTCTTCATCAAGTCAAACATCAAAGTACAACTTTGATGTAACAACTTACCTTGATACATACTGTACTATAACCATTTCTATTCAGGGTAGTGTGCATATCAGCAGGGCGGCAGTGGCTCAGAGGTAGAATTACCGGATGGAAACCGCAAGGTTCCCAGTTCGAACCCGGGCTCCCCCAGAGTTAGTGTCGAGGTGTCCTTGAGCAAGACACTTAACCCCTAATTGCTCCCGATGTGCAGGTTCGTGCCTTGCATGGTTTCCTCCGGCATCGGTGTGTGAATGGGTGAATGTAATGCACAATGTCTGTAATGCGCCTTGGATAAAGGCGCTATATAAATCCACTTACCATTTACCATTTCAACTTACTGATAATATATGTAAATATTTTTGTCTCAATTTTCCAAAAAACATTGATTCTGATGTGACTTGGATGTGATGTCTATGTTCGGCCACAGGGTGGCGCTGTGTGTCTGACAGATTTGTGCTGTAGTTCCACAAGTAGCTCTCTTGAGCTCTGCAGGAAATCTCCACTCCAGATATGATTTATATGGTGATTTATATGGTCCCTCATGCAATGGCCAGATAAATGGTCCCTCATGCAATGGCCAGATCAAATACTGATAATATGAAAATGCCAAAAGAGGTGCAGTATAATACTGTGCTTTTATCATTATTTAATAGAAATTCTGATCTATACAAGCTCACAACACGTTGCAATGATAGCTTATACGTCTACTATTTTTGGAAAAAATAAATAAAAGTGAAAGTGCATGGTAGGTCTGTGGGTTTTATTTCTTTCCCGAATCCTGAAAAGTAATCGTTTTGGACATACAAGGTTTCCATGCAACAGCGACCATAATACATAATTTTAAAAATAAAAACACACAGCCATCAATTTTAAAATCAACCTCTTAACTTCTCTGAGGCATAGTCTGCAGGACAGGGCAGAATATAGTTCAGTGAATTTCCATGGAGAGAGGGATGAGAAGAGCAGACAGACGGTGAGAAGATAGGTGATGCCTAGAAACGTTCTGGGAAAGAAGAGAGAACATGGTCATAGTGACACAGAGAGAGAGACTGAGCTACACACACGCACGCGCACCGCACATGCAAAATGAGAATTGGAAAGAGGAAGAGAAACACTTGTGTTTATTCTAAACACCCAGCTGGTTGGCAGATCACATGACTAGTTGGAATGTTGGTGCCTGCGGGCTTCTTTGATTGGTTACTGACTGTTTGCACTTTACAGTATAGAAGTCAAATGCACGCACGCACGCACGCACACACAGTCACACACGCGCACACAAAGCATAGTTATTTCTGTGCTGACTGACCTACTAATGTTACCATGTAGTCCATGCCTGCTAGGCTCATGAGCTAGCATCTCTCTCTCTCTCTCTCTCTCTCTCTCTCTCTCTCTGTCTCTCTCTCTGTCTCTCTCTCTCTCTCTCTCTGTCTCTCTCTCTCTCTCACTCTGTCTCTCTCTCTCTCTCTGTCTCTCTCTCTCTCTCTCTCTCTCTCTTCTCTCTCTCTATCTCTCTCTCTGTCTCTCTCTCTATCTCTCTGTCTCTCTCTGTCTCTCTCTCTCTCTATCTCTCTCTCTCTCTGTCTCTCTCTCTCTCTCTCTCTCTCCCCTTGTCTTTCTTTATTATTTACAATCTTTCTTTCTTTCGCGTCTAAGTGATTCATTATGTATGGATGATAATAGCAGATAGTATCGTGTTCTCCATGTTGTACAGTGTGTAATGTCAGCAATAATAGATCACATATTCTATAAATAATCTTATGTTATCATATCAATATCTATGAACCCAGATCCATCAGTGTGTATGTGTTCATCTTATGGTCATGCTGTGTGTGTGTGTGTGTGTGTGTGTGTGCGTGTGTGCGCGTGCGTGCGTGCGTCTACTTGATACATATGTATGTATGTGTAAGTGCATCTTTCTGAAAATATGCTTCTATTTTTCGCCGTATTGCACACACACACACACACACACACACACACACACACACACACACACACACACACACACACACACACGCCCCAGCACATTTTATGTCTACAGTACATGTGTGCATTTGGACATGCACTCATAAACATGCTTCCGTGCATGTGTTTGTGTGTGGGGGTGTGCTTGTGTTGCAGCATGTCAGTGGGGTCTCCCATCTGTTCCTTGCCAAACATAGAAAGAGTCCCAGGACAGCTTCCCAGGCATACACTGACAGCTTGACTAGAGGCTCTGCCTTGGTTCTCAGGGACAGGCTTGGGACTCAATTCCATGCTTTGAAATAATAAGGATTCCCTTAACACTCATGGTGCTGCCAGAGTTGTTCAAAAGTAATGGCACTAGAGTGCCAAGCAAATGGGCAGATTTTACTCTGAAAAGCCCCGCCTTCCATTTCCCCCCAAAACCTGGGAGGTATAATGTTCCATTACTGCCTCGTGCTACTAAGTCTGATCTCTCTCTAGAAGCGTTTATATTCCAAACGAGATGCTTGGTTAAGTCAGAAACTAGGACAGAACATTGCCGTTCTGATCAAAACCATGGACAGCGCCGTAGATTCAGAGATAATAGCCAGATTTGCCCGTAAACAAGGAAGTGAACGGCTGCGCGCATGCGCAAAACATGTCCGGGAGTGCAGGTTAATCTCAGTTACAGTATGGCTGCATTGGATCGCGTATGCAAATAGTCTACGTTAATCTACACGCTATGTGTGCTAGTATGTATGTAGATTAATTAGGCCTGACCTCAACATTTAAAATAATTCTTCTAAAATAGCAGACCTACAAGCTCGTGAGCTTGTAGATCTGCTATTTTTCAATAGCTAAATTATAACATAATGTTTAAAACACCAAAAGGGGTTCCCGCCCAAAATGGGTTAGAGTCCTCAGATAACAGTGCCTACACACAACAGGCTGTAAAATCTGTTATGGGTTGAATTGACCCAGTGAGTGATCAACAACACTTCAGTCAAAAGCTCTCTGTCAGGGCTTCCTTCTGTCTTGGAGTGTATTAGAAATGATCACATGGTGGTTTCTCACCCCTCCAAGTATGATGGAATGGTCAAATAGCAGCCATGTGAATATGGTCAATAGACCCATTTTCATATTCATGCTCTTCACACTTTCTCTTTCACCCCCTCTGCTTCGCTCTGTGTCTTGCCTCAGTGTGTGTGTGTGTGTGTGTGTGTGTGTGTGTGTGTGTGTGTGTGTGTGTGTGTGTGTGTGTGTGTGTGTGTGTGTGTGTGTGTGTGTGTGTGTGTGTGTGTGTGTGCGTGCGTGCGTGCGTGCGTGCGTGTGTGTGTGTGTCACTCACCCTGTCTTTCTCTCTCTTGCTGTGTTGTTTATAAGTCTCTCTTGAGGTGAGACAACCACAGCGAGACCACACTGTGTGTGTGTGTGTGTGTGTGTGTGTGTGTGTGTGTGTGTGTGTGTGTGTGTGTGTGTGTGTGTGTGTGTGTGTGTGTGTGTGTGTGTGTGTGTGTGTGTGAGACAGAGAGTGCGCGTGTGTACGCGCGCGTGCGAGGGAGCATCAGTGTGCATGCAACTTAGTCCAGATGGTCCAGCTGTCGGAATAATGACTCTCGGTCAAAGTGTTCTTTACCCTCTCTTTCTCTCATCTTCTATTAAACACTCCTTTCATCTTCTCTAATTCATTGCTCTTGTTTTTGGCTGGTGGCTACTGTTCCCTTGTTCTTGATGCTAGTGTTCTGTTGCCACTTCACTACCTACTCCTACAAAGTAAGAGAAATGACAGTACATTCAGCTCATTATGTATTTGTCTCTCTCTGACTCACTACCTCCAGTCACCCATAACCCCCTGCTCTCTCTGTGTGTGTGTGTGTGTGTGTGTGTGTGTGTGTGTGTGTGTGTGTGTGTGTGTGTGTGTGTGTGTGTGTGTGTGTGTGTGTGTGTGTGTGTGTGAGAGAGTTGTGCAGGTGTATGAACTAACTTACACATACAGCACACAGCATCACTGCAGCATGTATGAATGTAGAGTGACATCCTTGCAATTTAAAAGGAAAGGTTACACATGCTTTATCCCCCCACGCCGCTCGACCTGTGTCCTCACATCTCCCCGTCTCTCTCTCTCTCCCCCCCCCTCTCTCTCTCTCCCCCCCTCCCTCTCTCTCTCTCTCTCTCTCTCTCTCTCTCTCTCTCTTCTCTCTCCCCCTCCCTCTCTCTCTCTCTCTCTCTCTCTCTCTCTCTCTCTCTCTCTCTCTCTCCCCCCTCCCTCTCTCTCTCTCTCTCTCTCTCTCTCTCTCGCTCCATCCCTATCCCTCTCTCTCTACTACTACTACTCTGCCTCTCTCTGTCTCTCATTGATCTTGCTGCTGAGAGGCGGGCCAAGAGAGGCATTGGAGCGAACAGAGGGAGAGAGCCGTAGCGATAGAAAGAGAGGCACAGACTCAAACAGAGAGAGAGGGGACTGGTGCTGCAGAGAAGGACGAGAGAAATAACATTATCCTATACATACATACATACATACATACATACATACATACATTTTGGGGGACAAATTGAGGAGACACCAATACATTCTGACACGCACGCGAGCGCACGCACGCACGTGCACACGCACACACATACACAGAGTGATACACGCTTACGCTGACACACACGCGGACAGTGACCATGTTGCTGCATGCTGCGTCCTGACGGGCTGCGAGGATTACACTGATGAAGAGGATGATGTGTACCATAGCGACGAAGAGCGTGGGGGAGCAGACGCCTGCCGGTCACAGCTGAGGAGCGTAGCCAGGCGGGGGGTGGGGGGGGTGGGGGGGGGGCTGGGGAGAGGGGGGCGGGGTTGTTTAGGGCTGCGTGTGTGTGGCAGGCAGGCAGGGGTGTGTTGTGGCATGGGATGGAGTGCGGCCGGAGGAACACGTGTGTGTGTTTGTGTGTGTGCGTGTGGAATGAAGGCTAGGATGCCCCCCCGGCCCCGTGGCACCAGCTAGTTAACGTTAGCCACATGTTGTGCCACTGCAAAGTAGCATGCACCAACAACACCATATCTCTGATGTTTGGATGCAAGGTAGGTTAAGTGCACTGCTCTCTTTCTGTCTGTGTGTGAGTGAGTGTGTTCGGTGTTTGGTAATTTTTCTTTACCGCAAATATTGTACAGCAGAGTTATGGACTTGTGGTCTGTATTGGTGAAATGCACTGATAGTTAGGGAAGAATACGTCCACAGAGAAAGAGATCGAGAGACAGAGAGAGAGAGCTAATGACTAAGCTTGTCCTGGGGATGAGGTAAACTAAGGTTAGAGTAGCCAGCGGGAGAGAGCAAAAGGAGGGAACAGCGGGACCAGCGTTTGGATTATGCTATCGTGCTAGAGTACATGTGTTTCTGTGTTTGTGTTTGTGCATATATTTGTTTTACTTAGAGATGCACCGTTGTTGCAGTGAGAGAGAGAAATGTGTTTTGGCTTGGCTTACACATTTTGAGCTGTCTGCACTCTGCAGCCAATTCAGTAGCACAGGTCCTTTCCCTAAGCCCACTTAGGATGACCATTACCTGTCAGTTCACTTGAATCACATTTAAACCTACACTGGTTTTAAAGTAAAAAATAAAATAAAATCTTAGATGTAGTTTACAGATGCAGAAAACACACATCTCAATTGACAGTAACTATGGGTACTTGCAGTATGTTCAGAAGACAGAATGCTAATGCAAAGAGAACTAGAAGAAGTGCCCTTCTGGGCACAGGTCTCCACCAGGAGGATAGGAGTACTGTGTGTGATGTTTGGCAAAATGTTTAGGAGTAATATTGTGTGTGTGTGTGTGTGTGTGTGTGTGTGGTGTGTGTGTGTGTGTGTGTGTGTGTGTGTGTGTGTGTGTGTGTGTGTGTGTGTGTGTGTGTGTGTGTGTGTGTGTGTGTGTGTGTGTGTGTGTGTGTGTGTGTGAGATACAATCTGAAGGAGTAATATTAGAAAATGTGTTTTACATATGTCGGCCTCCTGGCGAAGAGCAGATGTGAAAAAGGCAAAGGTTTTTCCTTGGCCTCTAGGGAGTTGGCATACAAAGTTATCCACAGATCCGTGCAGTTAGAGGTAAAAACACTTTTCGGCAAGTTATAGCGCCACCATGAGGCTGAGTTGAAAATGTTCACGTGGCATTTCTTCCTCGGCCTAGAGGGAATGTGCGTGCACAATTTCACGGAAATCACACGATGTATTCATGATTTGCAGCATTTTGTTTGAAACTGAGCACTCCTGCGAACTAAGCCAATCTTAGCCAATCAGGATGGAGTCTGAGAAATCTGAAAGACCTGTTTCGTTGAATCGCTCTAGAGAGACTGTATACCAATTTGCATGATGTTTGGACAAAATCTGTAGGTGTACTACAAATCGGCCTCCTGGTAGCGCTATAACAGACCCTTCTGGAAATTCTGGGGCAGAGGTTCATCGTTGGCATCCAGGGAGTGTGTGTGCAAAATTTGACATCGACCGAGTGCAAAACATACTCTCTCCCCATGCCTTCGGCCTGGTGGAGACAAAAACAGAAAACGATGAACAAGGAACATCAGTTTTCTATCGCTCTCTAAGTAAGTAAGTAGGTCGGAGAGGTTTATCTGTGTACCACAATTAACGAGACACTCATGGAGTTTGGAGTCAGTTGGGTCTCACAGCAGACGTGTGCTCCAAATAACTCCACACTTTGCTCACACATTGCTCAGTGTTCTCTTGGGATAGCTGTTTCCGCACCCTTAATGTACTTATACAATGTACAGTTTGTATGAAACTCTGTTTTACGCAATAATTTTGCAGACTAGTGGATTCTTAGGTTGAAGATCTGTTCTTTTTCCTCATGCATGCTTCCACTTGCCCCTCCACTGCTAGGCGATCGCTAAACATGAAATGGTCCGTCAGTGAAAGGGTTCCCCTCCGTCCACTTCAATGTTAACTGAAAATTTAAAACCCCTTTTTCTCGGATTCTTTTCCCAGATTGAGTTTTTGATCAAAACGGTGATGTTCACTACTCATAACTAACCGCTAGGCGCGGTTACAAAATGTACATTTTGGGTGAGTAAAAAAAAAGATTGGGGCTAACTCTAGTCTACATAGCCGTTGCATTGGGCTGAAAAGACCTCGGCAGAGAAGGCAAAAGACCGAAACAATTATGGCAGTAGATGAGTTAACATATTACTGTTCGCACCCTTGGCCCGACTTCAACCTTTGCATGGTTTGTTTGTTTGTTTGTTTATTTATTTATGTTGGTAGCGGCATTCCACAGGTGTATCGCTGAGTCAACAAAATCCACATCTAGAAATGTTGATATGAAACGTCTTTTTATTCCCAAATATTTTTTAACACACAATGACAAATTAAATGAATCAATACAGTAACGGCATGGCCTATTTCTCACCTAAAATGTTTGAAAAAATGAATAAAATAAAATAATTATTTTTTATTACACATGGGGCAGAAGGTTTGGGAAAATACCTCCCTCTGCTCTCCTTTCCACGGCACTAGTATCCAATGAAATTGTTTTCATAGCTGTGGGGTGTGGCCATTGCAGAAGTTAGTTGGGAGGGAAAAAAACGTGCAGCTAGGAAATGTCAGCCCATATTAGGGTAGGTGCATCGACTGGGGCTAAATTTAGCAAGCATCTTCTGTAGCACTCTGAAAGCAGTCAGATGCAAATTCGCATGAAATATTAAAATTTCCATCCAACTGTTTGAGAGTGCCGTCTTTGATGAGAAGAAATGTTTAATGTGCTTCGTGTGGCACTGAAGCACACTGAATATATTTTCATTTTTTCATTTAACCTTTATTTAACCCTAAAATGCCACTCAGTTAAAATCCATTACATTAAATGTGCATTTTTTTTTATCTTTTTACTTTTGGAATTAATTCATTGAGAAACAATAATGCCAGACTGCGGTTACAGTAGGTTCAATGGTGACCGGGGAGTCCGTCATTATGTGTGAGAGGGAGTGAGTTGGCTAAAGTGTGTGTGTGTGTGTGTGTGTGTGTGTGTGTGTGTGTGTGTGTGTGTGTGTGTGTGTGTGTGTGTGTGTGTGTGTGTGTGTGTGTGTGTGTGTGTGTGTGTGTGTGTGTGTGTGTGTGTGTGTGTGTGTGTGTGTGTGTGTGTGTGTGTGTGTGTGAGAGAGTGTCAAATTCAGATTTAAAGTTGTAATAAACTCCATGAACTTCACTTCTGGCCAATCAGATCAACTCACCTTGACAGCCTGCCAGGTACCCACAGGAGAGAGAGAGAGAGAGAGAGACAGAGAGAGAGGGAGAGAGAGAGGGACTTGAACAACGTGTCCAAAAAGAAATGGTGTAGGTCAGAGGGAGTGATGCTTTGGCAACATTGTTTTAGGAACTTTCATGCCAATAAATCTTTGAATTGAAATCATTTGAACGCTGTGTTGGAGAGGGAGAGAAGTACTGGGGTTTGTTCTTTCCGATATTATTGTGCGTGCGTGTGTGTGTGCGTGTGCGTGTGCGTGTTAACAGTGCGTTAGCTAGATAAAAGCAAGCTACCACTGCCTGTGTAAAGCCGGATTTATACTTCATTGTGCGCTGGTAGCATATTCCGAACATATCTGATCTACAAGGTCACAATCAAATATTTTCAATCTAGAGCAGGAGATTGTAAATCTCCTGCACTTGTTCTACAAAGTCTTCCAGTGGTGCTGTTAGAATCCAGGGGCTGTGGAAGACTAGGGAGAATCCTCTCATCATCATCATCATCATAAATTCTGCATCAACTAAGTATTGCAGTAGCCACTGCAGACGGGCCTTGTTAAAAAATGTTCTACAGTTTCAACCAACTTCGGAATGTACTGATTGGCAGTCTGAATGTACTGATTGTGCTGATTGCGAGTCTGAAAACTCTTCAGACTTCACCGTAGCACTGCCATAAGCACTTTCCCTAGCCTTGACGACCTTGCAGGCGCATGCAAAGGCTAAAATATGTAATTTAGATAAAGCATATTATGTAGAGTCTACATAATATGCTATCTGTACAATGAAATGTCTACATTGTAGACATTTCATTGTACAGATATTCTACTGTTCGGTTCTTAGTTTACTTATGATCTTAGACTACTAGTTGACTATTTCTATGTATTTGATGTTACCTTGTGTTGTTCTTACTGTAAGTCCATCCATCCATCTTCAACCACTTATCCGTAGTTGGGTCGCGGGGGCAACAGCTCCACCAGAGAGCTCCAGACTTCCCTCTCCAGAGCAACATTAGTAACTTCCTCCTGGGGGATCCCGGGGCATCCCATGGCCAGTGAGTCGATGTGATTCCTCCAACTGCGCCTTGCTCTGCCCCGGGGTCTCCTCCCAGTGGAACGTGCCTCGAGGACCTCTCTAAGAAGATGCCCGAGAGGCATCCTAACCAGATGCCCGAACCACCTAAGCTGGCTCTTTTCCAAGCAAAGAAACAGCGACTCTACTCCCGAGTCTCTCTCACGTGACTTCTTTTTTTTATATATATTTTTTATCCCACAATTTTGCAACCCAGTGTCACCCAGTGTCAATTATCTATGTAATCCTGGGCGCTACACTTCCTCTGCCAACCTGAGGGGGGCAGTGGACTGACCTCATGCTCTCTCTCCCGTGACTGAACTTCTCACCCTATCTCTAAGGGAGATGCCAGCCACCCGTCGAAGAAAACGCATCCTTATTATTTCGGTCATGACCTGTCATGAGGTATGGCTCAGTCACTGAGCTTCGTTCACTGTCAGTGAGAGCCAGTGTTCCCTCATAGTGATTGGGTCTGGAGTGAATGTACCAACATGGACTTCCAGATGGAGAAATACGTCTACAAGAGAAAAGGTGATGGTGTGTACATCATGAAGGTTGCACGAAGATTGCTCGGTAGACAGAGAGCTTTGCCTTCTGGCTCAGCTCTCATTTCGTCACAACATTGCGGTACAGCAACTGCAAATGCAATACCGCACCTGCTGCTCCGATTCACCGGCTGATCTCCTTCTCCGTCCTCCCCTCACTCGTGAACAAGACCCTGGGATACTTCACCTGGGTGATGTCTCATTCCCTACCCCGACTGCACAATCCATCAGTTTCCTGCTGAGAACCATGGCCTCAGATTTGGAGATGCTGATCCTCATCCCAGCCGCCGTACACTCGACTGCGAACCAGTCCAGTGAGAGCTGAAGGTCTTGGACCGATGGTGCGATCAGGACCACATCATCTGCAAAAAGCAGAAGATGCTTTTCTGCAAAACTGTGCCTGCAAATGCCTAAATTGTGAAATTCTGGGCCATTCCAATACTGATGTCTAAACTCTATTTGATTGACAGCTGACACCAGTTATAAATGTTTATTGATTCTTCCAGCCTTGATTACACCACCATCTTTGAATGAGCACACATTCAGCCATACAAATGTGTGAAATAATCTATATAATATAACCTTCTTTCACATGACAGAAATACTTTTGTGAAGAATAACTGTCACAACATGTATGCAACACAACAGATAAACAATGGTCATTGCCTCATTGGTCAATGTCATCTTATTTTGGAGATAGGTCAAAGGCACGAGACGCGCTGGTTAAAAATAGCCTACAGAAAATGAATCAGGCGACGTGGTGTTTACTTACTGATGATGGTGCTAAATCCATCTTGTATTGCATTAGTAATAAGAAATATGATGAACGACGTGATTTATATGATATTATGTTTGTTTATAAACTAAACCATGCACTGGTTGGGAATCAACGTCACATAGTGCTGCAATGTGGAGGGTTCTGTACTGTTGGACTATTGGATGCTAGTTGTATACATCAAACACAAAAAATGTAAAACTATGCAAAAAGAACAATCACAGAAAGGAATGACTCTGAGCCAACTGGCAACAACAAAGAGGGGATCAGATTTCAATGACACTCGAGAAGCGTGCTATTTACAAAGTGACTATCGAATTCTTTTTTTTAATCATCAAGTTTCATCTGATCCAGTGTCCATAAAATGTAAATCAGCCTGTTTATCCAAGAGATATGAAATGATCAATGAACAAGCGTGTCTCTGTCAAACATAAGAGGACTGCTTATGTTGGTCACATAATTCATTGTCATTGTTTTGACAATAGGAGACATGGTTGTGACTCACTAGTGTCATACAGAATGAAAGAGGTGAGATGAAATTATATAATCACTGCCTGAAAAAAGGTATTATTGGATTTATTTTTAGAAGAAATGTGCAACCCCAAGTGGTCAAATCAACCTGCTTTGGAAACGTTCCAATCGGCACAACCCTACAAAATAAACAAGGTTGTAATGACATCGTTTCCACTCCTGGCAGTTGAAAAGACAACACTGAACTCTAGCATATGATGTCAGTGTGTCAGAGCAACGGACTATCACTATGTCTGCTTTTGTTTGCTAGATGCGGTACGTCTAATTTATGTGCATATACACTGTACAGTGTTGCTGCTGCTACTTTTGTGCACTGTTAGCTCTTTACATCCCCTCGGGGATCATTCTGACTCCTCTCCAACTAGGGAGGTCAAATGCAGTACAGGAAGCCGGTGTTGTCAACACATTAAGTGTGCTGCTATCTAAAGGCAACATTTTATTGGTTTTGCAATTAGGTTGGTTAGACGGTTGTTATTCAGTTAGATCACAGGCAAGCAGAGGGTGTGAGCCTGACGGGTAAACAGAGAGAGAGACAGAGACAGAGAGGCAGACAAACAAACAGTTGAGCGAAGCAGAGTAACAAATAGAACTAGAAAAAGTGCCCTTCTGGGCACAGGTCTCCACCAGGATGATAGGAGTGTGGGTGATGTTTGGCAAAATGTTTAGGAGTTTAGGAGTAATAGAAACATGTTTGTTTTTTGCAACAATTTTCTTCATTTTGTTGAGGAAATGCAGAGCCAGATCACTCATAGC
This sequence comes from Electrona antarctica, assembly GCF_951216825.1. Taxonomy (NCBI): domain Eukaryota; kingdom Metazoa; phylum Chordata; class Actinopteri; order Myctophiformes; family Myctophidae; genus Electrona; species Electrona antarctica. The sequence continues at coordinate 21,719,261 of NC_136812.1, forward strand.
ATCTCTGAGGATAGAATTCTGGATGAGCAGGACATGTGCAGCATTTTGTACAAAATGGGCCACTCCTGAAAACTTTGGAAGGCAATCTTAGCCAATCAGTGTAGAATCTGAGAAATCCAACAGACTCGTCTTGATCACATGACTACAGAGATCATGTGTACCGATTTGCGTGAGATTTGGATGACATCTGTGCGACTAATATAAACAATGTGTTTTGCAGAAATCGGCCGCATGTTGACGCTATAACCGGCAGATGTGGAGGGATGCAGGGAAAAGGTTTTTCCATGGCCTCTAGGGAGTGCGCATACATAAGTTGTATACAGATCGATGCAGTTATAGGTAAAAACAGGAATTGCCCTGTTATAGCGCCACCGTGAGGCTGATTTGGAAAAAAAATAGTGGCATGTCGTCCTCGGCCTAGTGGAAATGTGCATGTATAATTTCACGGAAATTGCACACTGTTTGTGATTTGTGGCATTTTGTTCGAAACGGACCAATCATGTGAGCTTTGGAAGCCAATCTTAGCCAATCAGGATGGAAGATGGGAAATGATGCAGATCCGTGTTGATCACATGACTATGGAGATAGTGTACACCGAATTGTGTGATGTATGGATAAAATGTGTACGAGTAATCTACAGAAATGTTTTTTGCCTAAATCGGCCTAATGGTGGCGCTATAACAGGCCGTTGAGGAATATTTGGGGCAGAGGTTCAGGGAGGCATCCAGGGAGTGTGTGTGCAAAGTTTGGCATGGATCGGGCCAACGGTGCCAGAGATTAGCTGGTAACGGACGGACGGAAGGAAGGACGTACGGACTGACACACGCACACACACGGATGGAGTGCAAAACATACTCTCTCCCCATGCCTTCGGCCTGGTGGAGACAATAAAAGAAAACTGTGGAGAGATAAAAAGGGAGATAAAAGATGGGACATCAGGATAGTTGTCCTGGTCTGATCACGTGATCGGAAATCGAGGCCGAGGAAACTGAGGAAAACCATAGAACTATGTCTGAACTGATTAAAGTTTTATCTTGCTATGCATGGATATAATTTACATCCACATGCAGCACCAAAGTCTGTGTCTGCAGCCACCCATATAATGATATTAGACTACTGGATATATAGGCCCTCATTTATCAATTGAGTGTAAATTCTGCCCCAAATTCGAGTGTAGGTTTCGTAGTACACCCACGTCGCGTCGGCATTTATAAAGTGACCGCAAACAGCTGATCCTTCCTAATTTAATTCCTAGCAGTAATAAATGTGACGGCTGAAATCAATCTGGCACGCCCTATGAAATCAAGCCTCGCCCTCGTTTTTGCGACATGAACAACTGCAATACGACCTGGAAACCATGGTTACAGGAAAAAAAAAGTTTCACTCGCTTGCCTAAGTTGCCTTGCTGCCCCCTCCCATACACACACACACACAGACGCACACGCAACTTGTTGTATCTTAAATAAATAAACCTGCATGAATTAAATAAAGCTGTAGGACTACCCTGTCTGTTTCTCCTCTCGCTTCGCTTCCCTTGCTGCCCGCCTCACCCCCCCCCCCCCCCCCCCGCACGCACGCACGCACATATCGCAATTTGCAAGCAACTGTCACTGTGTTGTTAGTTGTATATTAAATTATTAAAGTCTTTATTCATTTAATATACAACAAGATATATTAGTGAACGAAAACCTGAACCTGTGAACCATGAATTATATAACAAATAGGCACGCACACACGCTGCTGTTCTGCAAGGTGCATCTCCTGTCCTGTCTATCTGTCTCTCTCTATCACTGTGGTCCGTCCGTGACACCGTGACCAATTGACCATATGCACGTTCGACAGTCTATTTAAATGGCCTCGCTGTCAACTGTCAATTATATGAATATTGCAGCCAAAACCGTAGCCTCATGTGGCACTGGACAGTGGTGGTGGGCTGCAGGCTGGCTTAGCCTATACTATCTCCGATGCGTTCCCACTTGCGCTGGCACGGCATTCGAGCGACGCGTCGGGTTTATTAAACGAGGAGGAGATTGCACATACTGATACTGTAACTCCAGAAAGACATCAGCCTGCTGTAGATTAGGCTACAGTAGGCTACCCAAGTTGGGACTCTCCGCAGCTGCAGCGCTGCACTATACTCTCCAACGTCCCGTCATGGAAATATTTCAGCACAGACAGCCCAAATCCTCGCATGTATGCGCTCATCATGCAAAACACTGTTTAAATGGCTTACGCATCTAACTTGCAACATTGTTTTTAAATGCGCGATTTTAATTGCTTGCTTGTAAAGTTGGAAATCTCCTACTAATTTCATATGACACAAAGACACATCGTTGATGTATTCCTTTACTTTTTTAATTTTTTACATTTAGCCCATATACATACCTATACAGTTTTATATAAACATTTTAGGAGTGAATACATATGTTTCGATGCCTGTGACAGCCTCTCAGCTGGTCAAACAATGCTGCTCCGCTGTTCTACGACAGAAAAACAGGCGAGGACAAAGCGTACGACAGCTCCCGACCAGACGTGATTTTTGTCTTGGCACAAGTTCAAATTCAAGCTTTGGCGCAAATCGTAAATGCCGAAAATTGCGGTAATTTCGGCGTACACCCATATTTTGGCGTACGCACGGTTGATAAATGAGGGCCATAGTCTGTGATTTTGGATATTATACTACTACTTGTGATATGGCATAACAAGTATAACAATATAAAGATCGGATCCGGAAAAATCTGTATCGGCAGATCTCAAAATCAAATGATCAGAATCGGATTGGGAGCAAAAATACGTGATCGGGACTTCCCTAGACATCAGGACAAATTTCAACTGGCCAGAGTTCACTTTTAAAGCTTTTGAGGTGTCTGAGAAGACAAGCAAAAAGCACACACTGGAACTAGGTCAGACATTTTAGCACATACAAAAAATGAATGAATACTTCCTTGGGCGGCTGTGGCTCAGGAGGTAGAGCAGGTCGTCCAATGATCCATGGGTCGGCGGTTCGAATCCCAGCTCCTCCTGTCTACATGTCGAAGTGTCCTTGGGCAAGACACTGTACCCCAAATTGCTCCCGATGTGCTGGTTGGTACCTTGCATGGCTTCCGCCACCATCGGTGTGTGAATGGGTGAATGTAATGCGCCTTGGATAAAGGCGCTATATAAATGCACCATTTACCATTTACCATTTTCCTAGAGTCTTAACATTACCCAGACAGACTATATCTTCACTGTAGAAACTAGACTAGCCATATTCACCGTACAGTATCATTCTGTGCTTGCTGTGTGTTTGTCTTTTTTTTTTTTTTCTCTCTTATCTATCCGTTTCCCCGCCAAAAAACGTAGCCTGTGTTATTTGTCGGGAAGCGCCGCCGCCAAAATACGTAGGCTACGTTTATTCAGTTGTATAAACGTGTTTGATCCGATCTAGTGGAAAGGCTACTCACATTAGCTTCGGATGGCTATCTGTTGTTAGCTTAGACACACTGGAGATGAAACAGACACTGGACATGAAACATGAAAGCACGCACGCTTTCAGTTGCTTTAGTCTTCAAATCGGCAGCATTTCTGGTCAAAACAATGCTTATTGCACGGAGCCTGGCGGTCGCAGTAATGGCGCTGGCCAGTACTTATCAAGGCAGAGAATAACAACCGGTCAAGAGTCAACACACACCATTAAGCTGACACAACATCCGGTCGCGGTGTTTTGGATCTTCAAATTAAGGGTTGAACGGGGCGATATCCTGGCATATAGTAATCATTCTTTAATAAATCGCGGCAGGGATTGTGTTAAGTAAGCCTCTCTGCCATCCATCCTACCAATCTCCACCATAACAAGCAGTCTGACAGAACAGCAACAAAACAACAAGGCACAAAACAACGTGTTTGGGGTGTTTACTGTTAAAGCTACTGTATGTAGAACAGAGGGAGAGATGAGGAGGAAAGACACCAGAAAGGAAGGGTGTGAAGACTGAAGAGACAGAGTGAAAGAGAGAGGGAGAGAGAAAGAAAGAGAGGGAAAGACAAAATGAGAGACAGAGAGGGAGGGAGAGATGTAGGTGTGTGTGTGTGTGTGTGGGTGTGTGTGCGAGCGAGCGAGATGGCCCTTACGGCAGAGGATCCCCTGCTCTTTGAGCTCTCATCAAGCGTGACTAACGCCCAGCTTTACGCACACTAACACACTGACAGCAGATTCAGCATCACAGCGAGTGCCTGTGAGTCAATCTAGTCACGTTTCCCTCACCACGCACGGTGTGTTTGTGTGTGTGCGTGCGCGTGTCTTCGTGTGTGTGCACCACCTGCATACAGATGTGTATAATACATGCATGCGACCGCATCACCATGCAGGTGTATGCATATATCTCTATGCAAGGGCACATGTACATTGCATATCTTTTTTGCATTAAATGTGTAGCAGCATTGTGATAACAGTGTTTATCAGCCTCGCCACTGGGTAGTGGTTGATTGGCGCTGCCGCGAGGGTGTGTGTATACCAGAGCATATGAGCGGAGTGGGGAGCGGAACGGCGGGATTTTGAATTGAGCATGCAGCGGGTTTTTAAAATGGGTCAGAGCGGCTTCGGAGCGAGGACAGCTCCGGTCGGGGTCCGTGCACCACATGTTTGAGCATGCCCAGTCCCACGGAGAGTCACAGAGGCACGTGCTGCGTGTTTCAGACACGCTACAAAATACGTTGTTGTGCCCATGGCTGGGGGGGGAATCAACATGAGCGAATGAGCGAGCGTGACAACAGCCCCCGGGAGTGAGGAGCGGCTCTTCCCCCCGCTCAACGCCGCTCACATGCTCTGGTGTATACTGTACCCCTCCTGAGTCCTGCGGGGCACAGCAGAATCGAACAAGGGTCTAACAGTTAGACTCTAACTGGTGCAAGGTATCCTGATTTGAGATTTACAAACTCAATCTTTGCAATTCTTCCAAGCTGCAGGATGCAATGAACATTATTCCACAATACTAGATGGTCACCTAACTAAGCAAGGAGTTCCTGTACTCTGCATAATCCCTGGGGCATGAATCAAGATGCACAGAAGAGAAAACTATATAGTTTTTATATTAAAATCATTGTGTATCGCAATGCAATTATCATGTCTAGAAGGGGAAAAAAAGGGCCATCTTGCCAATTTGTCCGTGTTGTTGTTTCTCCTTTGTCCGAGTGAGACACACACACAGACACACACACACACACACACACACACACACACACACAGCGTACATTTTGAACAAAGGCAGGCAGCGATGTGTCTTTGACCACTGCCGTGTTGTTTCTGTGTTGTTATTTCTCTGTGAAAAAAGGAGAGAGAGAGAGAGAGAGAGAGAGAGAGGTGACTGTAGAGCAAGGATTGAGAGAGGTATGGAAAGTGCAGTGGAGCATCACCGCGGTTCTAGGAAAGACCCGCTGTGATTGGCCAGGCGACTGTGGCTCAGGAGGTAGAGCAGGTCGTCCAATGATCCATGGGTCGGCGGTTCGAATCCCGGCTCCTCCTGTCTACATGTCGAAGTGTCCTTGGGCAAGACATTGAACCCCAAATTGCTCCCGATGTGCTGGTTGGTACCTTGCATGGCTTCCGCCGCAATCGGTGTATGAATGTGTGTGTGAATGGGTGAATGTAATGCACAATCTATGTAAAGCGCCTTGGATAAAGGCGCTATATAAATGCACCATTTACCATTTACCATTTACCATCAAGCTGGGTTGAAAACGCAGAGCCACAAAGCACAGGCGTGAATGTCATTTCCGTATACTCCGCATACGACACGACAAATGACTTGGCCACCTGAACCGGTACACAAAGTTGTGCGCTCCATGCTGGGCACAACTTTGTGGGCGTGGAATTCTCTCAGTTGTAATAATAGATACTGAAGGATTAATCTACGGTACACTACATTGGGCCTGATTTATATTCAAAATAAAGTCAGTTTGCCTGACAGAAATATTTTGACAGCAAAATAAATAAACTCTGCACTTTTACACCGTTTTTTCAACTCATGTACAGAATGTAACCGCCAAATTGAACAATTAGGGGGCAATTTTCATACTGTTTTATACTGTTAAATTACCACTGAGGGTTTTACTGTGTAGAGCTCCTAGTGAGCCATACCCTGCTGCCTTGGATCTCTGTCAGTGGTTCCGTTTGGCACAGCTACAACTTGTTACAGCTAGCAGGGCCCCTAAATGCCATGAGGAAGACAGTAGCAACCATCCCACGTGTTAATGACTCCAGAGACTAAACGTCTCACTTGGTTCCTGGACAAAAAAAGAAGAAGAAAAAAAACAAGCTTAATTAAGACTGGTGAATCTAATGTAGCTATACTAGCTAAGCTACTGTGATCTCTCTCTGTCTGTCCCCCTCTGACACACTCACACACTCACTCTCACATGCACGCACACATCCACACACGCATGCTCGCGCTTAGTCAGAATTAGTCAGAGCCAGAAAGAGCGGTCAATGGGGGGGGGGGGGGGGGGGGTCAGAAACACCAAAGGTCATGTGGTTCACATATCGCCTGTGCCTAATCAACACCCACTCACTCATGTTCAATGTTGAAACCAGGCATACAGTCATGTTTGTATTGGTTATGGCAAGAAATGGCAAGATGTGTTTGTGAATTTTTCGGGCTGAACAAATAATTAGAAGAAGAAAACGGCAGGTTAAAACACTTTTTTTGTTGTTTTTCTTCTTTGTAATTATTTGTTTGGTCCAAAATATTGTGTTTGTTGTCATGATTTGTCACTACAAGAGTTGGCTTTGTACGACGCTTATAAGGTCTTTAAATACATTTTGAAATGTCTATGGGAAAAATGCATTGGGAACTATTTCCTGGGCCTGCAGGGTCGTCATGAAAGGGGGCGGGACTGCGACGCTCTGAGGAAAAGCAATAGAAAAAAGATCATTAGATCATTTTCAAGATCACTTCCCTTGTGATATATAATGTATATATGTAGACTATATTATTTCTTTGAACCAACAAGGCAAGACATAGCACTTCATAGTATATATGTACAGCATAGTATAGCATATATGTGTAGTTTATATGTATAGTGTCATTATATAGATATGTTCTAGTTATAGTTTATATGTATAGTGTCATTATATAGATATGTTCTATAAGTGCGATAAATGCATTTTTACATATGTGATGTATTCCCATGCTTTTTGTTCTTGCTTATTGTAAGTCGCTCTGGATTAAGAGCGTCTGCTAAATGCCTAAATTGTAAATTGTACATACCTTTCAACATATAATCAGAATAATATATAATATCTAGCAAAAGTAAAGACAAGACCACCAGACATAAACGACCCAAACATGAATAACATTAAACATTAAACACACATCAAATCAAATGAACATGAGGGGCATGAGCAACATCAGTCAATAGTCTGTAGTACATATCACAGTCATATCACATTATGAGGTACTTCTATTGTCATCATTTCATGTCAATTGAGTAAAAGGGTTCTGATGTCACTCCTGGGCATAATCCTGGTGTGTAACTCTCAAGAGGTTTTCCCTCATGACTAAGTCAGGCCACAATGACAACAGATAAGATATACAACATGAACGGTTGCTGCGTTTAATGGGACCAGTATGGATATGTCCTGACCCATTATGTGTGGATGGCTGAATCTCTCTGTGCATGTACCTACAGTACAGTAAGTGCATTGATTTCAGCATTGATTAATGTGTACTGTGACTACTGTCCTTCCAGTACACATAATCATCATAATTCTGCAGTACAGAGTGGTTCTCCAACTGTTTTGGCTTTAGTATTCTCTTTCCTTGATTTCGGAATCTAACCCAACTACAGTTTGATTTGAAAACGGAAAGATTAATCCATATACCGGTAGCTAGCATATGATGCTATGAATGAATTAGCTTCAACTGTATCGATATACAAACAGCATATATCGTATCGTTACTTTGTATCGAATCATATTCTTTTGCAATTCAAATAAAGACTAGTATTGTTTTGCAATTCAAATCAAGACTAGTATTGTTTTGCAATGAAAAGTAGCCTACTTGTGCATAGTATTTAGCAATTTTAAGAAGAAAAGAAAGAAGATTAATGACTTTTCCATTCCATATCGCTACACTTGGTCTATCGATACATGTGTGTAATCTGTGTTCATGTCAAAGGGCGAGTTTGTCCTGCCTCTTTTTGAAGAAAAAAAACGATGTATTCATTTTTTTATCCAAAATGAGTTAATAGCACAGGCAGACTCTTCATATACTAGAGAATGTCTGAAATAAATGTCAGAGCTGAAATTGAATATGAAATAAATGCTTAAACATGTCGCTAGGTGTACTGTTAGAGTCCACAGAAGTGAACCTTTCAGGCCTGTTTTCTCAACTCGCTGTTTTCTGCAAGACATTACTCTATAAGACATATCTCCAAAACTGATGGGTCAAACTGAACAACCAATATGTCAATTTGAAGCTTTGAACCATGGACATTGTAACTTTTGAATACATATTATGTATTAAAATATTACAATGTCCTTCTATTTGCCAGAGAATGACCATGTACTTAAAGGACAACTTTGGTGTTTTTCAACCATGGTTCATGTTTTAGGTTGTTATTAGAGAAAGTAAAAGATTTGTGTGAAAAAAAAATGTCTTTTGCATTTTGCAGGAAATTACATAAAATATCACCGGATCTATTGAATGTGAAGGGGGAGGTGACAAAAATATTGCGAGCCTATGACACCCCCCTAGTATCCCCTTTCACATTCAGTAGATGCCGTGGTCTTTTGTGGCCAGATGTAATTTCTTGGGGTCTAGTAAACATATTTAGCCACTTGTTCGAATGCCCCCGCCCCCCCTGTCAAAAATAGCTAAAATCGCTAAAACGAAAGAAAGCAGCTAATGAACCTAGCCTAAAAAATGAAAGCCTGGAGGAACGCATTGGCCGCTCTGGTCTAGAAGTGGGAGTCAACCCTTCCGGGTGGGCGTCGCTCCAAATGATGTGACGTAGCACTGCACTGGGGGGGAGAGGAGGGGCCGGGGGTGACTGACAGATCGGTGAGATCCAATCAGGGCGTGCTCAAATCTCTGCCGTGACCCACCCCTCTAGACCAGAAACCTAACACATTAGTTCAGGCTAATAATAACCTAAAACATGAACCTTGGTTGAAAAAAATCAATGTTGGCCTTTAAGAATACATTTTCCCTTAAAACCCCACTATTAACACTATTCAAGCAATTTCTTTGCTAAATAGTTACTGTATCGATTTTAGATTAATTCGTATCGTATCCCCTTGAATGAACCAATATCGTCCATGTATCCTATCGTCAACCATGTATCATGATGTGTATCGTATCTCTGTTAAAATATAATGCATCGTTATGTATCGTTACACTGCGTGTGTGGCATTCCTGTACTGTAGTAGTCTCTGTAGTAGTGTTACAGCAGTAGTTGACTGTATGAATGCCAGTACTATACGGTTTCAGCTGAGAATACATTTTCATCCTGAGACTGGCACATTGGTGCATTATGATGAGAGAGAGAGAGACAAACTCCCAAAGGGAAGATTGGTCCTTCTGCTGAGACAAGAATCTCTCCTTATCTTTTGTAGGTGCCATTGTTCCGACGGCACATTTTTCCCGACATCTCGTTAATGATAATGAATTTAATTATATATAATGTGTCTGAATAATCCTGGAAGGGATGGGCAGCCAGACACGAAAATAAAATCATTCATTCATTCATTATACAGCACGTTTCTAGACCTCGTCACAAAGTGTTTTACGGCTGTGGCTCAGGAGGTAGAGCAGGTCGTCCAATGATCCATGGGTCGGCGGTTCGAATCCCGGCTCCTCCTGTCTACATGTCGAAGTGTCCTTGGGCAAGACACTGAACCCCAAATTGCTCCCGATGTGCTGGTTGGTACCTTGCAAGGCTTCCGCTGCAATCGGTGTATGAATGTGTGTGTGAATGGGTGAATGTAATCTATGTAAAGCGCCTTGGATAAAGGCGCTATATAAATGCACCATTTACCATTTACTTTACAGAGCAGGGTAAATGAAAGCAGACACAACAAAAGATCAATGAATAAAATAGCAGGCACAAAAATATAAAATAGAAACATACAAAGCAATACAAAAATGACATTTAAGAAAAGGCTTTAACATAGAGGTGGGTTTTCAGAAGAGATTTAAAAGATGAAATATCGATTTTGCACGTCCATTGCAAAAGCCCTGCCACCCTTTGTGACTAGCTGGGCTGTGGGGGTCTCCAGGAGGGCCTTGTCTGAGGATCTGAGTGTGCGCACAGGCTTGTAGGCTTCCAGCATGTCAGAGACATAGCTGGGAGCTAGGCCGTTCAGAGCTTTAAAAGTCATGTAAAATCTTAAAATCAAAACTTAAACTAATGGGTAACCAATGAAGAGTAGCTAAGATGGGGGTGATGTGGTCAAGTTTTTCTTAAAGTTGGTTAACAGTCTGGCAGCTGAATTCTGTACTAATTGGAGACGGGATAAGGCTATTTGCAGAGACCGGAATAAATAGAGTTACACTAATATACTGTAGACGAGAGTAAATAAAAGCATGAATTACCTTTTCTAGATCTGCAGGTGACAGGACATTTTTAATTCGAGCTATATTCCTTAATTGGACGTAGCATATTTGAACGACTTTGGTTACTTGGGGAATCTGTTTATAGTGCTGTGTGTGTGTGTGTGTGTGTGTGTGTGTGTGTGTGTGTGTGTGTGTGTGTGTGTGTGTGTGTGTGTGTGTGTGTGTGTGTGTGTGTGTGTGTGTGTGTGTGTGTGTGTGTGTGTGTGTGTGTGTGTGTGTGTGTGTGTGTGTGTGTGTGTGTGTGTGTGTGCTCTCACAGCATATACTCCATGAAACAATTACTGACATGCTGAGTGCACACCTGACCTGCCCTGTGATGCGCACAAAGAGAGGGCATGAGAAAGAGAGAGAACACGTGTGCAACAAACACGTTTAAACCAGAGCCCGGCTAGGCCACATGTTTACTGGACATCTGATTTAAATGAAAAATTACCATAATCCATGTTAATGCATGGACGGCAAGCAGCTGCATACATGTAGCCTAACAACAGTTGCAGCATTATATTTTGGATTGAAAACTATTTGATCATAAAGGAGTATTGTAAAAATGTATATACCCTAACAGCTTCATCTTGCACAGGTGGATTGATTTGTTACAGTACAGTTGGAGGCCATCGATATTGTCCTTTTCTTTTTGCTGAGGTTTGCGTGATCTGCGCAAAAGGACGGTTAACCCATTTTGGGCGGGAACCCCTTTTGGTGTTTTAAACATTATGTTATAATTTAGCTATTGAAAAATAGCAGATCTACAAGCTCATAGCGCGCCACCGAGTGGCGCGCTACGAGCTTGTAGGTCTGCTATTTTTGAAAAATCGTGAAATTTTGAGGTCAGGCCTAAATGGGTCAAATGATAAGGGACAATATCGGTGGCACCCAACTGTACTCATTTTGTGGGTGTGTGGCTGTGCGTGTATAATGACTCCTCGACAAAATAACAAACGCGCACAAAAACAGGCACTTCAAAATAATCACGTTGATTGGCTTACCTGCATGGCTGGCAAGAAATCAAATAGGCTACTCACAGGTTCTAGTCACATTACATAATAGGCTATTTAGTGGTGGGTGATGCATGCGTCTGTGGTCTGTGGACGGCTTTGGGCAACTTTTGTGGAGATTCTGTACAGTCTCCTCATTGAGCTTTTCAATACGGGATGGGACTGTGTATTCCATGCTGTATCCATCTTTGTATGTGTGACCTCACAGTTACACAGTGACGCTAGTCATAGAAAGCTGTTGTAAAGTTTCTTTAGCCATCTCTGTTAGATTTTCTACTTCAAATGTGTGTGCATTGTTGAGTTGTGGTAGGAAACCTTGGCACATTTAAATGTTTCATAACGTTCCACATGGAACTACTAAGTGCCAATGTCTCATCTTGCTTGTATATTGGCCTCTGGTTTGAAGGCGTGCGTGTCTGTATGTCTGTGTGTGTCTGTATGTCTGTGTGTCTGTATGTCTGTGTGTCTGTATGTCTGTGTGTGTGTGTGTGTGTGTGTGTCTGTGTGTCTTTCTGTGTCTGTATGTCTGTGTGTCTGTCTGTGTGTTTGTGTGTGTGTGAAAGTGCACTGTGACTTGCGGATCAGAGGATTTGAAATGTGTATGTGTCTGATTTGCAGTGATAATAATAAATTGGCCTTTTGTTTGTTTATTTTTATCAGCCAGCATGTCCTGAGGGATTTATATTTTTTCCGCCTTTTGTCATAAAACAAAACTTCCAAAACCAGCAATTACCGGCCTAACACAATCTCTCCGTTGAAACATAATTCTTATTTACTTGACTTGTTGCACGTACGCACGCACGCACGCACGCACGCACGCACGCACGCACGCACACACGCACGCACGCACGCACGCTCGCTCGCACGCGCTCACTCGCACGCACGCTCTCACTCGCACGCGCGCGCGTGTGTGTGGTGTGTGTGTGGTACGATACTCCTCTGTGTGTGGTATGGTGTATGTGTGCGTCTTGCTGGGTGGCTATTGGCTAATACTCTCTGTTCTAGTTAACTAGAAGCTTCATTACTGCACTTTCTAAACTAACATCTCTTTACTTTGTCTCTTTTCATATCCTACCCCTCCTCAAATCCTTTCTTCCATTATCTCTCTCTCTGGTTTCCACCTGCCTCCTCACCCTCTGCATCTTGTCAATTTCCTCATCTCCTTCCTCCTGTATCTTCCCTCTCTCTCTCTCTCTCTCGCTCTGTCTCTCTCTCTCTCGCCCTCTGTGCTGCTTCCGCCCTCTCCATTGCCACACATTACAGAAGTATCGTCACCAAGAAGAAGAAGGTGCATCACCAGGTGCCCCACCAAAGCTACAACCCCTGCCCTGCCCGCAGCATCCAGTGGGCGGGCCCAGGGAGCAGAGGGACACCAGGACTCTAGGCAGGGACGGGAGAGAGGGAGGGTCATGGAAGAGTGTACAGGGAAGAGATGGAGGGACACTTGGGAGGGAGGGGAGGGACGGAGGAACACTGGGGAGAGACGGTGGTGGGACCCTTGGGAGGGACGGAGGGACACTGGGGAGGGGCGCATCGTGGACCAAAGGAGACACCAGAGATCGGGGGACTTGCGGGAGGAGGGACGGGGGGTCGTTGCGGAGAGAAAGAGGTGGATCACTGGAGAGGGACGGGGGGCACTTTTTGGAGAGGGACGGCTCCTTGGGCCGCCTGGGTGAGCTGCACGGGGCGGAGCTCGTACAAGTGGCGGAGCGGCAGCTGTCTCACATTCAACACGTCCACGGATATGTGACGCACGCACACATCCCACCTGCTAAGGTAACCACCTGTGGTTATCTGTCTGTCTGTCTGTCTGTGCGCTCTGTTTCCTACTCATGCATACGAAATGTGACCTGTTAAGGCACAGTCACACACACGCGCACGCGCACACACGCGCGCACACACGCGCACGCGCACACACATGCAAGCACACACACACACACACACACACACACACACACACACACACACACACACACACACACACACACACAGTTAGTCACAAGTAGAGATACAGTACACACGTGGACACATGGCTCACATTTACATTGCACCTGCTAAGGTAACAAACACTGCTTGCATGTCTCATTTATTGTTTTGTCAACTCTGTTCACTTAGCTTTAATTTAGTTTCTTAACATGTGGTGCCACTGAATTGTTTATTAAGTAATAATCAGGCTTGCCCGTGTCTACCTATCTATGACCAGGTTGTGTTCATTCAGCCTGGGATCATAATTTGATTTATTGTCGTGTGCTAATGTCTGAAGGCTTATTCAAGTTTATGATGCTACTAGGTTTTTAGACTCTCCAGAGAAATTGGCCGAGGAGACACTTGGCATACAAATATTTTATAATGACAAGAAGCTGTTTTGATGCAGCTCCAGAAGTTTTTTAAACAAGGAATAATACTTCCTTGTATTACTGGCCTAAATTCACCAACCCTGCAGAGGGATTTTCTTGATATGAGAGTACCGGTACCTTTGTACAACTCTGCTTGCTGCCCACTTGAATGCTTGCCCCATTTTCTTTTTTCTTTCTTTTTCTTTTTTATAGTCCCCACTACAGCCCCATATTGTATTCTGTCTGTCTGTCTTTCTCTTTCACTTGGTGTCTCTGTTCTTCTTTCACTCTTTATCTCTTTCTTTGTATTTTGAATACACCCTTACTTACATGTGTAATCCTATACATCTTTATTTGTTTCTTGCCTGGTCTCTATGTATAGGTACTGAAAGAGTTCCCCATGAGTGGAGTGGAATGGGTTAGTGGAGTAGTTGTGGTTGGTATCTAGCCCCACCTTGTGGCAGCACAGCGCCTGCCTCTTACTTCATCTCCTCCACACTTTTGCAAGAACACATCTTTAACATTTGTGCTATTTGAAACACCAATTCTGGAAAAGAAAAGTGGGTTCCAGACAGTAGGCAGAAGCTTGACTTTGAGCATTTAAATATATAAAGTTTCAAGATGTAAGAAGATAATCATGGGTCAATGTAAAACAGTTCTAGTAGCTAGGCTGTTTTCGCTGGACATTCACCTCCAGAATATTGATGCTAGGGTTCATGTGGTACATTTGCATTTGTTTCTGTGAGTAGTCATGGGTTAATGATTTCCAGGGATGATGCAGGCATAGTAACATATCATTGATGTCGGGTGGAAACCTTGTACCGGAAACCCTTCCTTTTTTATTATTATTTTAAAAACATTTTAGCCACTATTTCCTCTACATCGGTGTGTGACACTGAAGTAGAGCATGAAGTAGATGGATGATGAAGTAGAGCATTCATTTGCAAAAGAAAAACATTCAAAGTTGAAACATGATTGGAGATACAAGGTTTTTGCCCGACAGCAACGATGTAGACCACAGCATCTACTGTAGCAGCATGGCTTCACTTGTCTGTCAGTCTTCACAGCTTTCAATCAGGCTGTCATGTCCATGTACTGTACTGTACTGTACTGTACTGTACTGTACTGTACTGTACTGTACTGTGCGTGCGTGCGTGCGCGCGTGCGTGCGTGCGTGCGTGCGTGCGTGCGTGCGTGCGTGCGTGCGTGCGTGCGCCTTCGCCCATGGTGCCACCGGTGTGTTTGGGTGTCCAAGTTATTTTGGGATCTCTTTCCTGTATACTGTGTGCGTGCGTGCGTGCATGCGTGCGTGCATGCGTGCGTGCGTGCGTGCGTGCGTGCGTGCGTGCGTGCGTGCGTGCGTGCGTGCGTGCGTGCGTGCGTGGTTGACTGCATGTCTCTGGGCAGCTCCTCTATGGCAGATGGAGCTGCCATCCTGTTCTCCCTGTGAACCTGTTCTTTTGTCACTGGACACACACACACACACACACACACACACACACACACACACACACACACACACACACACACACGCCTGTTCAAAGGCAGCCTCTCTGACTTGAAGTTTGAGCAGCCTGAAGTCAGTGATCTTGTAATAAATAAAATAGTCACTAGGAATTAATGTGGATTTTTGCAGTGCACGCACGCACACACACACACACACACACACACATGTACACACACACACATGTACACACACACATGTACACACACACACGGACACACCGTCGCGCAAACACACACACACACACACACACACACACACACACACACACAATGTGGTACTGAAATGCACAGCGGTGGCATTTGGTGTGAAATGTGTAAATATCGTACAGTATGTGTGCACTGTGCATGCATTTCTGCGATAGTTGAAGTAAAACCCAGCATCTTTCAAAGACTTTGTCATAGACTGGTCCTAACCTAACAACAGACGTTACCACGCTGAAATATGTTCCTTTTCACGAAAACAACTCCTGTGATTTGAAATGCTCGTTGGCCACATTGTAGGGCGGTGCCATGCTGAGCTCTCTCTATACACCGTAGGTAGAATCTCCTGACGGACTGTTTGGTGAAGAGGTGTGGTCTCACCCAGAAGGGGATGGGCTCGGTGAAGTCCCACCTTTCTCCACTCTCTACCCACAAAGCCACACCTACTATCAGGTAACCCTGCCTCCGAACGTGACGCATGCCTCGATCGCATCTGCCTGATTATAATTTTTTTCATTCACATTTTGGAAACAATCTCTCGTCTCTTTTCTCTGAGATTTCTCTTCCCTGATTTTTGGATTGTTGTTTTTTTTTTTTTTTTTAGTTCTTTCTCATTTGCTGCTTTTAGTTGGTTATCCTAATAATAATTCATCGTGAGTCAGTGAATTATTAGCCAAGGACCTGTGCTAGTTGTTTGATATGGTGGCGATGTATCACGGCTGAGGTGTGTAAATCACTCTATGCCTATAGTGCATTCATCCTGATACATCTATAAGCATTGTAGGCTGATTGCATGCATCATGCGTGTAATGCTCAATAGACACTTGTAAGAAACTATCCCAACCAATTCTACAGTATAGCAACAAACTCTGCATCATGCTAAACTGTGCTGTCTTCCAGCTCACTGTGTTTTTAGTTTCAAGATTCTAAATTAAATTAATTTATTGTCAGATCAGTTGCCCTGCTGTATGCCCTACTGTGTTTGGCTTCTGATGTGATGCGTTGTGGTTCACACAAAAACAACATAGTATGTGCTACAAATTGCGAATGGATATTGTGGGGTTTGTTTTCCAACTTACATGCTCTAAACATATAATGTTCCTTAATGAAGATATTGACAGCCTGCAGTACCGATCTTCTACGTTTCTCAGATGTTAGAGAAATGTTGCCAGACTCTGTATCTTAGCCCTTTGGATGTCCTTGCCATTTTATTTATTTATTTTCTGAGAGCAATTAACAATCCAAATGAACATCATCCATTAGAACAAGAGAGTGTCACAATTGACCGAAGACCGCAGCCAACTTGCCATCTGAGTTTGGAAGCGCTCGTTTTCAGTAAAGCAATGTCCTGCTGCCTCCTGCATTATGTGCAAATTCAAAACGGGTGCTCCAACGAGCACTTCCAAACTCCAACAGCATAGTTGCAGTAGCACCATGTGAACGGCAGGTGGCAGCAGAGGCCTGAGATCAGGGACCAGTAAACTGTGTAGGTTTCCCAAGTCCAACCTCAACCTGCACCTGTCAAAATCTGAAAGGACACCTGCTCATATATCCATGAAGTGGCTCTATCACTCTGACATTATGCAATGTGACCTGTTTATCATTCCTAATACAATTTGACAAAATTGCTACAAACCCATATGAACCGGACGGGTCACACATTGAAAAATGAAAAGAGGGAGAGACTGTGCGTGTGTGTCTGTGTGTGTGTGTGTGTGTGTGCAACGTGCATGTGTGCGTTGTAGAGAGAGGGAGAGGGATGCACTGACAATGAAGACTAATTTGCATTTAAACAGTAAATAAATATATTTTTGTACAGTTGTATTATGCAATAATAGATAGACGTTTACTGTCATTGTAACATGTACTGTACAACGAAATTAAAAGTGCCAACCGATCAGTGCATCAATCACTAAAAATATATAAAGCTAAAACTCTATGACAACAAATACAACACAAAAACACATAACCGTACTTCCTGTTATTGCACAAACCTCTATTACACGTAATTTACACCTAACTGTATTGCACAGTAAAACACGTATGCAGCAACAGATCATTTCTTAGCAGCATTGAGTGTGACTACCTCTGTGGGATAGAAGCTGTTACTGAATCTGCTGGTCCCTGACTTGATCACTCTGTACCGTCTGCCTGATGGCAACAGTTCGAACAGGGAGTGACCGGGGTGGGAGTTGTCCTTTATAATGTTCAGTGTTTTCTTTTTGAGACAGCGGGATCTGTGTAGGTCTTCCAGTGTGGGGAGAGGGCAGCCAACGATCTTCTGTGCTGTATTTATGTATAATGGTTTGTGGTGGTCACAAAATCCATGGCACACCTGGACTTACTGGTCTCACGTGTCTTGTCTTGTCTTGTCTCACGTGACTTGTCTTGTCTCACGTGACACCAGTGTGCCTCAGCATACTGGTGAACCGAGCATCCACTCGTATGGCAGATTTGCAAACCCTGCATTCTATAAGTTGTTGTTTTCATCAGTCCATGTTGTCCAAAATAATGAATAACGTTGGTGAATTAGTGAGTGAGTGGTCTCACGTGCAAGCGCGTGTGCACGCACACACACACACACACACACACACACACACACACACACACACACACACACACAGACCACTTGAGTCTTCGAGTCCTAAAAGGCCCTTAGTCATTAAGCTAATGCAGATAATTAGGAAATAAGGATAAACAGAGGCAAGAGATGAGAACACGGAGACGCAATCCAGACAGGAGGAAGAGAGAGACACGAGGAACGTACGGTAGACAGAGGACAGATCTATGCCTGGATGGTAATCATCCGGTCAGTCTGTTTTCACATTGTTGTGCTCAAGGCACACCAGTGGGCAAGTCAAAACCTTAAGGCACGGTCTGTATCCCTAGAAAATTCATATATGTATATATATCTTTTTTTGAGTGGTGCAAACCACTCCAACAACTGGCTTTGTTAGTACCCGTGTGTGTTTGTGCCTGTACGGGTGAGCATGGTTGCTATGGTTAGTATGTGACGTCACTGACATCACTTATGAGTACTTATGACACAGATGCTTTCCTGGTTCTAATGTACAGTAACTATAACAATAAATGTGTAGTTGCACCACAGGTGTGATTTTTTGTTTACAATAAATCGACTACATAATATAAATGTAAGGCTATGGAATTGGCCCCTGTGTTGGTTAATGGGTGAGCACAAAGTACTGTAAGACATTTAGCAAGGAAGTATGTTGTATCCCTATACTAGCTAAAGTTGTAGTTGTGATTGTGAATCAACATTACACCCTCACTAGTCTGATATATGGGACGTTTGATATAGACATTTCTATAAATTCTTCTCTGAGTATAGGCTGTATTGTATAACGTCACTGTCTGGTAGAAAGCCCATATTGTACACTCTTGTACATACACACTCTTAAAACATTATACTTCAAATTTAAAAATAAAAACACCTTCAATATTTAATTTCTTTCATAAATCTTTCACTCAATAGGAACTGCTCCTGTCGCAAGTTGATGATGTCATATGTCGATGTGTGGTCCAGCCCTATGGAATATATGGAATGCACATGCTAATAAAAAGTATTTAAAATATTGCTTGGAGGTGTTTTTATCAGCATATGCATTCCATACATTCCATAGGGCTAGACCATATGGACATATGACATCATCAACTTGCGACAGGAGCAGTTCCTATTGAGTGAAAGTTTCTTTATTTATGAAAGACAGAGAGACGTCCTAAAATTACTAATGATGATGGAAGTCTTTGTTGTTCGTTTGCGGGTTGAAGCCTTTTGCCCAAATATGGAGTCTGACATCATAGATGAGTGACATCACAGAATGGTCACATGACGTCTCATGGAAGAAACGCCGTCATGAGACCTTGTTTTTATGGTGTGGCTGTTTTCCTCTTTTAAACTTTTTATTATTGTATTGATAAGCCCCATGGTTCATTGGAATTGGTTTCTCTTCATATCATGTTGGTAGTCATGGCTGCCAGTTCCCTCCTGATGTCACGGCGCAGTCCCAACGTCCTCGGATTGTACTGAATAATGGCTAGTTTGCATAAAGTCTTTAGACTTGGACTGAAGTCTAAGACATACAGGTCACCAGGTTTGTTGTCTCCTCCAGAGAGGAAGATACGATCTCCCATCATGCAACAGCACCTCCTATAGTTAGAACATGGGCCTTTCCCCTTGGGCTCAACCTTCTTCCAGGAGAAGGTCTCTGGACTGAACTTCCACACTTCATTGAAGGTCTGGTACCTGCCTTTACCACCAAATATGTACAGCTCTCCATTGTGGGTAAAGGATGAACGACAGCGGCGTCCTTCTGGTAGAAGCTGTGCAGAAGGTGTGTCCATCCAGAGGTTGGTATCTGTGTCAAACATTCTGATGGTGTTCCAGTACCGACCCCAGCCCCCAAATACAAACATCTTTGTCCCGATGATGGTAACAGAGTGACGTGATGAACCAGGAGGTGGAGTTCCTCTGGTGTTAATTAAAGTCCAGACCATTGTGGTGATGTCCAACTTGTAGATGTCATTAGTCCTTTCACTCCCGGTCAATCCTCCATGAATAAACATGAACTTCCCCAAGACGCAGGCTGAGTGGTCCCTCCTCCCCATTGGAACATTCCCAGAAACCTGTGGTTTGAACCATCTGTGGGCGACAGCGTCAAATGCATGAACTTGGTTGTGGTACTCCTGTTTGTAACTCCCTCCCCAAATGTAGATGATACATTCTATTAGCACGGCTGTGAAGCCCTCACACCTGGTGGGAACCTCAAGGTGACGTCCTCCTGTTGCAGATGTCTCTGGGGTCAACTTCCTCCACGTCAAAGTCACTGTGTTGAAGACGTGCACAACAATCTGCTTCTCGTCGCCACAACACTCTCCTCCAAAGGAGTACACATATTGTCTCACTATCACAGTTCTTTTATTGGCTGTTCCTGGTCCTCTCAGATGCAACGTCCAGCGCAACATTACTCACTAGTATATATCCTTTTGGTCAATATGTCCTACTGGGCAATGGTATCCTATTGGTCGATGGTATCCTATTGGTAAATGGTATCCGATTGGTCAGGTCCTGCTGTGTAAAAACATGGAATATTCTGTGTCTTCACTTATATTGATTCAGAGGCACAAATGTCACGCAGGGTTTGGCCAATCCGTGAAGCGGGTGGTTTGCGTTTTTATTTTTTTATTTTAGTTGTAGAGGCCAAGTATAATGTTTTAAGGCATATTTGTCTTATTAGCCAGGGATCCTTTTAACCCATTCTGGGCGGGAACCGCTTTTGGTGTTAGCATCATGTTATGCTTTAGCTATTGAAAAATAGCAGATCTACGCGCGCTACGAGCTTGTAGGTCTGCTATTTTTGAAAAATCGAAGAACCACTGACATAGAAACATAGCTTTTTCAGAAAACTGTCAGGATGTAGAAGACATTTTTAGAATCTGATCTCAGGTCAGAATGGGTTAAGGCCCATGCATACTCCAGTTTTAGGTGATATGCTACTCAGCTTATCACCGTGGCTCAGTGACGTCATGTTGTAGTTAGTCACTGCGGTTATCGAACATCATCTAAAATGTAAATATGCGTGAGCCTTTACTTTTCAGGAAATTAAAAAGAACTAGAAAAAGTGCCCTTCCGGGCACATGTCTCCACCAGGAGGATAGGAGTGTGTGTGATGTTTGTCAAAATGTTTAGGAGGATGTTTATTTTTATTTGTTTTTGCAACAATTTTCTTCATTTTGTTGAGGAAATGCAGAGCCAGATCACTCATAGCATCTCTGAGGATAGAATTCTGGATGAGCAGGACATGTGCAGCATTTTGTACAAAACGGGCCACATTTTGTACAAAACGGGCCACTTTGGAAGGCAATCTTAGCCAATCAGTGTACTGATCAGTGAAATCCAACAGACTCGTCTTGATCACATGATTACAGAGATCATGTGTACCGATTGCTATTTCTTCATACGCTTTTGATGACAATTGGATGATTTGAGGCATTTTGTTCCAAAAATATGTTTTGCAAAAATCAACCTGTTGGTGGCGCTATAACAGGCCAATGTGAAAAGGGTGGGATATATTCCTCAGCCTAGTAAGAAAATGTGTGAAAGATTTCACGTAAATTGCATGCTGCGTTCATGATTTGAGGCTTTTGTTCAAAACGGGGCAATCTTGCAAACTGTGAAAGCCAATTATAGCCAATTAGGATGGAATATGAAATATCGGACAGATCCGACTTGAGCACATGACCATAGAGATACTGTGTGAGATTTGTGAGATTTGTGAGATTTGTGAGATTTTTGGACAGAATCTGGAGGAGTAATATCAAAAAATGTGTTTTACAAAAGTCGGCCTCCTGGTGGCACTATAAAAGGCAGATGCGGAAAATGCAGGTCAAAGGTTTGTCCTTGGCCTCTAGGGAGTGTGCATGCAACGTTTCACGCAGATCGGTGCAGTTTTAGGTAAGAAATGTGAAAAGCTGCCTCATGGTGGCGCTATAACAGGCCGTTCTGGAAAATGTGGAGCAGAGGTTCATCGTTGGCATCCAGGGAGTGTGTGTGCAAAGTTTGGCATCGACCGGGTTAACGGTGCCGGAGATTAGCTGGTAACGGACGGACGGAAGGACGGACGGAAGGACGGACGGACACACGGACACACGGAAGGAGTGCAAAACATACTCTCTGCCCAGGCGGTGGCGTAACCGTCTGGGCACCCGACTGGTAATCCAGTCGCAGTGTGCCTCGGGTTCGACTCCCGAGCCCGACACGGCCTTTACTGCATGTCTTCCCCCATCTCTCTCCCGTTTCCTGTCAGCCTACTGTCTGTCCCTTCAAAAACCAATAAAAAGGCGTAAGCCGCAAAAAAAAAATCTTAAAAAAAAAAATCTTAAAAACAAAACAAAAAAACATACTCTCTCCCCATGCCTTCGGCCTGGTGGAGACAATAACCTCTGTTCCACTGTATCCAAGGTAGTTGTTATTTAGTCTTATTAAGTTCTTATTAATACTTTTCATCGGTTCAATATTAATGAAACCCACAGGCAGACTTAACCACTTGAAACGAAAAAATGGAAATAAAGAAAATATTTTTGCTACTTATGTGTGACACTGTCACAAAGTATAAAATAGGGCATATATTTATGAAACAACTTAAAAAGAGGAAATACTGTATGAAGATACAAGGTTTCTCCCTGACAGTGACGATATACAAGTCTATTTAGTTTCAAGAGTAGGGCTAGATTTATGTAATAGCTTCTTGGAACCAGTTTTAACAGACTGCAAAAGCACTAAACACCGAGCTTCTAGCCACAAACTGGCTCAGTCTCAGTGGGATCAAATGAGACCTAATGGAATGGCTGGTGGTGAGCCAGAATGGTTAAGAATCATTTGAATAGACCACCACAGTATAGATCCACACAGCCCACTCAAGTACTAATGGATTAGAACTAACCAGCTATATTAATCTCTTTGTATGGCAGCTATAATAAAGCACACGTTATTGTTTCTTACATTTTTACAGAGATGTTATACATTTTCCATTACTGTGGATTTCTTAACACTTATTGTGCTAAGGACGTGTATATAAATGTATACATTAGATCTTCTCTAATAAAACCGGGATGTGCCTTGGACGTCTTTTGGTCCTTTTTAATGATATAAAACGGGATCGCCGTAATCCATTTTTTGACGGCTCCCGTTCATAGGCAACGGCTTGTTCCGCGCTCCCGGACATGTTTTGCGCATGCGCACACCCGTTCACTTCCTTATTTACGGGCTGACAACTCTTGCTATTATCTCTGAATCTACGGCGCTGTTCATGGTTTTGATCATAACGCCAATGTTCTGTCCTAATTTCTGACTTGACCAAGCATCTCATTTGGAATATTAACGCTTCTAGAGAGAGATCAGACTTAGGTAAGGTAGTAATGGAACATTATACCTCCTGGTTTTGGGGGAAAATGGAAGGCCGTGCTTTTCAGAGTAAAATCTGCTTGGCACTGTAGCGCCTTTATTTTGAACAACATGGCAGCACCATAAGTGTTAAACTAAACCCAAGAGGAAAATAGCAAGAGGGTCCAACTTTGCTTTATACTTCCCGTATCTGCGTGAGGTGGGCGGACACTTATTAGGAGACGGGAAGAATATTCGAGTCTATTCATTTCCAATGGGAGAGTGAACGTGAACACAGCTTATGAACCATTCCTTAACTCCATGGTCACTGAACTAAACCTTTCTTTATGCCAGCAACAAACTCTCGTGATATTTGAGAGGAGTCCGGAAGAGTCTTTCTGTCCATCTGCAAATTTAAGATGAGAATATGTGAATATTATAACGTGAAATTAATGGACATATTAACACAATCAGTGCCGGGATTCCTTCAAAATAGAAGCTCTGGGGTGCCGGAAAGACATGGCCGCTTTTACTTTGAACGAAAGGGTGGATGAGGAGCAGAAATGAAGCGCTAGTATATCCATCAGATCAAAACCACAGAGAGCGCCCTGGATTAGGAGAGACGAGGCATTCTTTCTGCCGCGCTCGCCCTCGGGGGGAGACTAACCACGTCTACTTTATTTAGGAGACCATTTGTAGGCTTTGTGTACCATTTCGCCTCTAGTGGCTCCAATGAAGTTCGCCCATCTTTATAAATATAGAATCTTTGACTGAACTTCTGAATTGGGCACCGGAGTCAGGACCATTTGTTTTCATACAACCGAATCTGTACTTCATGTTTCAATTGTCTATGTCATGACCTCTACAAGATGCACCTACTGAAGCCTACCTGTAGTGGATGGAAGGGCAGAGTTGAATTTCTCAGCAGTCAGCCATTAAACATGCATGATGTGTGCTTTTATTTAATTGGTCCTGAATTATTAATACTGGCATTCACTTGGCTGACATTTGACTGGATATTGAGGGAGACACAGAGCGATTTATGGAACAAAGACAGAAAGAGAGAAGGAAAAAGTGAAAGTGAGACGTTGTTCACCCACAGCATGAGAGAGGGGGAGTGAGTGTGTGTCTGTGTGCTTGCGCACATGTATGTGTGAGTGCGTGTGTGCATGGGATAGTGCTGGGGTCGGGGTTTGGTCACAGCATTGGTCAGTGTTGTTGCATCAGCTGTTGTGTTTGTGTTCTGACCATATCATCCTTAATTGTAGCTGACTATCCAGACAGACTGTGTGGCTTTAGATTAGAATGTGTCTTGCCATTGTCAGCGCTAATTCCAGGTGGCATTAATGCCAACAAGGACAATCGGCGCCCCTCTCCAGTTCTAAACCCACAAATCCTGTGCCTGTCAACATGATTGAATGGTGACCGCCACCACCGATTGTGCTAAACGGGCGATTCCTGAGATTACTGAAAGATAGTGACTAGTATTATTATTATTACTAAGTATTATTTTCTGAGGGAAGTTCATTATTTCAAAAGGGAGAATTGCATATTTGCAAATACTGTATGTATGTACTGTGCTATGATAAGGTAGAACACCCATTTATTACAGATTAAGTAGTATCAGCTATCCTAAAGTAGTAATACATGTGCTTTATCACTTATTTTCTTAGTTATTTTTTTATGAATAACTAACACGCTTCTCGCTTTTAAATCGAGAAGCGTGTTAAAAGCGATATATGATACGGTATGTATTCCAGTAAGACGCAGGGTGAAGTCGCGTGCACGCATCCGCCTGGGTGACGGTGACTGCTGGGCTGGCGCTTTGGCATGGGGGGTCAGATCAACATATGGAATGAATTCTGTACTGGCCATATATGGAGTGTGTCTTGAGTGTACAGGGTTTGATGAGGTCAGATCAACATATGGAATGTCAGAACAGGTCAGCTTCATGGAGATCTAAGGGTGGCAGGGGGGGCAGTGCCTTGAGTGTACATTGAAGAGGAAGGACGGGTGGGGAGGATTAACATATGGAATGTCAGAACAGGTCAGCTCCATATATGGAGATCTAAGGGTTTGAGGTTTGAAGTCAGATGTAGAGTTGTTGGCCGGCAGAATATACCGAATGAATCGACTAACCAACCATTTAAGCGATGAATCTATAAACGTCACATTGTGTCGGGACGTTATCATTCCAGAGTTTTTACATCGCCACAGCCACTAGCTTATTCATTCAGGCCCGGGGTTACATCAGATAAATAGAAACAGCTTCAGTAACAGCTGAAAGGACCAAACAGAAAATATAGACCACCTTTATCGTATAATTGAACATTTTCTTTCAACAGTATGGGTGTCAAGTCACAGGTTCATAGAAAAAAATAAAAATAAAATATCAGATTTTAGTCAGTGACTGAGGTAAACAAACGTAGCCTACTGTATGAATCACAGAGATCGTGGGCAGACATAATGAAAAGACTGTTATTGTGCAAAACATGCCCCTTCAAGACAAAAGAAAAAAAAATCTCCTCTTCAAGTCCCAATTTAGTAAAGCCAATTCCCAATTCCCCAGCCTCTCTACAAGTACTCCATCTCTGCTAACCAGTCATTGGGAGGGTGAAGAAAGCCTTGGGTCTCCTCCGATACCCGGGCCATCAAGCCAACATCTTCTTTCCACCCGACAGTGAAAGGTCTCACTAGGGGGGCGTAACGCACGCTTAATTGAACATTTTAAATGAATAGTTGGCAGTGCTTGGATCGTCTGTTGTTTAATTGAATACTTGAGTTGTCAAATGAGGTTTTAATAGAATGTGTAGGTGTAGTTTTATAGTACAGTGTCCATAGCCCCTGACACAATGCTTCTAATGCATTCTGGATGCTGCACTGCCAAGTAAGGTGTTTTAGGCGATTACACCAGATGGTTCAGCCACCCTATTAGCCTGTTGTTGTTGAGAATTGAGATAAGATATTCTTATCTACTTGCATGCAATGGGAAATTGTCTTTGACACTCCAGCAGCAGAAACTGAAAAACATCAGAGAGCGTTGGCGTATGAATTATAGGATGCTGTGTGCAAGGTGTACGTAGGTGAAGTGTTAATCTAATGATAGTGCAGTGTGTGTATGATTTATCCACAGTAGAGTATACGTCTACAGGGAAGTGCAGCTGAGATGACACAAAGTGTGTTATGAAGGTCTCACGGGACTAATTCACGGAAGTATCTGAGATACCATCTTTGGTAGTTCATTACATACCTGGCCTCCCCTCCCCCTTTCTTTTGTAAACTAAGCCAGGCAGCCGCTAAACGTACTCTTCCGAGTTAGTTAAACATCAGAGCCTGTGGATGAGTAAAGGAACACTGTATCGACAAAGTCAAAACAGGTATATTAACTCTTAAAGTTACTACCTTGGCAGTTAGCTACCTGTGATGCATGCTTTATACAGGTTAGCCCGACCACAGGTATTTCGTGTTCATGTGGGCTTTAGTTTCACATCTTGCATACACACTTTCTTTTCCCTGTGGTAGTATCAAAATGATATATGCCGGGGTTTAATACCTCTGGTACAACACAAGCACACCATCGTTGTGGTAAAAAGGTTTAGAAAAACATGTTATATAACCGTTGCCGTTTGTCCCGTTCAGACTAGTTTGATATTGTTGGTTTGCCAGACACCAGATGTCAATATGTGTGCCATACTGAGTCGTTCAAATATTAGTTTAACTAGCCAGGTCTGTGTTACTAAGGTGTATAGATGAAAGCAATAAGGTACACCCGCACACTGTGTATTTGCTCAGTACATGAGTATTGTCTTATTTAATGAAGCAACGTTATGGTCCCTCCGGACCTTCCTCAGGCTTCGGAGGGACCGAAACGTTGCTTCATTAACTAAGACAATACTCATGTACCGAGCAAACACACAGTGTGCGGGTGTACCTTATTGCTTTCATTGATGTCCACTGGCCTACGCACCTGTGCATACGCCTAATTTCTAGGTGTGCAAAAGTTTTCTCCTACAACTAAGGCGTATAGACAAATGTATGCTATGAACATCATCTTCTTCATGTTACTTGTTTTTTTGTACAAGTTTTATACAAAGCGCACACAACGATGCCAGGCACCTCGTTTGGAGCAAGGAGCACCAGAACTGCACCAGAGTGCAACCATGCCTTCGAAAAGCACTTTGCACACCCCGTGTCCTTACAGGACACGCTCAAACAGTTGCTATGGTTACGGCTCCCAGAGAAACACAGGAACAAGCAGTGACATGGAGTCCGGTTCCACTAGAGACACTTTTGGCTAAGAGGCTTGTCAATGGCCGCCTGGTACCACAGGATACTGCCTTGGTGTTGCCCAGTGGGCAG
The DNA here is from genome assembly GCF_951216825.1 of Electrona antarctica. Classification (NCBI taxonomy): domain Eukaryota; kingdom Metazoa; phylum Chordata; class Actinopteri; order Myctophiformes; family Myctophidae; genus Electrona; species Electrona antarctica. The sequence continues at coordinate 21,747,150 of NC_136812.1, forward strand.
TGATGTACCACAGGACATTTAGCGCTTGTAAGGTAATTATGCTCAACTACCTGCTAGCTGCTGGGCACCAGTTGGTTTGTTTACTGAGCAATGTACATTACCAGGATACAGCTTTCCACCTACCTACTGTACCTACCTGCCATCCTCAAGGGAGGCTACTGTAGCTAGCGGTGGTGTGACAGTGTGGTTATCTATGTCTACAATAATCCACCCTCCCAGCCTCTGTTCTCTCCTATCTGCGTCTCCTCTCCATTCCCCATGCTTTGCTTTTTCTCTCTCCTTTACTCTCGTTTCCTCTCTTATGTCGGTGCGCAGCAACAGCTGGTTGTTTTACATTCTGGAGCCATGTTCTGTACAGTAGGCTATGTGTTTTTGTGTGTGTGTGTGTGTGTGTGTGTGTGTGTGTGTGTGTGTGTGTGTGTGTGTGTGTGTGTGTGTGTGTGTGTGTGTGTGTGTGTGTGTGTGTGTGTGTGTGTGTGTGTGTGTGTGTGTGTGTGTGTGTGTGTGTGTGTGTGTGTGTGTGAGAGAGAGAGAGAGAGAGAGAGAGAGTGAGCGAGAGAGAGAGAGAGAGCGTGTGGGAGAGCTGGGTGCCGCAGTGTCTGAAAACAGCCTCAGGAGAAGAATATCTCACACACACACAAACATATGCACCCACACACACACACACCTCTCTAATCAAGCCCCCACATTGTTTCACACACACAAGCAGCAGAGAAGAGAGCCTGTTGCCATATCGTCTCTGTCGGGTGGAAACCTCATGTCCAAAACATTCAGCATTCAAATTCAAAAATGTCAAAAGTAGCAGGTCTACGTTTGATGCTTTTGTGTGACACTGTAGGATGATCGAGTAGAGCATTTATTTACGAAAAAGCACAAAAAGTTAAATGACGAGCGACGGTTTCACGCGACGATATGTGACTGTGTGACTTGTAGCTCTGAAACACTGTTCCTATTATCCATCCAGACACTGCTCATCACTCCACTTCTTCTGTGGTTTTGCACAGGTTTCTTCCTCATCACTTCCAGGACTCTGCGCACGCACGCTCGCGCGTGCTTGTGTGCGTGCGTGCGTGCGTGCGTGCGTGCGTGCGTGCGTGCGTGCGTGCGTGCGTGCGTGTGTGCGTGTGTGTGTGTGCGCGCGCACGTGTCTGTCTGTGTAGTGTGTATGGGTGGGGGTAAGAGGTGGGGGGTTCATGTTTCTCTGTTATGTAATTGGTTGACTGGGCTGTAGGGGCGTGGCTTGTGTCTGTAATGATATCTGACAGAGAGAGAAGTGTCTGGTTTCAGCACCGATAAAAGACTGGAGAACACTGGAAGAGACAGACACACAGACAGACAGACAGACGAGAGGCTATAGAAGAGAGAGAGGGAGAGACTGAAGACTCTCCAGAGAGAGAGAGAGACTTGAACAGGCATCAGGTGGGAGCGTGGAGAAGAGAACAGTCGCCGAACGGGTCTTCCGCAAGCCAGCCAGCCTCTCCTTCATCCTTTCAGCCTCCTCTCCTTACCTGCTTCCCTCCAGCTTGCCACTCTCCTGCCAACCCCATATTTAATGGGAGTGTATGCGGTTAAGGAGACAGAAGAGATTGACCGGTCATCTCCACCCCTTGGACCCTGTACTTACCACTTAGAGAGAGAGAGAGAGAGAGGGTGGGGGTGGAGAGAGCAAGAGTGAACTCCTTTAAATAATCAATCTTCATATCCTGCCGCTGCCCAGCCTGCTCTCTCGTTCTCTCTCTCTCTCTCTCTCTCTCTCTCTCTCTCTCTCGCTCTCTCTCTCTCTAACTCTCTCTGTCTGTCTTTTCTGTGAAGACGAGAGCTGAGGAAGGACAGCAATCACATCAGTCCTCTGAGTTTCTCCAGAAATGTGGATCTTTGACATCTCTCTTGGCTGGAGAAGATAGGATGACGCGCTACATGGATGAGTGAAGAGACAAGACAGACAGACAAACGAGAGGACACATACATGGATGGAGAGATGGATGCACAGATGAAGTAATACTCCCCAAACTGTGGGAGAACTCTGCGCTGCCTGCAGTTCTCACACTTTTCCAAAACGGTCGCCTCCTCCTGCATCTCCTGTTCCTTGAAGCTCCATCTGGCTGCTGCTCCTCTCTTATTCCAGAGGAAGGAGAAGGAAGAAGGAAGGAAAGAGAGAGAGCAACGTAGGATGAACCATCCGTACAGTAAGAGGAACTTGTGAGAGTGGACTGCAGGGAAGGGTCCAGAGATGAGAGAGAGAGAGAACACTCTGTTGACAGTGAGAAGAGAAGATGACAGAAGATTAAAATCATTTCCTCAGCAGCAACAGTTAGCGACTAGTCAAGAAAAAGGATGTAGTGGAAGAAGGAAAACATTAGAGAGAGAAACAAAAGCCAGGAGACGCACATGTGCTGGACCAAACCTTAACGCAGCGACACCTTAAGGCTTAAGGGAACCACAGCCAAAGAGAGAAGAGACCAATAGAAAAAGGAGAATGATTCACAGATAATACAAAAAAAAAACAGGAATACAGAGCAAAGATGAATTTTATATTCGGCAACAACAGCCAATACCCCCGCAGTGGGCGGCCGGGGGGCGCGCCGGGGGGTCAGGGATCTGGGCTTGCATTGAGACTGAAATTGGGCCCCAAGCGGACTTCCTCTGAAGAGCTGCCTCATCATCACACCTCCTCCCCATCCACCCCCGCCTCCTCGGCCCCCTCCACCTCCTCATCTCGCTGGCAGCAGCTTCTAACGTTCTTCTCCAAGAGGAGTGCCTTCACTGACTGTATCAACGCTAGCCAGGTAACTCATACAGTACTGTGTGTGTGTGTGTGTGTGTGTGTGTGTGTGTGTGTGTGTGTGTGTGTGTGTGTGTGTGTGTGTGTGTGTGTGTGTGTGTGTGTGTGTGTGTGTGTGTGTGTGTGTGTGTGTGTGTGTGTGTGTGTGTGTGTGTGTGTGTGTGTGTGGCGCGCCGTGGCCTAAGGGGCTATTGGAGATAAGGGTGGGAACTGGGAAGCCTGTAACTTAAAACTGGGTTTTTGTTGCAAAGCTGTTGTGGGTGTGTACAGTACATGCGTGGGTTCAGTTCCTTTATCAACAAGACAGTGACACACAGTCAGGCAGGCAGATTATAATTTTGAACTTGCTCCTACACTTTTGTTTGATACTTTTCGATAATGTTGTCATGGAAATGAACCAGTGCAGTGCATGAGACATGGATTACTGCATATGTGTTACAAAGCAAGCATTTGGTTGAACTTTGCAGTGACATTTATGCTAAATATTCACACTTTCTTGTGCCTCATGAAAGATATTCATTCATCTTAGTCAAGAATCGAATGCGCTCATTATGGTGCATCGTAAAAATGCGGTACAAATCTTTGAATTATATTCCGTCAGAGCGAACGTTTTTTTTTATTTTGACGTCAGGCCTAAATTGGTTAAGATTAGGTTATGTCAAGCTTTCTCGGTTAAAATTCAATGTTGAGTATGTAAACAAAATAACAAACCCTATTGCTTAATAACAAGCCCAGCATTCCTAACACAACATAGTCAAGAGTGAGTATGCAAAAGAAAAAAGAACAGTGGGAAATTGAAAATTGTTTCCCAACTTTTTACAGTAACTGATTTGGACAGAAACCTTTCCTAAAGGTCAAGTCAAGTCAATTGTATTTATAAAGCACATTTAGAAACAGCCGACAGCCGACCAAAGTGCCTTAGGCCGCCCTACACCAAGAGAAAAAACAAATATCTACACATGGCACCATTTATAAACTCATTTCGCAAAAGCATCACATATTACACAACACATCAAGGTTAAAAAACATCAAAAAGCACAAAAAGTAAGAAATATAATTAAATAAAGGCATCAACCACACCCCACACACAGGACAATTCTGGCCATACGAGAGCAGACAACTGTTACACGTTTTAAAAAATATGAATTTGTTATTCAATTAGACAAACAAACAAACAATGGTTTGTCGTCTTGGGTCGTTCAGTGTGACATGGTCAAGAACAGCCGCCAAAAAGAGCCGATCCACATCGTTGTACAGTAGATACTGACAGATAAGAGCTGATCCACATCGTTGTACAGTAGGTACTGACAGATAAGAGCCGATCCACATCGTTGTACAGTAGGTACTGACAGATAAGAGCCGATCCACATCGTTGTACAGTAGGTACTGACAGATAAGAATCCACATCGTTGTACAGTAGGTACTGACAGATAAGAGCTGATCCACATCGTTGTACAGTAGGTACTGACAGATAAGAGCTGATCCACATCGTTGTACAGTAGGTACTGACAGATAAGAGCTGATCCACATCGTTGTACAGTAGGTACTGACAGATAAGGATCCACATCGTTGTACAGTAGGTACTGACAGATAAGGATCCACATCGTTGTACAGTAGGTACTGACAGATAAGGATCCACATCGTTGTACAGTAGGTACTGACAGATAAGAGCTGATCCACATCGTTGTACAGTAGATACTGACAGATAAGAGCTGATCCACATCGTTGTACAGTAGGTACTGACAGATAAGGATCCACATCGTTGTACAGTAGGTACTGACAGATAAGAGCCGATCCACATCGTTGTACAGTAGGTACTGACAGATAAGTAAGATCCACATCGTTGTACAGTAGGTACTGACAGATAAGAGCCGATCCACATCGTTGTACAGTAGGTACTGACAGATAAGAGCTGATCCACATCGTTGTACAGTAGGTACTGACAGATAAGGATCCACATCGTTGTACAGTAGGTACTGACAGATAAGAGCTGATCCACATCGTTGTACAGTAGGTACTGACAGATAAGTAAGATCCACATCGTTGTACAGTAGGTACTGACAGATAAGTAAAGAGCCGATCCACATCGTTGTACAGTAGGTACTGACAGATAAGTAAAGAGCCGATCCACATCGTTGTACAGTAGGTACTGACAGATAAGAGCTGATCCACATCGTTGTACAGTAGGTACTGACAGATAAGAGCTGATCCACATCGTTGTACAGTAGGTACTGACAGATAAGATCCACATCGTTGTACAGTAGGTACTGACAGATAAGAGCTGATCCACATCGTTGTACAGTAGGTACTGACAGATAAGAGCTGATCCACATCGTTGTACAGTAGGTACTGACAGATAAGAGCCGATCCACATCGTTGTACAGTAGGTACTGACAGATAAGAGCTGATCCACATCGTTGTACAGTAGGTACTGACAGATAAGTAAGTCAATGCTAGAACGTTACTTGACAGATACCAATACTGTATGTTGAAAAGGCCGCACAGCTCTTAGCCACGATGCAAATGTTTATTAAAAGGTACAACCAACGTTTCGACTATGAAGTCCTCAGGGTTCAAACCCCGAGGAAGACTTCATAGTCGAAACGTTGGTTGTACAATCATTTTGATAACGAAAGCACATCTAATGACAAAATTATAAACATTTACATTTGAATATACTTAACTGGCATAATCTTTTGATGAAAGATAAATGCCCCCCAAGAGCACCTCAAGGCCACCCCAAAAATATTGCTTTTCTTCTGTCAAGGTCCTTTCTTCATTTCAATTTTTTCTCCCAAGGCAATATGTTAAGCCAATACAGGTTGGCTGATGCCAGTCATAGCCTTCCCGTTGCACAATGTGACAGTAATTTAACTCACACGGTCTGACAAGGCAGATAATCAAGATGCGACCTTGCTTCCATCACATAGTATGACATGTAATCCCGATCCCTTAGTCCAGAGGAATGTTCACGCTGTGACAGGTTGTTGTCAAATATAGGCTCTATCATTTTGATTTGGTTATAATTTATATGGGTGGACAATCATCTTTCAACTCAAAACTCTAACTCGGCTCTGCTGTGCTGTGCTCAGGTTGTCTTTCAGAGGCACTTTACATGGCCTCTGTGAGAATCAACCCTGTCCAACTGGTTATTTTAAAACCACAATTGTACCAGAAAAGAGGGGAAAGCAGGACGTAAGACATCTATTTTCATAATACAGTCAAAATGTCCCATCTTCTAATTTCAATGATTTGTCTGGGACTGACACCTGGTTCTAGACACGTTGAGTGTCCAAAATTATTTGGACGTTATTGAAAGAAATTTAGAGATTTTAAGTGAAAAATGTGTGGCTGCTTTAATCAGTGTTCATTTGGCTTTCCTAGTTTGTAAATACGATAGCCTAATTCAGGTGTTACATGCATTTTGAAGGGGAACATTGTAGGGTGATTTTCATGAATTCAGAACATATTTGTAAATATTCTGGATAGAGTTATAACCTCATAGACTAAAAGCAATTGCCTTGCCAATTATTGATTTACGTGCACAATAATTAGAAACATAGCTAAGTGCAAACATAGTGAGCTATGGTCTAACTGCTTTTCTAAAAAAGAGATAATATAGCACACACATCCACTAACTAAAACGCAAGGTGCTGGGCCGAGGTAAATAATAGAAAAGAGAATAAGGTCCACACACTGGACTGAGCTCCAAATTCAAGAATTTATTTTCTCACCACAGTGGACATGACGTTTCGAGCCTCACGGCTCTTCATCAGACAATGAACATCACAAACAAGCACCTACTGTGCTTGTTTATACCTACAGGTATATGTGCCTACTGTACATATACCTGACACGGCTGTGTCACATGACCAGACACAGCTGGTGCTCATAACCCTGTCAATCAATTAAAAAATGTAAACATGCAAAGATGTCCATCATGATTCATGATGAATGAAATGACAGAAAAACCCAGTATTCATATACATAATAATATCAATATACATCATATAAAGAAATAACGAAAGAAAAACAAGTGAAACACCTATTTTCTTTTAAAGTTTAACCAATCAACTGGGACACATGACAGGACATCAGCTGCTTTTCTTACAGTGTCATGACTCATGAGTCAATTCTGTAGGTCTTGAGTCCGGTCTCGACACCACATTTTGACAGTACTGGTACTAGGTACTACCAGTGGTGTCATTTATTTATGCACATTACGTAGTACTATAGGCCTAGTTTTCTCATCATCATTAGTAGTAAGAGAACGCTACAGTATGATATTACTGTTACGCCCCGGGGAACTGAGACAGTCTTCTGTCTTATTATACCTAATTCTGAGCTTTCCAAAGCTAGTAATATATACTTCTTCTTCAGATCAAAGGATTGTTCTAAAGTAATATGTTTGGTATTTACTTAAGTTCAAAAATGGAATTGAATTGAATTCTGTGAACAGAATTGTTCGGTCATAGACGATGTGAGGCTCTAACATACTTTATTAAGCAATCGTAAAAATAAATCTGCGCTGACAAAATAAATCAACAACTTCCATTTCAATCACTAACTTCTGTACATACTGTATATTGATTGTTTTGCTCCCCAGATGTCAATATAATAATATCAGTACGGCATCCACAACTCCTTTATCAATCCCAAACTCCTGAGTGGGCCGAGCAGCCCTAATGATATTCAGCTCTGCAGTAATACATTTCACTGGCACTTAAGATTTATGGCTCGTGGAAAAGAGACCTCTCTCACTCACTCTCTCCCTCTCTCGTTCCATCTTCCCTCCCTCTCTCTGTCTCTCTCTCTCTCACAGTAAAGAGACCTCTCTCACTCACTCTATCCCTCTCTCTTTCCATCTTCCCTCCCTCCCTCTCTCTGTCTCTCTCTTTCTCTCCCCTCTCTCTCTCTCTCTCTCTCTCTCTCTCTCTCTCTCTCTCTCTCTCTCTCTCTCTCTCTCTCTCTCTCTCTCTCTCTCTCTCTCTCTCTCTCTCTCACAGTAATCATATTGGCCAGTCTAAGTGTGTTTTCCCTAGGTGTTGCCATTTTCCTGTCCGAGGCACTTACTGCATGACTTATTGGCCATTACATTGGAACACACACACACACACACACACACACACACACACACACACACGCGCGCACGCGCACACACACACACACACACACACACACACACACAGACAGACACGACGGCTGTCTGCCCTGTCTGATAGGACATAGTGTACGTGCCATCATTAAAAGACAGTATGTGAAGCATGTGGTCTCCTGTCAAGAAAAGTTATGTCTGAAATCTGACTGGCCTTTCTGTGACATGCAAAGTCCAAATTCCCCTCAGGCATTATCAGATCCAGGTTGCTGTGTGTGTGTGTGTGTGTGTGTGTGTGTGTGTGTGTGTGTGTGTGTGTGTGTGTGTGTGTGTGTGTGTGTGTGTGTGTGTGTGTGTGTGTGTGTGTGTGTGTGTGTGTGTGTGTGTGTGTGTGTGTGTGTGTGTGTGTGTGTGTGTGTGTGTGTGTGTGTGTGTTTTATTGTTTATTGTTCTACCAGGATGCATTGGGAATTTATAGGAAAATATGATATCAGGCCTCAGCTGTTTTAGTGGCGCTACTTGTTTCAATATGGATAGTCTTCACTGTCACATTAATACCAGCTGGTAGCTTATGACACACAGGTGTCATCTGGAAGCAATGGCAACATAAACACTGGACAATAATAATAATAATACATACAATTTATACAGCGCTTTTCAAGGTACTCAAAGTCGCTTTACAGAACACAAATAATAAAAACAGTTTTATTAGAGAAATAAACTAGTTAAAAATGTTAACAACTAGAAACTAAGGGTTTCCCTCCTCTCTTCCCTCCCAGTAGCATACAGCAGAGAACACAAAAAAACACTCGCGATGTGGCACCCCTCTGCACTATTATTGGTTTAACGAAATGCAAGGTTCACTCCCACTGCTCCTTCCTCGCTCACCCAGGCTTTCTTTTTTTTCCCTTTGAAAACAAAATGCCTGCTGTTTCCGAGGCTATACTTGCCCAGTATCCATGTCCCAGGGGAACATTAGCCAAAAATAGTAGATCTACAAGCTCACAACGGGTTGCAACTTGCAACGGAACGTGTTATGCTTTTGATTTGATAGGCAAAGAGATTTGATGTAGACTCAGAGAGAGAAAAAGTTGTTCAAGTACAGAGAGACATCTCACTGAACTCAGCTCCAGTTTACTAAGTCTAGAGGGTGTAAGTGGTTAATAACACAAATGATCTGAAGTTAGTGTGTTAAAATCACATTCACTCCTTTGTGTTTGGACTCGGTAATTCCCGCGCACCACGCTCTCCCTCCCGCTCCATCTTTGTATAATTGATGAGTGGTGAGGAGGACGTATGAAACTCATCCTGGCTCTTTACAAAGAGCTCTAAAAGCCCTAAAGAGGTGTTTAGTGGTCGGGAAATGCCGGAAGAGAGAGATCTAGAGATCAAGGAGACAGAGAGAGTGAAAGAGATCACTTGTTTATTATGACTATGAAGGATATTTCATAGGCAATTAGCTTTAGTCTGTACATGCTTGGTATTTATATTATGCATACAACTTGAATAGATAACAATGTATCAGTCATGATCAATACGATCAAAACATCAAAACAAATATATTATCTTTGATTGACTTGTGTGTTTGTGTTATTGAATAAATAACAAGCAGGTAATCAAGACAGATACCATACTGTAGGTAGATATAGCAATACAGATCTATACTAACAATACCAGTAAGACGCCATGAGGGAGAGAAGCGACCTTGCATCCATCCACCTGGGTGACGGCAGACTGCTGGGCGACCGCTGGTGCTTTGGCATGGGGGTCAGATCAACATGTGGAATTAATTCTGTACTGGCCATATATGGAGTGTGTCTTGGGTGTACAGGGTTTGATGAGGTCGCTACTCGCCCTCAGGGCGTCTTACTGGTAATATTATCTTTAACTTAACTACTTACATTTTGATCAATGCCAGTTTAGAAGAAGAAAAAAAGATTGGTCAAAGTTTGGAAATTCCCCACAATGCAAATGGCAGATAGACTTCTGTGTTCACCAGTCTACATATCAGTAATACTATTTATCAGAGCTAATTAAGTAATGAAATTCAATTAGCAGCCATTTACTGTAGGCATTTAGAGGATGCTGTTAACCAGAGCCATTTACAAAGTGCAAAGTCACAGTAACCCTAGCCAAAACACCAACGGGATAAGTGGTCAAGTAATTGGCATGCTACAGAAACCAGCTATGTGCTAGAAAAGTACCCGGGATAGTAGTAGGGAAACGTGAAACCTGCCGTCAATCTAAATAAAACACTTACCATCTGTGAACATGACAAAGCGTCTAAACACTGCAGTCTATAATGGCGTGGCATTAAAAGCCATGTCTCAGTCGGTCCACTCGGTCCACATCTCCACTCCTCCATCTACCCCCTCAAAGAGAGAGCACATCTTATGGAACGCTCGGTCCTCATCTCCACTCCTCTATCTACCCCCTCTTCAAAGAGAGAGCACCTCTTATGGAACGCTCGGTCCTCATCTCCACTCCTCCATCTACCCCCTCTTCAAAGAGAGAGCACCTCGTATGGAACGCTCAGTCCTCATCTCCACTCCTCCATCTACCCCCTCTTCAAAGAGAGAGCACCTCTTATAGAACGCTCGGTCCTCATCTCCACTCCTCCATCTACCCCCTCTTCAAAGAGAGAGCACCTCGTATAGAACGCTCGGTCCTCATCTCCACTCCTCCATCTACCCCCTCTTCAAAGAGAGAGCACCTCTTATAGAACGCTCGGTCCTCATCTCCACTCCTCCATCTACCCCCTCTTCAAAGAGAGAGCACCTCGTATAGAACGCTCGGTCCTCATCTCCACTCCTCCATCTACCCCCTCTTCAAAGAGAGAGCACCTCTTATAGAACGCTCGGTCCTCATCTCCACTCCTCCATCTACCCCCTCTTCAAAGAGAGAGCACCTCGTATAGAACGCTCGGTCCTCATCTCCACTCCTCCATCTACCCCCTCTTCAAAGAGTTAGCACCTCTTATGGAACGCTCGGTCCACATCTCCACTCCTCCATCTACCCCCTCTTCAAAGAGAGAGCACCTCTTATGGAACGCTCGGTCCACATCTCCACTCCTCCATCTACCCCCTCTTCAAAGAGAGAACACCTCTTATAGAACGCTCGGTCCTCATCTCCACTCCTCCATCTACCCCCTCTCACCCGATTCGACTGTTATCGAGTATGGGCATGCTCTGCCGACTGATACAAAAAACCCGACAGGATTAAGGTTGGCGAACATGCGTTAATATTAGGACCGCGCTGCGACATGCTTGCGGTTAAGTTTAGGGGAGGGTATGAGGAGGCTTGTCGTTTTTAGTAGGCAGTAGACCAAAACGACAGGATTAAGGTTGGCGAACATGCGTTAATATTAGGACCGCGCTGCGACATGCTTGCGGTTAAGTTTAGGGGAGGGTATGAGGAGGCTTGTCATTTTCAGTAAGCTCCCAGCATGTCCAGTAGACCTGAGTAGACCGATAAGATCGGTTAACGTGTCATCAACGCCAATCGCAGCCAGTAGGCTCCAGACGAGCCGATCGAATAGATAAGATCGGCGTAATAAGTAACCTACTGGGAATTATCGGTTGATTTTCGGTCGAAACGGCTGCCCCTCTCCAAAGAGTGTGTGTGTGTGTGTGTGTGTGTGTGTGTGTGTGTGTGTGTGTGTGTGTGTGGGGGTTATACCTTTCTATTTGACATTTGTACCAATAACTGACTTAATATTAATAAGCGTATATGATAGATAGGTTTATGTAAATGAGCGTCGGTTGATCGTAATCGAGGCAAAAGTTTGAACTGACAATCAGTTTAAGTCGTATAGCCCAGGCCTAGTCTCCCTCTCGTCTCTCTCTCTCTCTCTCTCTCTCTCTCTCTCTCTCCTCTCTCTCGATACAGTTGATTCTTTAGTGTTCTTTCTGTGTGACTGCCTCCACGTCTTACTAACGTTTAGAATTTGGCTCTGATGTCACCAGTGGGAGGGGTTTGGAAACTATTTATCATCTGGGTATCCTGTGTCCATGGCAACCAACTATCTCCTCCCCACTCTGTGCCTAAAGCTGTTGTCATGGAGATGTTGCTATGCCCAACGCCAACCACGGTGTGTCACGTGAACGCCCAAACAAGTGTAGTAACAGCTCACAATATCCTGTGTGTGTGTGTGTGTGTGTGTGTGTGTGTGTGTGTGTGTGTGTGTGTGTGTGTGTGTGTGTGTGTGTGTGTGTGTGTGTGTGTGTGTGTGTGTGTGTGTGTGTGTGTGTGTGTGTGAGTGTGTGAGAGAGAGTGTGTGTGTGTGAGAGAGTGTGTATCAGTATGGATCTAAAATCTTATTCTGTGTGCCTGTCTTCGACTGTCCCTCTGTCTCTCTCACACACACACTTTGTTTCTGACTCACTCACTCACTCACACACACACACACACACACACACACACACACACACACACACACACACACACACACACACACACACACACACACACACACACACACACACACACACACACACACACAGGGCGACTGTGGCTCAAGAGGTAGAGCAGGTCGTCCAATGATCCATTGGTCGGCGGTTCGAATCCCGGCTCCTCCTGGCTACATGTCGAAGTGTCCTTGGGCAAGACACTGAACCCCAAATTGCTCCCGATGTGCTGGTTGGTACCTTGCATGGCTTCCGCCGCAATCGGTGTATGAATGTGTGTGAATGGGTGAATGTAATGCACAATCTATGTAAAGCGCCTTGGATAAAGGCGCTATATAAATGCACCATTTTACACACACACACACACACACACACACACACACACACACACACAGACACACACACACACACACACACACACACACACACACACACACACACACACACACACACACACTCTCTCTCTCACATGCACATGCACATACTCTCACAGATATATTGACTGGATCACACTGACATCATGCCTGCTTCCGTCTCTCTATCAGTCTCCTGCTGACTGCAGCCTGTTAGCTGTTAGCTGACCACAAGCAATCATTTAATACGACTCAAGAACAGACTAGATTGAATGCAACATAATGACTGACAGCTTGGTTACATTATGCTGTTATGTTGATGTCACTGTTTGTTTACAGACTATGGAAAGGTTGTTAATGTGCTGAAGGCTTTTCAAGGGCTGAGAAACTATTCAAAACAAGACTATACTATACACAACAGTGGTTAAAACCAACTGCCATCTTAAGCCCCGTACTCTCACAATGGGGCGAAAACAAATGGATCATTGAAAATTGTTCATTCATTTTCCAGGCCTAAGTTGAAAGTGCCCGACTCCATTATTGCTTTGAATTTTAGACCGTCCTGAGACAATGTGAATTTGCCAAGAGATGCATTCTTTTAATAAATCTTTACAATAAGAGCTATCAGGATACTAGTTTAAATGAGCTGGAATTAATTTTACTGTTGAAACTGCACATTAAAGTGCTTGTTGTTTGCTTGTATCCACAGAACTGTTGATTTTGAATGACCAATTATGAATTGGGTATACAGTATGGACTGGAAACGGAGAAATATTTATTTTAGGATTGTTACTTCCTGAGATCGTTTTACGTCATTTGCTCTTGTGGTGGTCGATCTGTTTGATGTGCTGTATACCCTACATTATTTACAGCACTGCACACAAGGACATGGGAGAAATTACGTTTCTAGTGAGTTGCAGCTGTCAGGAGGACGCGAGGAAGCTGGGTGGAAATATAATTTATACAACATCCAGTGCATCTTTTTGCTTATATGGTGCCTGGGCAGAAGTGAAGTGAAAAAGTAAACTCATAAGCCAACTAAATGGAAAAAGCGTCAAAAGATGCAAGACTGGCTCAGATGCAGTTTCTTTGCAAGTTTATTTGCGAACGCTGACGCGTTTCGGCAGAGCCTTCTTCAGAGCAGACTAGCTTTTTAGTCTTTTATTGTGTGTGCGCCGATTTTTTTCCCATTTAGTTGGTTTCAGAGTTAAGTTATTTTCAAAGCTGAGCACCCACTGCCTCAACCAAGGGCAGTTTCCAGAGGAAGCACACCTGTTTTTGAGTGGTGCAACCATAGGATTCAGCCACTCCAATGCCCAGCTTTGTCCGTCCTTGGCTGTGTCCCTGTGTCCCTATGTTTAGGGTACCAACAGGGGGCGCTGTTGCACCACTCACTTCAGACAGGCGCTAGCCCCTCCTATATCCTATAATGTTTGTCTTTCCTAGACAAACATTAAAAATCACACCTGTATGAACTAAGTGGTGCAACTCCGTGCGGGGGTCCCCGGAACTTCCAGACCCACAGGAACGGGCCCAGGGTGCCGGCCCGGTTCCGGCGAGCTGCCCCGCTTCCGAAACGGAAAAGCGGCGTTTCTCCATCGGTTTCCTGAAAAACGCGTTCAGTGTGCAACCAACTTTACTGTGTGGGGGAATTAGCAGACAACACACACACTCTCTCTCTCTTTCTCTTTCTCTCTCTCTCTCTTTATCTCTCTCTCTCTCTCTCTCTCTCTCTCTCTCTCTCTCTGTAATTAGCAGGCAACAGTGCAACACTATCCCTCCCTGTTGGTCTCTGTTTCTAGCACAACAGCGCCACTTTTGCCCCTATTGGTACCCTAAACATATAGGGACATACGGACATAGGGACATTGCTGTTGTCCGATGATGTAAGATGATAAGGGTTGGTAAAGCGCCCCTCACTGTGATTTTTTCTTTCTTTGAAGTGAAGAAGTACTTTGGACTTGCGCTCCATGTAATACCAATTTGAGATTGATTAGATATTGTGTTCATGATGTATGGCTATTTTCTAAGGCAATTATAGGCAAACGGTGGTAGGCTATAAAAACTCGGCCATGGTCACATTACTCAAACAGTGACATTTGTAGCTTGTGCCCCCCTCCCCCTATGTGTCTTAGTGAAATAGATTTTGGCTCTGTGTTGTTTTTGACAACTTCAAAAAGTGTCTTTAAAAAAAAAAAAGTAAAAGCAAAAGCAAAATGGTAGCAAATCTCATTAGTGGGGCTGTCCGAGTTATTCTTTTAATCGCGATTAACTTACCGTTTTGTTTTTTGTTTTCCTTATAAATGTTTATCCCACGATTTTGCAACCCATTTTTTCACTATTATCTAATGTAATCCTGGGCGCTACACTTCCTCTGCTAACCTGGGGGGGCAGCGGACTGACCTCATGCCTCCTTCTATGCATGAGGAGTCCAAGCTGCTTCTTTTCACCTGACAGGGGGGAGTTTCCCCCGCCGGAAGTCACGTAGCGCGTGGAAGGAACACGTTATTCCGACCAGTTCCTTTCCCCTCCATCAGGCGCCCCGGCTGGCCAGGGGGAGGTAGTTTAGAGACCAGGGGCTCCAATTTTGTCACAGCCTTTACCCGCAGCGCGGCCCGCAATTCAGCCGCTGCCCGAAAATTACGAATATAGGAGCTTTCTCTGTCCCTTAATGGTATTTTCATCCAGCATCACCCGCTATCTTTTTTGCCGACACCGGTATTTGCGCCTAGAGGTGTGGTCATGGTCACGCTTTCCCCTAAATTGCTATTTTGGTCAAACACATTTGGGAAAGCGTAAACCGTTTGCCAAATTAGTTTGGTATAAAGAGCGGCTGTCCGCGTAGTGCAGGGGCAGGCTGCGTCATCTCTCCTTATTCTCCTATGCATCTCTTTGTAATTTTCCTATAATCAGCAGAAGTGAGTGCCTGCCACTTCCTTGTGTCCATTGTGTTTATATAATTGTATAGTCATGAAGTTATTTGTGCCAGGCGTGCGGCTTGCGCGATTCCATTTGCTCATTCAGTTCATCACCCCATAGCAGCAAATGGGGTTTAATCAATATCTAAATCCGAACTTTCCCTTTTTTACGGTATATTCTCGTTTACAGTATATTCCAAACGAGATGCTTGGTTAAGTCAGAAATTAAGACAGAACATCACCGTTCTGATCAAAACCATGGACAGCGACGTAGATTCAGAGCTAATAGACAGTTTTGTCCAGCCGTAAACAAGGAAGTGAGCGGCTGTGCGCATGCAGCGCAAAACATGTCCGGGAGCGCTGAACAAGGCGTTGCCTAGCAACGGGAGATGTCAAAAAAATGTATTACAGCGATCCCGTTTTATATCATTAAAAAGGACCCAAAGACACCTACACGCTCTTAGCACACCGCATTTTTTATTGAGAGGTTGTGTATACACGTTTTTAGCACAAAAGGTGATAATAATACTTTCAAAACTAAAATTTCATTGTGTCAATAGTAATCAACAAACTGGTCTATAATGGTCAAACATTGGCTACAATATCCTCTGCTCAATTTAAATTTGTTTTACATTGTAGAATCCTGTATGAATCCCGTAGGAGGTCCTTCATTGAGAAAACAAAATTTAATGAACCTTTTATTAAAGCATAAAGGTACTACAGTACTCGTATTACTTTAAGTAAATTTAGCATATCATTATACCCATCTGCTGCAGCCTGTTTAATGCAGTACCATGATGGTTGCTTTTGGGTTTTAATTGCTTTCCAATAAAGAAATAACAAACTTTGGCATAAAGCCATCATATTTTCCACTCCTATGTTAATAGGGGTATAAAAGAGTTGAAAAACATCCCTCTAAGGTACATTGTGAACAGCTAAAATCTGATGACTTATTTGCGATTTATCGCATGATTAAAGGGCCACTTCACCCCTTTTGCAACCAGATCTTATTTGAATGATGTTTGGGAGACAAGAAACACTTTCCTGGGGTTTTTATGTGGGCAATATGTGTTTTTAGATATTTCAGTATTTCAAAGTGTCCATGACATCATGGAGCCCATGGACACTTTGAAATACTGAAATATCTAAAAACACAAATTACCCACATAAAAACCCCAGGAAAGTGTTTCTTGACTCCTAAACATCATTCAAATAAGATCTGGTTGCAAAAGGGGTGAAGTGGCCCTTTAACTACATAAATAGTGTGATTAATCGTGATTAGAATATGTAATCGTTTGACAGCACTACTCATTAGGCATTAATATGGTTCATATGGGGAGTTGCATCATGATCCAAAGAATCAACAGGGAAAGATGTTTAAAAAATGAAATACAGTTGTATGAACATTGGGTCATGATTGGACAAACACCTTACGATCTGAAGAGCTTTTTCGGTGGAGCTTCCTCTTCTCAAATTTTAACTTGCTGAATTACATTCTGTCTCTTGAGCAGTCAAAGATTGTGAAAGAGATAGGCTGGCTTGAGAGACTGACAGGGTAACGGAAAATGTTGGGCCTTGTTAGAGCATGCAGTGTCGTTGGTTTCATCACACAGTGTGACATCCTGGTACTTTACTCAACTTGCAGCCTTTATGTGATTTTCTCAAAACGTTCTGTTTGCTTGCTGTGCTGCTGCTGCTGCTGAATCTTCTCAGCCTTGAAACCTTTCTGCTTTTTACTAGCCAATGAGGTTTACACAAACTGATTTAGTCATTAGCTGTCAGCCTTTGCTGTCTACGGTAATTAAATGTAAGAAACGGGAGGCTGCAAAGCAAAAATGTCAGTGTTCATTTAACCCTGAGAGTATGAATATGGGCCTGTGTAAATATAGTGCAGTGATTGAGAGCGTACGTGCTCTGTGCTCTGAGTCAAATATCTAATAAGGGTTAAAAACTCTGGGGACCACCTGGAATACCCTCAAGGACCACTGGTTGAAAACCGCTGGTATAGTATTAGTGCATTGAATCTGTTTAGTTGTGTGGATGTCTTGTGTTTGTGAAACAGAGGAGTGTGAGATATCAGTGGCTAAGTGTAATTGTTTTGGATTGCTGCTGTTCCATAGTCTTTGCCAGGGAGAGATACAGTAGATGCTGTACAGAGATTGACTTGTACACTCGGAAGACAGACCTCTCCACTAGGCAGGCAGGCAGGCAGGCGCGCACACACACACACACACACACACACACACACACACACACACACACACACACACACACACACACACACACACACACACACACACACACACACACACACACACACACACAGATATAGAAACATACTGACACAGAGGACAGACAGTCACAACTCGGATAGATTTTATACTAAGGCAAGCTCCAGCACAGAGAGTACTGTTACAGCAACATTGAGTCATTCTCTCACTTACAGTTGTAGGCTTGCAATTAAGAATCAACCAGAACCACTCTACAGTATAGCTGTGTGTGGAAGTAGAAGCTAAGGTTACATTAGAGACAGGGGAGAGATAGAATGAAAGAGACAGAGGGCCTTCTGCAGTAGTAGTAAAATAAACACCGAAAGGGAGCCAGCCACTCGGTTACAGTTAACCCATGAGCTTTGGCTTTGGGAAATCAATCCTGTCCTGTTATGTTACTGGCTTAACTCGGGATCAACTCCACTTTACTCACCTTTAGTCTGGGGAAGACTACTATCGTCATTAGTATAACAACAGAGCATAGCAGACTCCCATCAGTCCCATGTAACTGCATGGAAGCTCTTGAATTTTAACCAACCTTTAAACAAGACAATGAAAATGTGAAATTAATCAATATTGAACATCTACACGGTTTATTATTTCAACCCTAAAAGTTATCATAAATGTCTTTCTTTCTTTCTTTCTTTCTTTCTTTCTTTCTTTCTTTCTTTCTTTCTTTCTTTCTTTCCTTCCTTCCTTCCTACATCAATAGCTGTCTCCTGTAGAGATCACTTGCTGTGGTCAGAGGTCAGTTGTAATTGAACAGCGTGCAGAGGGGAGGAGGATAATGCAGGCTCTCAGTGAGGTGGACAGATTCCTACTCCTGTGAACCAACGTCTTACACTCAGACTCAACTTACACTTAATATTACATCATTAATACACTTCACTTACTACAGCAGAAAGATCCCAATTCTATCGTAACTCGGCATTCATGAGGAAAAGCCTTTCATTGAGCCTCTGACCACTCTGCTACTTAATGATAACCAATTCATGAGTGACTATACTATGACTATGGAACGTTTGTCTTTTTAAAATAGTTTTTCTTTATCATTTCTGTTTTATTTTGATAGAGAATGTTCAAAGAGGCAGGGTGGCGAGCAAGATATGGACATGCAGCAAAGCGGGAATTGGGAACCAACCATCTTACCATCGATGGCAGTATAGTTTATGTTTAGTCCATTATCCTCCGCTATCGCGGATTTATCCCAATGTAGCTGACTCTTGTAATATAGGTACAATCAATCTCCAACGGACCACACCTTAATGTTCTGGTCCTATCCTATAGGCTTGGGCACATTTTGGTCTTAACACAGTGTACTACCACTATCAACAACTTGGCCTTGTTTGTGTCCCTCGGAAGCTCTTTTAAAATGTTTTGTACCCAAGGCACACCAACAGGCAAGTCAAAATCTCAAAGCACTCCTGTATTCATATCCATGCAAAATAGCCTCTATAACACGTTATCGATGTGTAAATGAATTCATTCATTAATTAATGTAGAATTATATGCAGGATGTAATTTGTATATAGATGTGAGGGGACTTAATTTCACCAACTTAACTGTTTTGAATATTACATGTAAAAATAAAACACCTATGCCACGTTGTTTTCAAACTTGCAAATGTATGAACAGTGTCCTTTTCATACCTGAGTGCGAGTGTGGTGTGGTGGGGGTGAGTGGTCACTCAGTATCTTATCAATACAATATTGTCCTGCTCTCTATGGTCTCTGAGGCCACACACTGGTCATAATAAGTATTACCATTTCCATCTCTTTACTGGTGATAGATAGATATTTTATGAAGTCCATCTTTGCTCTGCAAGGCTCAATTCTTATTCTGCAGTAATACAGAACATTTAATGCCCCCGAAAGTGCAGTTCAACAACTGCCAAGTTACTTTTGAGCAAGGCACTTAAACCATGCTGACCAGAGTATACTGTAGGTCTATTCTATTGTCCCTCTACAACAAATCTTGACAAGCTCACAACGTGTCATGTTGTGCCCCATTTTGAGCTTTTAGATATACTTTTAATTTCATAATTATTTTGCCGGTTCATATCTGCTCCAGTGGAGTTTCTCAGTGGCTGATGGTAGACGACAGTGCTCAGAGAAGTGTTAATGTGTTCAGCCGTTTGAAAGTAAGCCAGGCTGTTTCTGGAGAAAAAAATAAGCATGCATGCATGCTCAGCAAATCTTCTCCCCCCCACACAAAAAAAGATTAAGGTTTTAAAAAACCCATTACTATCTGGTTATAGTGATACAATCTTTGTGGAAAAACTATGATGTGGGAGGATGGCCTCATTGAGTGAGTGAAGTGAATGAGTTAGTTAGTTAGGTCAGAAATGAAGTGCAATGTCTCTCTTCATAAGCACAGTGGTTTAAAAATGCATGTTGCATTTGTGGAAAAAAATGCATTACACTGAAGGACAATGTTTTTTTTGTTTTTCCCCAGTGGCAGTCGCATGGTTGTTAACGCATTAAGACCTGAGGTTCTGGAAAAAGTTATTTTGTTATATTAGTGGTGCTCAACACTTTTTCATGTCAAGGATGATATGTACTTGGCCATTTTATGTAAAATAACGCTTGAAGCTGTTAACACGGATTCTTCCCTGGCTAATATAATGATGAGGATGTGGCTTTGGTATCATTTACACTTCAATGTAACAACATGCCACATGCTGTTTTCTTGCATGTTTGAAGGTGTGGAGAAAATATTCTGTCACCTTCTCTCGTCACTATCTCATCTGTCTTCCTTTTTACTCCACGTTTCCCCCACGTTTCTTGTCTTGTCTACAGCCTCCTCTCTCCATCCTCCCTTTCTTCTTTCTTCACGTATGCACCCCCCCATTCCCTCTCTTTATTAGCAGTCTTCATTTAGCGCAGTGATGCTAACGGCCCATTCTCCTTGCTCATGCTCTCCTGGATGAGCAGTTAGCCTGCAGCGCTAGCAGCACTTTACATAGGGAGGAACGCACACTAACATCACGCTAGCCTGTTCTCCCTCCATCCCCCATGCTTCTTTCTTCTTCTCTTGACATTCACAACATGGTTTCCTAGCCGTTCCAGGGCCCAGAAAGCCTTTCTTGTGACTCTGCTGACTCGTCTTTCTGTCAAGCCTGATTTATATGCTTCATACTTAAAGGACCACTTCACCACTTTTCAACCTATCTTCATATAATAGGTCCTCACTAATAATCATGAAAAAAATGGTGCAATTCTTTTCTACTCGGTCTGTGTCTCATAGGAGGGCTGTGGGCAGTTCAGAAACCGTCTTCCAGTGACATCATCGATGGGGAATACAAGCTAATAGAAACTGCAGGCTTTCTAGTCCTGAAAAGTTGCAATGCGAAAATGGAAGCCATCGTTCTCACGATAATGAAAATCTAAACATTTTTGTAAAAAAATCTTGTTTCAAAAAGAATCTGCCTAATGATTATGTCACTGGAAGACGGTTTCTAAACTGCCCACAGCCCTCCTATGAGACACAGACTGAGTAGAAAGAAATAGTGCCATTTTATCATGATTATTAGTGAGGACCTATTATATGAAGATAGGTTGAAAAGTGGTGAAGTGGTCCTTTAAGTTGCACCAAAATAGCCGATCTACAAACGCACAGAACGACACGTTGTGATCTTGTAGATTGGCTATTTTTGGTGCGCGACATGGTGCACAACCAAGTATAAATTACCATAGGCATCAGTGGGTCTGTGGTTCTTCCTCTATCCCTCATATCGTTGCTGTCGGGAGGAAACCTCATAACTCCATTTTTGAGGTTTTTGATTTTTTTCTGGGCATAAATCAGTGCTATTGAACATCCTTTACGTCTGTGTGTTGTTTCGAAAATATTGAACCAATGAAAAGTAGTAAAAAGTGCATTTGGACCCTCAAAATGTCTGCTAAAGCAACTAACTAAAGTTACAACACCAATTTGATGAGGCTGCATTGCTTTGTTTTAAAATTATAAGGTCTTCTTAATTTCCTGAAAAATGTATATTTTTGTTATGAGTTATGAGGTTTCCTCCTGACAGCGGAGATATATAGGTTGGTCTGAGGCTAGTCATGGCATATCAGATGACATTATAGTGGTGAGCCCACATGCAGTGCAGTACTTCTATCCAGATAGATAGCAGCACAGTGTTGTTCTACTTACATTATGTGTGTGCAGTATTTGCTACGGATGTGGAATATCAACCACAAACAGTATAAAGTTGTAATGCTGCAAATTACATCATCACACTTGCACATTTCTGCTCCCTCTCTCTCTCTCTCTCTCTACACATATATGCAGACAGTACACAATACACATACGTATATCCATATCCTTGTCTGTCCCTGTCTCTCTATGTTCCAGTGTCTTTCTCGCTCGCACGCACGCACACACGCACGCACGCATGACGCACGCACGCACACACACACATACACACACTCACTCACTCAAACTCGGGGGGGAAGTAGGCCAACACACATGGAGGAATGTTTCATAGAATCATTCCAGCTGACCTGGCCTGCCTTGTGAGGCTTTAGAAGAACAAGACAAAGGTTGATGGAAGGAGCTGTGCTCAACCAATCACAGTCCCAGATACAGCACATACACACACACACAGACCCACACACCACACCACACCACAGCCGGCCGTCCGGCCGAGCCCTGAGCGCTGTATCACTGTCCCTGCTCGCCTATCGATTAGTTATGCCTGGCTGCTGTCATGTGCAGGAGCCCAGGGAAGCCCCTAATTGGCCAGCCAGTGAGGGAGACATGCAGTGAGTGGGACAGAGTGAGGAAAACACAGAGGCAGAGACACTGAGTGGGCAGCGGTGCAGAAGAGAGAGAGAAAGTGAGAGAGAGAGAAAGGAGTGTGCCTACAGATGTACATGGCCCGATAACAGAAGCTGAATAAAGGAGGAGAAAAAAGAAAGCTGAACATGAGGAGCCACTGTTACTCTGTTCATCTGGTTAGTTCGAACAGAGACAGAGAGAGAGAGAGAGGGAGAAAGAGGCAGAGGAGGATAGTCCATCTATACAGCTTCATGTGAGTCCAGTGCCTGTGATACTCTGACCGATTATTGAAGAAGAGAGACGGCAGAGAGAGAGAGAACGGAGCAAACTTTGACCTCAATCCCACTATTTCTACTTTCTTCATTGGAGGAGGACAGTGTATGGATTGAGCTGGGTGATCCTCTTCAGAGACAAAAGAGTAGAGAAGGTACAGTACTGGGTGCTGTCACCTCCTCTCCCTCCATTTCATGCAGCACCGTTATGTTGTTACTGTGGACAGCGGAGACATCAGGACTCTTATCTTCCTCCGCCTCCTCAGACCCAGCCAGCCTCTCTCTAGTTTATCTCGCCCTGAGGGGAGATGGGAGCTGAGGATGACGGAGATGAAGTTCGTTAGCGACGACGCTGTAAGAGAACGTTCACTTTAATTAGCTTTAATTTAGCTGAACGTGGCCTCGGGGACTTAAAATATAGAGGAAGAAAAGCAAGTCTGCCAATGTGGAGCGTTTTATCTTTTTGGAATTTTGTCATTCACCAGAGAATGACAGAAAGAGTGGAATCTACAGTATATGATATGTTGTCTGCTAGAAGCCAACCTACTGGAGATGCTCTGGATGTACTTCATCTCATGGACAGAAGAAAAAAAAGGATCTAATCTATTTTTCCATCTCTGTTCCAGTGGAGGTGAGGAAGATAACTTGTGTAAGGAGGTAAAAAGATAGTGAGATAAGAGTCTTTCTCTCTATATACTGTATACTGTATATACATACTTGTACAGTATATATACAGTATATATCCTAAGCCATGACCACTTATTTCCACAACCATGAGTTCTGCTGCAGTCCTAAGAAGCCCAGTGGTGGCGCCGTCAAGAACAAGGCTTGCAAAGGGAAGGCCAAGACGGGCAAGCACCATCATTCTCACTCAAAGCAAAGCCAGAACCTCCTGCAGACACCAAAACACCAAATGCAACTTTCTCCGTTACATTCACCAACACACAGACCTCATTCACCGGCACATGGGAGTCTTTCGCCAACACAGCACCTGCTTGCTTCACCTTCGCCTAGCTACTACCACATCGCAGCGGCCTCTCCAAATCAGCAGCTGGCACTACCCTCACCCAATTGCCACATGGCACCCCAAACGCCAAGTCATCTACCGCACTCGCCGAGTCGCCACCACCAGATGCAGCTATCTCCAAGCCATCATCAACTGCATCTTCATTCAAAGCTGCAGACGCCACTTTCACCCGTTCACATGCTGGCTTCGCCCAATAGTCATATATATCAACAGCAGCTCCAGCTGATCTCACCTAGTCACCACCCGTCCAATCGCCACTCTCTGTTGCTCTCACAGTACCATAACTACGCTCCTCTTCCTCACACTTCCCCGTCGCTGTCCATACAGCCCTTTTTATCACCACAGCTCCCCCTATCTGACGGCCCCGTGAACTATGGCTGGAACACCCTGCCTGCCCACCTGACCAACAGGGGCAAAAAGGGGAAGATCAGCAACCTGAAAGACAGCGTCAAGAAGAGTCCCAACAAGAGTAAAGCCAAGGGGAAGGCTGTGGGCAGACCGTGGCCCAATGACACCTGTATGTGTAGCACACACTCTGGGGAGGCGCCAACACACCCGCCATACATACACCACACAACACAGATACAAGCCCGCCTACAGGTAGGTGGAGAAGGAAAGGAGAATAAACTAGAAAAAGTGCACAGGTCTCCACCAGGTCAGGAACGTTTGGACGAAATGTGTAGGAGTAATATGTTTTGTTTGTTTTTTTGCAAATATGTGCCTCTTGGTGGCGCTATAGGGCAATGTTAAAAAGGTGGCATTATTGTTCCTCAACGTAGTGGAAATGTTAGTGCAAAGTTTCACAGCAATTGGACGCTGCGTTCATGATTTGAGGTATTTGTTCAAAAAGGACCACACTTGAACAATGTAGATGTCAATTGTAACCAATCAGGATGGAATATGAAAATGCATGTGTACCGATTTGTGTGAAATTTGGATAAAATCTGAAGGTGTAATGTCAAAAATGTGTTTTACATAAGTCGGCCTCCTAATGGCGTTCTAAAAGGCAAATGTGGAAAAATGCAGGCGAGAGGTTCGGAATTGAGTGTGTGTGTGTGCACATAAACATGCCGGATATTAGCTGTACACAGATGGATGGATGTACACACACAGACGGACACACAGACGGACGGACAGGGTGTGAAACATAGTCTCTCCCCATGCCTTTGGCCTGGTGGAGACAACAAGCAAAAAAACCTTAAAAAGAGACGGTAAAGAAAGAGACGGGAGAAGAGAGGAGCCTGGAGGGGCACTTAGTGAAATTAGAATCAATGGATGTGATATATTAGCTGGTGGGTGGGTGTTGTCTGTGTGAGAATCTCATTAAAGCTGCAGTCTGTAACGCGTTGCAAGCTTGTAGATCAGCTATTCTCCTACTTCTTAATCATTATTATTTTTATTTATGGAATTTCTTCGATTTTTTTTGTTTTAAAATGTGTAAAATGATTTACTTATTTACTTTAACTTTTTACGCCTTGGTCTGCCCTGGGGTCTCCTCCCAGTGGGACATGCCTCGAGGACCTCCATATAGGGAGACGCCCGAGAGGCATCCTAACCAGATGCCCGAACCACCTAAGCTGGCTCCTTTCCAGGCAAAGAAGCAGCGACTCTACTTCGAGTCTCTCGTGTGACTGAACTTTTTATTGTGTATTAATCTAATTATAGTAAACGAATACTATTATACAATAGATAAAGATCAAGGGGAAAAGAGACCTTTTTACAGTACAATAATGTTTCAAGTTTACACAACACAAATAAATTACAGATTAATACACGATAATCAACACAAACACTTTATTTAGAACACACCCAAATCAAATCATATTACGGCATACGTGTTCAAGCAATTATTCAATCAAAGCAAACGGCATAAACTATATTATATTCTACAGAAATAAAAGTTACAAGGCTGCATTCTGGAGTGTCATCTGTCACGCGTGCCAAGCTGTCATTCTCTTGTATTATACCGTACTTGTATTATTTCCCACCACGCACAGATTAACCTCGTGTCAGACTATCCACCATAGCTATCCACCTCGGAGGAATGTCTGGTAAGACGGGCAGTGTCGGTAGGCCAATCAGAGGCAGGCGGGGCGTTACCATGTCTAGAGATGGACGCAGATTGTAATCATGCCTTTGCTTCACAGTCTGGTAAACCTCCTATTTCCAAGGGGTGGGACGTTCACAAACATGATTGGTCCTGAGTTACATAGTACGTAATTGGTGACATTTGAAAAAACTAGTAAAATAGGACCCTGGCCAGACTGAGTAGCAAAGTGAGACATATTGAATCAGTCTGGATTCCAGGCTATGCGTTTAGTAGCCTACTTTAGTGGATTATAATATGATCGCTAATGCTGCTCCATCAGAGCTTCAATGGGGACTATAGCGTCCCTAAACGAGTAATTTGCTTTTTATTCTAAAGCGATTGAAGAATGGAATAAGCTCCTTGTCTGTACAGATTTCCATAATTTCTCCCGAAAGCTAA
>NC_136812.1:21778539-21798539 GCF_951216825.1 Electrona antarctica
AGGGGAGACAGCAGCACGGCAGGCACATGGCTATTTGGTCTTTTCTGTGGCTGTGAGGAGAAGATTGGACCTTGAGACAGTGGACTGCCTAAAGATACCCTGACTGACTAACTTCATATTTGTTGTATTAGCCTGGTGGGGGAAAATACATTATCTAGATGGAAAGAGAGACAGAGAGTGTGGGGGGTCTGTGGCTGTGTCTGACCTGTCCAGAGGCTCTAGGAGGAGAACAGATAGCTGGCACAGGCTGGTGACAGAACAGAAGGCCACTAGACTGGAGAGGGAAAAGGGTTGTGCATGTGCTGCAAACTGAGGGTACATGAAATTGACAAATGAACAGCTTACAGCCTTCAGGATATCTGTTTCATAGCTAGCTCTCACAGCAACAGTGAATAGATGGATGAGCTAATCAGACCGGACATGTAGCCTTGTGCTTCAGTACAGGACAGCGTTGTGAATTACAGCAGAGCACAGCGTCGTCCAACAAGTGTAGTAAAACATGTGTAGTGAGTTACATTGTAGACATTGTCCAGTGCAGTGAGTTACATTGTAGACATTGTCCAGTGCAGTGAGTTACATTGTAGACATTGTCCAGTGCAGTGAAGTACCTTCTAATACTATCCTCTATTAGGACAGTGCAGTATGTCATGCAGTGAATGTAGTCCCTCAATGGTGGTCATTTGTAGCAGATGCATTCAACATGTACCAAAACACAGCGACTCTGACAAGACGAGTAAGTCATTGTCATATTGGTACGAGTGTGTGTGTGTGTGTGTGTGTGTGTGTGGTGTTTGCAATGCATATACAATGTTTTTCGTGAAATCTCAACTCAAAAGCTCCTTAATGTGATTTGTTTGTGTGCGTGTGTGCGTGTGTGTGTGTGTGTGTGTGTGTGTGTGTGTGTGTGTGTGTGTGTTCGCGCTTCTGTGTGTCAGTGCATGTGTCTACCTAATTCTCGCTACCTGAACACATCTGTTTTGTGTTTCCATTATACCATTCTCAGTCTGCCTGTGTGTTCTTTCTGTCTCCCTGCAGGCCAACCCCCCTCCAGTGGTGGTCAACACAGACACCGTCGACACCCCCCCATATGTAAGTATGACCATACTCTAGAAGAGTGGTTTTCAACCCTTTTCATATCAAGGCCCATTATTTATTGGGTATTTGAGCCACAGACCACAGATGAGATTTAGCCTCTCAGATCCAACAAATATTTTGTTGTCGTTGGACAAGATTATGTCCACAATTCCATTCTGTATTGATGTTGGTACAGAGATTACAGAGATTGTGCATTACATTCACCCATTCACACACGCATTCACACACCGATGCTGGAGGAAACCATGCAAGGCACCAACCTGCACATCGGGAGCAATTAGGGGTTCAGAGTCTTGCTCAAGGACAATTCGACACTAACTCTGGGGGAGCCCGGGTTTGAACTGGGAACCTTGCGGTTGCTATCCGGTCACTCTACCCCTGAGCCACTGCAAGCGCTTCCTTTCCCTAGTTCAGATATGCTGGATCACTGTAACGCACCTGGGATTTATATAAACTGATTTAAGGTGTAGATTATCATTAGATTTACAATGCGGTCTAATCAGAAACCAGCCAATCAGAATCAAGTATTGGGACTAACTGTTTTAGAATCAAATGTTTTCCCTCCGTCCACTCCCATTATAAGTGCGATCTTTAGCAGTGTTTTTCTCTGAATTGAAGCTCAGATTGAGTTGATACTAGGTGAGGGACGATGTTAGGAGCTCAGTAAAAGAATAAAGAGTAGTAGTGAAAATAGCAGATCACCATCTTGTTTGGGTTTGGGTCCCTGACAAACATCTAATTTTTCTTTTTGGTCTTGAGCTGAAACGTTCGTCCTATTCTGAGAGCACCAGACATCATAATGTTGACACACTATCGCCTGTCATCAGAACAATGGGATTTTAGCTTGAAAATCGGGCAAAGTTTCCCTTTACCGCCGGCGGTGTCTTTTATGGCTCATAATAATTAGATTGGAAAACCATTCAACTGGTAGCCAGAACTGTCAGAGGGAATCAATGTATGTTGTCAGATAGGTTTATTATGTAATTACTGTGGAATCCCTGCTTCTCTTCCTGGAATATACCACTCTGCAAAAATAAACAGCACAGAGAGAGACACCACCAGGGACACATGATTTATGCCTGTTTTTCTCCTTCAGTGAAATATTGTTGGCACAAACAGCACAAATAAAATATAGTGCAATGTTGTTCACATTAGAGTAATTTAGCATAATGACTGACTGGGATAAAAACCTGAAATCAGCTGGAGCAGATCGAGATGACTAGATACGCTCTAGTATGGATTTTAGTTTTTAGTAACCCAAATAGACAAGATGAATACTATCACTAGTACAAATTAGAGAATTTAGAGAATTACAAATTTAGCAAATGGGACGTACTGAACACAGGGAGAAAAAAAAGTTACTTCTATGTTCCATTTTCACCATTTGACCTACGTAGACAGTAGGGATTTCAAATGATCTCTTGTAAATCTGCTATTTTCAAAAGAATCGTTTAAAAACGTGGAATATTCTTGAAACATTTCAACAACACAATGGGCTTGTGGCTGAATACGTTAATTTGGAGTTCCTTGGCGTGGAAAACATTGGAAAACCACTGTGGCACACATAGGCCAACAGTACATCACATTGTTGTTACATGCAGGTGGCTGAGATTTGTGCTTTGCTTTTTGAATGGGCAGGAATACAAATGATATACTAATCTGACTGCAGAGAGAGACAGATTATACAGCCAATGGGATTACATGACCCACTGGGATGTAACTTGGCTTTTTGGCCGCGCGTGTGCATGTGTGTGTGTGCGTGCGTGCGACTACAGTAGTTATAAAATGGGGGTTGTGCAGAGGCAGGGAGAGGGGAGAGGACATTCATCCCCCAGTATAAGCCTAGTAGAAAACAAAACATAATGCTCTATTCAGATCAGATTTAATGCCATCCTCTGTGTGTATGGTGTGTGTGTGTACACACACACCATATTCCATGCTATGTTAGCGATTGTGCCAGGAATGCGCATGTTTTTATTTTCCCTCAAAATTGCAGGTTTATTTGAGCATTTTAATATTTAATACATTTACCATTCGTTCTCTAACAAATGCCTAATTTCATTATTTGTAACCCATTAAAACCGGGAAAGCATCCGTGTCATTTTAGATTTTTGCTTTGGCCATTAAAAATAGCAGCGTGTCACTTTGTGCCGCTCTGCGAGCATGTGAACATTTACATCTGCTATTTGTGAACATTTCGGCCTCAGGTCTCAATGGGTTCATGGAAGCATGCATTTTGTATACTGTAAGTGAATATCATATTGGAACTGTATTGAAAGAAAAAATTACTTTTAGTTATTTATTTAGGCTTTTTGTGCATTTATTGGCAGTCCACAGTGTGGAGAGTCAGGGATTGACAGGGATTTGACCTTTGCTGGTCAAAGAGCAAAGAGCCTTTGTGGTACGCGCCTTAACCACTTGGCTATAGCCTATTTGCACCCAGCCAATTGTATGTGGTTAAACAGTTCATACCAATGCTACCCTAACCCACTATCAACTGTCCCATATCTATCATGGGTCATTAATTTGTCTCTCTCTTCCATTTGGTCTCTCCATCTCTCTCTGTGTGTGTGTGTGTGTGTGTGTGTGTGTGTGTGTGTGTGTGTGTGTGTGTGTGTGTGTGTGTGTGTGTGTGTGTGTGTGTGTGTGTGTGTGTGTGTGTGTGTGTGTGTGTGTGTGTGTGTGTGTGTGTGTGTGTGTGTGTGTGTGTGTGTGTGTGCACATCTGCGTGCGTGCGTGTGTCTGTCTCTATCTCTCATTATATTAGGTCAATGGTACAGAAGCAGACTATGAGTATGAGGAGATCACACTGGAGAGGGTAAGATCTTTACTCATCGTATACTTGACATTAGTGCTGATCATTTTCAACACCATACAGTACTGTGGTTGGTTTAAGGGGGCAGGTTCCTTTCATTTCATCACAGTATACAGATACACATGCAGAGCCTTGCTTGAGTTGGATAATCCAATGTAAACAATTTTATTACATTTCAAATACAATAAACTCAATTTATATTTATCAGAAAATGTTGGCGTAAAATTTTGGAGCAAATAATTTGGATTTGTATGTCCTACATTTAAAGTTAGATTTATTAGGCCAAAACGTGAAGTGGCCTATCATAACATCACCATTGAGGCCGATTTGAAAGAGGTTCTTCCTTGCCCTACTGTGAGAGTGTGTTTCATCCTAATCGGTCCAACGGTGCAAGAGATTAGCTGCTCACAGACTGATGGATGGACGGACAGGGGCTAAAACATATTGTCTCCGGCTAAACTCACCATGTCTCTCACCTATCCATTTGGTCAGCTCAAGTGTGTTGCTCACATTGTGACACCGCCACCATCTCTTATGTCTTAGTTATTGGATTTTAATTTCCTTCACGGTCCCCTTTAACTCTCATTTGCCTCTTTCCCCTCCTTCCCTCCTTTCCTCTCTCCCTGAGGCTTTCTTTGTCTCTCTCTCTCTCTCTCTTTCTCTCTCTCTCTCTCTCTCTCTGTCTCTCTCTCTCTTTCTCTCTCTGTATTCTCTTGTGACCTGGTTCTGTCTATTTAAGTAGCTCTGCTTCAAGGATAATATGGACACGCGTGTGCGTGCACACACACACACACACACACACACACACACACACACACACACACACACACACACACATTACAGCCCCATAGAAAGTGAGAAAGCAGGAGATGAAGACACAGGGAGGGAGCTACAGCTGTAACCTTTTTCACAGGAGCCATATTGACATGAATTGTTGTGTAAGGGTATGACTATGGTCACAGTCACACCTGTGTGACTGAAGGGTATTAGCCATCGCATGCCAAAATATCACACTGTGGAGTTTGTTGAAATCATCCCTAGCTCCATCCCTATAGAGCGTCGCAGTCCCGCCCCCTGTCATGACGACGCCAGGCCCAGGAAATGATTCCCAATGCATTTTTCCCATAGACATTTCACAAAGTATTTATTTAAAGACGGTTACGCCGCGGACAAAGCCAACTCGAGTCGTGACAAATCATGACAATAAACACAATATTTTGGACCAAACAAATAATTACAAAGAAGAAAAACAACAAAAAAAGTGTTGTAACCTGCCGTTCTTTTCTTCTTTCTAATTCTTTGTTCGGCCCAAAAAAGTGTGTTTGTTGTCATGATTTGTCACGACAAGAGTTGGCTTTGTACGAGTCTTAAAAGGTCTTTAAATAAATACTTTTTGAAAAGTCTATGAGGAAAATGAATGGCAAATCATTTCCTGGGCCCTGGTAGGGGGCGGGACTGCGACGCTCTATTGGCTCGCATAGAACGGAAGTGGACGGGACTCTACTCTTTCAGTCAAGCAAGCATGTGTGACTGTAGTGACTGTGTCACTTCCTTCACAATTTACCAATGTTACTAATTAAAGATGGAGTGCCATGACTTTTGCACTTTTTCTGTTTTGTATGTGTCTATGCCTCTATGTGAGTTAAAATTACTCTAATAGACCCCCAACTATGTCTTCCCTGTGTATTTTTGGTTTCTTCCTGAAAGCTGAAAGCCTTTGAGTCAAAAGGCCTAATCGAAAATACACAATGTTTGTGACATCATAACCCTAACCCCTCCCCTTAACCCCTCCCCCATTATCATACAACACACAGCTGTGGGTGAGGCTTAAGCTCAGGTGGGTTGTGCTAAGGTGAAACCCAGGTTATACTTAATGAACTGGTGGGTGTGGCCACATAAAAACATAATTTTGACACTTTCTGTACACTTTTGAAAGAATATCTTGTTTTTTCATCTATACGTTTCTGTTCATTTAGCCTAGAACAGAATCAGGGTGTTGGACTGTTGGCTCACTGGCAAGGCTCTGCTACAGAGCCACATTAGTATCATTGGTACAACTGTGACGGAAGTAACGTAACGCTACCCAGTCAGAACACTGACTGAGTAGCCTCACGGACCCAGGCATTCTGGTCAAAATAACAACAAAGACTATGCAAACAACCCAGGAAATGTGGCACAGGAGTGGGAGTGA
Source organism: Electrona antarctica (assembly GCF_951216825.1). Taxonomy (NCBI): domain Eukaryota; kingdom Metazoa; phylum Chordata; class Actinopteri; order Myctophiformes; family Myctophidae; genus Electrona; species Electrona antarctica. The sequence continues at coordinate 21,784,641 of NC_136812.1, forward strand.
AACTTGTAGGATGGTTGCATATTAATGAAGATAATTTGGTATGGCCAGAGTCTAAAGCTTTGGACGCAATTATCGTGGGTCAGGGTCGTGTACTGTACAGGTCAACCCCAGCCACAGTAAACGCAATCGGACAGGTCGGGTTCAGGTGGTGTTGGGTCGTTAATTAACACATATTGTTTGGTTGGTTTGGTGGGATCAGGTTTTAGAAAACCCTGACATCACTATCAGGCAGATAGAACAATGTGATCAACAAATTGAAGTTTTTCAGTACTTATATGAAAAGGCACAGCAAATAACAGCTGTAAACTAGAAAAAGTGCCCTTCTGGGCACAGGTCTCCACCAGGAGGATAGGAGTGTGTGTGATGTTTGGCAAAATGTTTAGGAGTAATATAAACGTGTGTGTGTGTGTGTGTGTGTGTGTGTGTGTGTGTGTGTGTGTGTGTGTGTGTGTGTGTGTGTGTGTGTGTGTGTGTGTGTGTGTGTGTGTGTGTGTGTGTGTGACGCGGCTTGGCCTGTTGTAGCGCCACCATGAGGCTGATTTGAAAATTGTCAAGTGGCATTTCTTCCTCAGCCTAGTGGGAATATGCATGCACAGTTTCACCGCAATCGGATGCTGCGTTGAATAGTTGTGGCAATTTGTACAAAACGGGTACAAAGCGGGCTACTCCTGAAAGGTTTAGAAGCCAATCGTAGGCAATGAAGGTGGATTATGAGAAATCAAACAAACGCGTCTTGATCACATGACTATGGAGAGCATGTGTACCGATTTGCGTGAAATTTGGATAAAATCTGAACGAGTAATATTAGAAAATGTGTTTTACATATGTCGGCCTCCTGGTGGCGCTATAAAGAGCAGATGTGAAAAATTCCAGGCAAAGGTTTTTCCTTGGCCTCTAGGGAGTTGGCATACAAAGTTATCCACAGATCTGTGCAGTTGGAGGTAAAAACACTTTTCGGCGAGTTATATCGCCACCATGAGGCTTCACGTGGCATTTCGTCCTCGGCCTAGTGGGAATGTGCGTGCACAATTTCACGGAAATCACACGATGTGTTCATGATTTGCAGCATTTTGTTTGAAACTGAGCACTCCTGCGAACTTTGGAAGCCAATCTTAGCCAATCAGGATGGAGTCTGAGAAATCTGAAAGACCCGTTTCGTTGAATGGCTCTAGAGAGACTGTGTACCAATTTGCGTGATGTTTGGACAAAATCTGTAGGTGTACTGTCCAAAAATGTTTTTTGCACAAAGCGGCCTCCTGGTGGCGTTATAACAGGCCTTCTGGAAATTCTGGGGCAGAGGTTCATTGTTGGCATCCAGGGAGTGTGTGTGCAAAATTTGACATCGACCGGGTTAACGGTGCCGGAGATTAGCTGTTCACAGACGGACGGACGGACGGACGGACACACACACACACGGACGGACGGACGGAGTGCAAAACATACTCTCTCCCCATGCCTTCGGCCTGGTGGAGACAATTAGTGCCACCGTGATTTAAAATGTAGTAAAGTATTTGGAGTAGAGAGGTTCTTCCTTGACGTACTGGGAGTGCGCATGCAAACTTTCACGCAGGTACAGTAGCTGCACACAGACAGACACACGGTCGCCCGAGTTGCACCCGGTCGAACCTGCCTAGCGTGGTTAACCACTCCCCCTTGAAATCGCACTGCATTTCTTTCTCTCCCAGAATGGAATGAGAAAAAGCTAGTTCCTGTCAGGGTGGATTGTGTGTGTGTGTGTGTGTGTGTGTGTGTGTGTGTGTGTGTGTGTGTGTGTGTGTGTGTGTGTGTGTGTGTGTGTGTGTGTGTGTGTGTGTGTGTTGTGTGTTGTGTGTGTGTGTGATCAGATTCACATTCAGATCAAACACACAACGACGTCCAGTGAGGAAGGACAGACTGTCTTTCCAAAAACTACAGGAGTTAATACTGACCCAGACCACTGGAACCTGCTGCTGACTCTGTCTGTCAACTGAATGGACTTTAACAAGAAACAGGACAGAACAGAAGTGAAAGTAAACTTCAGGGAACATTCTGGAAGAGGGAGAGTTACCACGACTGACTGGCAGAGTTCTGTGTTGACTGCGTGAGCGAGTGTTTGTTAAAATGGCTTCCAAGTTGTCTCTCTCGGAAGAGGACTATTCCTGTCCTGTGTGCTGTGACATCTTTAAAGATCCCGTTGTGCTGTCCTGTAGCCACAGCTTCTGTAAAGCCTGTCTGCAGGACTGGTGGCAAGAGAAGAGAATAAAGGAGTGTCCAGTTTGTAAGGCAATATCTTCGACGGATCGTCCACCTCGTAACCTGGCTCTGAAGAACCTGTGTGAGGCCTTCACACAGGAGAGACATCAGAGAACATCAGCAGGATCTGAGGATCTCTGCAGTCTGCATGCTGAGAAACTCAAACTGTTCTGTCTGGAATGTCAACAGCCAGTGTGTCTTGTGTGTCGAGATTCTAAAAAACACACCGGCCACAGAATCAGGCCCGTCGATGAAGCTGCTCTGGATCACAAGGAGGAGGTCCAGAAATCACTGAAGCCTTTACAGGACAAACTGGAGCTCTTTATTAAAACTAAAACAAACTATGACCAAACAGCAGAAGACATTACGTTCCAGACCCGACACACAGAGACGCAGATGAAGGAACAGTTTAAGAAGCTTCATCAGTTTCTACATGATGAAGAGGAGGCCAGGATCACCAAACTGAGAGAGGAAGAGCAGCAGAAGAGTCAGATGATGAAGGAGAAGATCGAGGGTCTGAACAGAGACATATCAACCGTTTCACACACAATCAGAGCCATAGAGGAGGAGCTGAGAGCTGAACACATCTCATTCCTGCAGAACTACAAGACCTCGATGGAGAGAGTCCAGCTCACACTGCAGGACCCACAGCCGGTCTCAGGAGCACTGATAGACGTGGCCAAACACCTGGGCAAACTGACCTTCAGAGTCTGGGACAAGATGAAGGACATTGTCTCCTACACTCCTGTCGTTCTGGACCCCAACACTGCCCATCCAGTATACACCCTGTCTTATGATCTGACCAGCGTGAGACGTGGAGGGGAACAGAAGCTTCCTGACAATCTAGAGAGATTTGACCAGGTGGGCCTTGTCCTTGGTTCTGAGGGCTTTAACTCAGGGACTCACAGCTGGGATGTTGAGGTTGGAGACAATACAGTCTGGGTAGTAGGTGTGTTAGCAGAGTCCTTTCAGAGGAAGGGAGACACAAGGGGTCCATTCTGGAGAATAAAGTTATGTGACGGTAAATACACAGCAGCCTCCTCAGGGTCACTCACTGATCTCTCAGTGAAGCAGAAAGCTCAGAGGATCAGAGTCCAGCTGGACTGGAATGAAGGAAAGCTGTCATTCTGTGATCCTGATACTAACACACACATACACACCTTCACACACAGGTTCGCTGACACACTCTTTCCATGCATTTACACTGGTCTTCCTGGTGGTACTCTGAAGATCTTACCTAGATCTGTCTAACTCTGGACAATGTATGATGATGATGATGATGATGATGATAACGATGACGAAAACGAAGATAATGATGATGATAGATTGATCAAAAATGCTTTTTATTTTCTACACATTAAACGTCAGTAGTGGTAATAATGTTAACATTAACTAGAAAAAGTGCCCTTCTGGGCACAGGTCTCCACCAGGAGGATAGGACTGTGTGAGATGTTTGGCAAAATGTTTAGGAGTAATATAAACATGTTTGCCTTTGATGGCAATTGGATGACTTGAGGCATTTTGTTCCAAAAATGTGTTTTGCAAAAATCAACCTGTTGGTGGCGCTATAACAGGCCAATGTGAAAAGGGTGGGATATATTCCTCAGCCTAGTAAGAACATGTGTGAAAGATTTCACGTAAATTGCATGCTGCGTTCATGATTTGAGGCTTTTGTTCAAAACGGGGCAATCTTGCAAACTGTGAAAGCCAATTATAGCCAATTAGGATGGAATATGAAATATCGGACAGATCCGACTTGAGCACATGCCCATAGAGATACTGTGTAACGATTTGTGAGATTTTTGGACAGAATCTGGAGGAGTAATATAAAATAATGTGTTTTACAAAAGTCGGCCTCCTGGTGGCGCTATAAAAGGCAGATGCGGAAAATGCAGGTCAAAGGTTTGTCCTTGGCCTCTAGGGAGTGTGCATGCAACGTTTCACGCAGATCGGTGCAGTTTTAGGTAAGAAATGTGAAAAGCTGCCTCATGGTGGCGCTATAACAGGCCGTTCTGGAAAATGTGGGGCAGAGGTTCATCATTGGCATCCAGGGAGTGTGTGTGCAAAGTTTGGCTGTTCACAGACGGACGGAAGGACGGACGGACACACACACACACACGGACGGAGTGCAAAACGATCTCCCCATGCCTTCGGCCTGGTGGAGACAATAACCCACAAAATATTTGCATAAGAATGCCCTCAATTCTCTCTCTCTCTCTCTCTCTCTCTCTCTGTGTGTGTGTGTGTGTGTGTGTGTGTGTGTGTGTGTGTGTGTGTGTGTGTGTGTGTGTGTGTGTGTGTGTGTGTGTGTGTGTGTGTGTGTGTGTGTGTGTGTGTGTGTGTGTGTGTGTGTGTGTGTGTCTGACTGACTGACTGACTGACTGACTGACTGTGTATAGGGTAACTCTGGCCTGGGTTTCAGTATTGCAGGGGGCACTGATAACCCCCATATTGGAGAAGACCCCTCTATCTTCATTACCAAGATTATACCTGGAGGGGCTGCAGCCCAGGATGGACGACTCAGGTACACACACACACACACACACACACACACACACACACACACACAATAAAGGTTTTTAAAAACTCATTCCATGCCACAGGACGCCTTTTGACATATGACATAGATTGCCTTGGACGCCTTTAAAAAAAATGTTTTTTTAATTGCTCTAATCCAGTGTGCAAGTGACGACATGCACATGACGTGCACAATGGATTTTTCTTTTTTTATAATGGGCTTTTTTGGCACATAATCAACACCTAATGTAAACCCGGTGAGAAAAAAAGTCAAAATAAAGTCTGAATGGAAAAAAAAAAGCCGTAAAAGTCGCCGTGTTAAGTGGTCAGATGTGTGGGCCACGAACACTCTGGATATGGGTGGGTCCATTTGATCCAGGACAGGGTGAGAAGCACCGAAGTCTATTCTGAGGCTGACGGTGGTGTGTGTGTGTCATGTCACTTGCAGGGTAAACGACTGCATAGTTCTATTCTGAGGCTGACGGTGGTGTGTGTGTGTCATGTCACTTGCAGGGTAAACGACTGCATAGTTCTATTCTGAGGCTGACGGTGGTGTGTGTGTGTCATGTCACTTGCAGGGTAAACGACTGCATAGTTCGTGTGAACGAAGCAGACGTCAGGGAGGTCACCCACAGTGGAGCTGTGGAGGCGCTGAAGGAGGCCGGAGGTCTGGTCAGGCTGTACATACGACGCAGGAGGAGCCTCTCCGAGAGAATCATAGACATTAAACTGGTCAAAGGTCCCAAAGGTGACACGGCGGTAGAGCAAATTGATTCATAATTATGGTCATATTAATATACCATTATTCACAGACAGATCATTTTCTTCTTCTTTTTTTCACAGAAGCATTCAAATCAGGAGTTTGAATAATGGCAGTATTAACAGCTTCTTCTACAGACAGACCATTTTCAGTCTGTGTTGGGCATGCCATTTTTCCCAAATAGCGAAAATAGCAGATCTATAACAAGCAGGACGCATTGCGAGCTAGTAGATCTCGTAGTTTCGCGACTTTTGCTCGACACTGTCATAGGACGAAGTAGGGCAGGAGGGGGGGGGGGGGGGGGGGGGCAGGCGGGTATGTGTTGCTGTGGTATTTTGCCACAGTATATTTGCACTGCACATAATGTGGTATTTGTCCTCTGCATTTACCCATCATATCTGTTATGAGTAGTGGATGCCATTGTCTGTCTAGCCTATTATATTCTAACCTACTTGTCAATCGATTGTACAGTTAACAGTTACAGTCATATTATCGTTATAGTGTAATAGTCACACGTATTACACCAGGTAAATCAAACATTTCACAATGCATGCATAATGAAGCACGGCGTTAATGCATACACGGGAGTCTGCACGCCTCAGCCGTCTGTCAGCTGATTGTATCAATCAGCCTAGCTTGCTTGCTGTTGCTGCTGGCAAAGCTTGCCTCCACCACCCCAGCCTCCACCTTTTGATCAGAGTCTGGCATGAATGATAGGGTCAAATACTAGTGAATTTATGTCTGCTGATTCAAGCTAAATATCAATGTCAATGTATTGCTTATGTATTACTATTGTATCCCCATGGGGGTTTTAATTTGCTTCATTTCCCTGATTTTGCTTAGCATGCTGCTTCGACAAAATCCAGAGAACATCTCCAGAGGGCAGCCTTTAATGCCAAGTTTAACTGTATTCCATTTGTTGCAATAAATGGTTAATCTACTTTGAAGTGAGTGTTTCTGTCTGAACTGATGTTATTGTTTGTTTGTTTCTCTCTCCCAGGCTTAGGGTTCAGTATAGCAGGTGGTGTAGGCAATCAACATGTCCCAGGTGACAACAGCATCTATGTGACAAAAATCATCGAGGGCGGGGCTGCTCACAAAGATGGACGGCTACAGATAGGGGACAAACTAATGGGCGTAAGAAAAAAACATTTTCTTATTTCTCCATCCTTCCTCCACCCGTACACCTCTTCAACTCTACTGCACACAACTGTCACATTCTCACTGCTGGATTACTACAATGACCATAATCCTTTGCTGCACTCACCCCATTTTATGGAGAGGGAGAGGGCTGTCTTACTGAGACAACATGTAGTCCAGGAAGGAAGGGAGACAAGTGTTTCTTGTCTCCCAAACATTCAAATAAGATCTGGTTGCAAAAGGGGTGAAGTGGTCCTTTAAGAAAAATAAATAAATAAAAGAAAAAGCAAACACTGTAGTACAACATAAGACAGACATAAACAAAGACAAAATTAATTTCCCTTCATAGCATCAAACATCTTGCTTGTTCTCTCCTGGGCTTGCTCTGCTCCAGTCACTGAAATTAAACCCGTTGCCCACGGGGCAAGACACTATCTATACTGTGCGTGTTGTGGAATGTAACTACTGTATAACATTTCCTCTACATGACATAATCAGAGCGACTAAATGCACAGTATCTGATGTCTGCCCTCATGCACCACTACACTGCACTTTAAAAGTGGTGAGCAATGAAGTGACAGTAATGCTACAGCATACAATGTACTGATTAAGAACGACTGGCTGGCCTGATTGAAATAGAAGCTAATAAGAGATACCGTACCCTTTCCCTATATATAGCTTGGATTATAGACTATGTCTGGTTTATACTTCTTAATGTGACGGTGTCCCACGCTGGAAAAGGCAGATGTATATGCTCGCAATGTGTCGCGCTACGACATGTTGTGAGTGACTTTTTCGGCGTGGGACACCGTCAGGTGACGGAGTGCCTAAATTAGGCATCACTTTAACAGTCATCCTCACAGATGTACTTAAGTACACCTGAAGATTAAACACATTTTCGATTCATGCTTTTCAAAAAGCGCTATTGCGTTTTCTTGTAATCAAATATTTCTTGATGCGCACATTAGTGACATGTATACGATTAAGAACATCAAACATCCCCATGCTTATTAGTTATAATATGTACGTAATCGTATATTTGAATAAGCATCGATGTATTAATGTATGTTGGATGCGTGTGCTTGGATTTACTGTTAGTGAATGTATACGTACAGTACTGGCTATGTATTTATGCATCAGTATATTGAACGTAGGTTACTGTACTGTTCTGTATGTCTGTGTGTGTTTGTTCAGGTGAACAACTCCTGCCTGGAGGACGTTACTCACGAGGATGCGGTGGCCGCTCTGAAGGCAACCCCTGACGTGGTGTACCTCCGTGTGGCCAAACACACCTCCGTCTTCATAAATGACAACTTCCCCCCACCTGATGTCACCAACTGTGAGTATACAGTACAACCACAAGCAAATGCACGCACACACGCACGCACACACGCACGCACGCACGAAAACTTGGAAAACTCTACAACAAGTGTACATATATGGCGGCTGCCAATTATTGCAGACACTGAACAGAATTTTGCCGATGCCTTAGCTCTCGGCTTGGGCATGCCTGCAATCTGCAAGGCCCCTCACGACTGATTTATGGACATTACCGAGGCTTCCAAATATGAACACAAGTAGTTTACATTTGTAGCCAAGCTGTATAATAGCATCCTTAAGACGCTGGTACTTAAGCAACTTGGTAAGGAATACCTCTTCCTTACCTTTCTTGGTCAAATTTACATGCCACTTCCAAAATGGTCACTTCTCTACTGTCCTCATCAACAACAACAATATCTGGTGTATTAGCTGTGACATCTGAAAAGGCATAATTTTCATTATTGTGCATGAACATGGCAGTTGAAACACTTGAGTGCTTATACATTTTGGCAGATGATGAAACATATGAACTTATGTCCTTAGCTAATAGGTCAACAATTATGTCGTGCCACACACACACACACACACACACACACACACACACACACACACACACACACACACACACACACACACACACACACACACACACACATTGTTGCAGTACGTAATACTTATACTAACATGAGGTATTCTATAGTATAATCCTATTGTTGTCCTTTACATGCAGTGCTCTGTTCTGCTGATAGTAAGACTCATTTTCTTTTCTTTTTAAGGAAAGCTGCTAGGATTTAGTTTTATCCAGCACATGTACAAAACTAATAATCACCTGATTTAATCCCGATTGCCACCTCATCTATAAGATTATGACCATTGACTATGAATGACTTAAAATGAATCAAAAACGTTAGCCTGATATTCCGATGTAACTTTTCAGTAAAAGCCATGCCATCGTATGACCCAGTTGCTGTTAAGTTGGTTATGTAACCAGCCGATAACCAGAATGGGACCATTTGGTCTGCTGAATTGACTTCCTGACACCACTCACACTTACTGTAACTAAACTACTGTACATTCACAATCATCTACCATGACATGATAATAAATGAACTGTCCGTAATACACAAAACCCTAAAAGATCGAAATTAATTCAAACAAATAAACTCGAACGTACTCAGACCCCCATAACTCTTGAGAGTGTACAGTACAATTCACGTTGATTATTCACAGTTTAATACAAAAGCAAAGTGAAAATGTCTGTGTTGTCCTTCTAGCCTACTCGCCTCACCAAGACAACCATATAAGTCCTTCCTACTTGGGAGGCAGCCAGTCCGTAAGCCCCGCCCCCTTGACCACACCCAGATACTCACCACTGCCCAGGGGCATGATGGGAGACGATGACATCACCAGGTAAGATATGAAACGACCTGCAAACGCACGCACGCACGCACGCACGCACGCACGCACGCACGCACGCACGCACGCACACACACACACACACACACACACACACACACACACACACACACTGTCATACCTTTATTATAGGATGTGACATGCAGTACTTTTGCTGAACAGTGGTGGTGCATAATTTGGTATGGCATAATTTGGTATGGCATATGATGTGGTTTCATTGTCTTCTGCTATTGACAAGACAGATATACTGTTTTGGAAAGGTTTTCCAGAAATATTTGACCAAATTTGACTGAGGGACTTTTTTGAATTTTCGTTTTTTTCATGTCATATGAAAACAGGGGATCATAGCTTCAAATTGACACTTGGTTGTTCAGTTTGACCCACCAGTTTTGGAGATATGGCTTATAGAGTCTTGCAGAAAACAGCGAGTTGAGAAAACAGGCTTGAAAGGTTCACTTCTGTGGTCTCTAACATTACACCTAGCTACATGTTTAAGCATTTATTTCATATTTACAGCTCTGACACTTATTTCAGACATGCTCTACTATGTGAAGAGTCTGCCTGTGCTATTAACTCATTTTGGGGAAAAGCTGGAATTTGCACGACGGCAGGCTCTCAGTCAAATCTGGTCACATATGTTCACCACCACCATGTATTTCAATGTCGTCCTCACTGTGCCAAATTGTATATGACACAGTAAAACATCCAATCTTGTGCAGAGGTAGAATACAAAAAAAAACATAGCTCCAGATGACACATTTATAGAAGCTGTCTGCACTTTAAGGCACCTTAATATCCCTGGAGTTACCGGTAGTTTACTCGCGATGCCTGGTGGCAGAAAAGAGAATTCTGCGTAATTTATATTTCATGAGCCAGTCTACTCGTTACTACAGTGTCTAGGACAGTGGTTTTCAAACTTGTTGTGCACCAATGTATGGTTCCCAATGCTCTCGATCAGGAAATGAGTGAGCACAAAGTACAGATATTATTACATTTGTATTATTCTTTGCATTAATAATGCGTGGTTGTTGTCACAAAATCCCAAGGCACACCTGGACATGTCTCATTACAGTGTTGTTGGAGAATCACAGCCCTAGAATGGGAACCCAAGAGAACCCCCACACATTCTGTACTGTGGTCTGTGTCCTCTGTGGTCTGCGTGTACTACTTGGGTATTAGTGCGTTTGGCTGTACAGTAGGCAGCAGATGGCAATGAGGCTATCGCCTGGGACAGGTTTCCACACACATACGCTCTGCACACTCTGCACACTCTGCACACTCTCTCTCTCTCTCTCTCTCTCTCTCTCTCTCTCTCTCTCTCTCTCTCTCTCTCTCTCTCTCTCTCACACACACACACACACACACACACACACACACACACACACACACACACACTCATAGTGCATACAGTACACTGTACATCGTTGCTGTTCGGGCAGAAACCTTGTATCTCTATTTATTTTCTTTTGTTTTTACTTTGTTTATTGAGATTTTCAAGTGATTGATTTATTGAATACTTTATTAACCCATTTAGAGTAGACCTGGGGACGATTCTAAATGCCTTCTAAAACCTAATCTGAGTTTTCTGAAAACCTTAACATTTTTGTATCTCCCGGTAGCTCCCGGATTGAAAGGTATAGGTCACAACAGGTCAAACTAGAAAAAGTGCCCTTCTGGGCACAGGTCTCCACCAGGAGGATAGGAGTGTGTGTGATGTTTGGCAAAATGCCTTTGATGGCAATTGGATGATTTGAGGCATTTTGTTCCAAAAATGTGTTTTGCAAAAATCTACCTGCTGGTGGCGCTATAACAGGCCAATGTGAAAAGGGTGGGATATATTCCTCAGCCTAGTAAGAAAATGTGTGAAATATTTCACGTAAATTGCACGCTGCGTTCATGATTTGAGGCTTTTGTTCAAAACGGGGCAATCTTGCAAACTGTGAAAGCCAATTATAGCCAATTAGGATGGAATATGAAATATCGGACAGATCTGACTTGAGCACATGACCATAGAGATACTGTGTAACGATTTGTGAGATTTTTGGACAGAATCTGGAGGAGTAATATAAAAAAATGTGTTTTACAAAAGTCGGCCTATTGGTGGCGCTATAAAAGGCAGATGCGGAAAATGCAGGTGAAAGGTTTGTCCTTGGCCTCTAGGGAGTGTGCATGCAACGTTTCACGCAGATCGGTGCAGTTTTAGGTAAGAAATGTGAAAAGCTGCCTCATGGTGGCCCTATAACAGGCCGTTCTGGAAAATGTGGGGCAGAGGTTCATCGTTGGCATCCAGGGAGTGTGTGTGCAAAGTTTGGCATCCACCGGGTTAACGGTGCCGGAGATTAGCTGGTAACAGACGGACGGAAGGACGGACGGACGGACACACGGACGGAGTGCAAAACATACTCTCTCCCCATGCCTTCGGCCTGGTGGAGACAATAAAAATGGGTTAACAGACAAGCACAGCAGAGCACAGTTCAATACCGTCCTTAAAACAGGTCTGTTTAGAGGATTTAAACCCAGGAAAGAACTATGGCTTGTTTCCATTGTCTGTCTGATAGTGATATAATCTTTGACACGAAAACCAAATCTGACATAGCAGTAATTAAAATAAAGAACATATAAGGGAAAAAAGCATATATACAAACAAAAACGCATACCTCTAATAAAACAATATAAAACACCAGGGAAAAAGAACAGAAAATAAAACAACATATGCTTTTAGATTTATTTGCAAAAGAATAATAATTGCAGAGCACTGTACTAATTGTAATTAGTGTAATTAATACAGACAGATACATTTACTAATTGAGCAGGGTTTCCTTTTTATGGAACAGCAGGCAATTAGATAAAAGGTCTGTGGGGAAATGAGGATTTTATTTTCTCTAACTGAAGAAAGTACAATACGTTTTTGATCCAATGAGGTTATGTGCATCTTTCCATTCCATAAAGGCATAATGTTTCACTTTCAAATAAAATAAACATAGCAATAAATGAAAAAAGTAATTAAAAAAAAATCATGGCCCCTTATGCATTAGAAGAACATTCTAATGCGTATAAATGTTTAACCAATAGGAAGTATAAAGGAGCTTGTGATTAAATAACAACTACATCCAAATTATTGGAACGCCTTCTTTTTTTCCCCTCCCTCTCCCATTCTCTGTCCCCGTCTTTTTCTCTGACGCACACACACGTACATACAAACACGTACTACATACGTACAAAAGTACGAATGTACTCATACACACTGTACACTGAGTGCTGTACTGCTGTTTAATCTGTTTTAATGGATGGATGGATTACACCATATCAACCCTCGTCACTCATCTGGCGTCACCACGTGTGACTCGTTTCGTCATAAAGCCTGGCATCCAATCGGAGGCTTTGATTAGAATAAATCTGATAAGCCTCAGCTTGACTGTGATAATGGTCATTTTGATGTGTCCTTCCTTACTTGTAACACCCTCATTATTTCTCTCCGTGCATGATTCTCTTTCACCCTTTTTCTCATCCCCCCTTTTCTCTGTCCACACTCTCTGTAATAATTGTTTTATTAGGATTGTGTGTTACATCAAGAATGCTGCTCTTTCAATTAAATGAATACCAGACGAGTCGCCCCTTTACCAACTCGCCCCGGGCGTACAGCCGGTTGAACTGCACCGCCTGGTATTCCTAAAGTAAACTTTGCTTATCTGCATTGTTCATTGTGGAAACAAGCTCATCAATATTGAAAAGAGTATGGAGGAAATTAGGTTAAAATGTGTTACATTGATAAGTGGTGGCACACAGTAAAATCATTTATAACTCAGAGAGTGTAATGGTGTAACCAAATGGACGTGGTGTACATTTGTATGCTGGCTATCACATTTAAATTAAGGCCTTTTTGCCCTTTGGTTTCTTCAGACCCTCTACTGGAAAAACCTCCAGTACATGTGAATAAATAACATTTAGTTAGATAGTAGAAAAATGCATACTGTGAGAGCCCATTAACGGTGTCATAGTGACATCTGCTGGTCTACATGGTGAAATGTGCTTTCATTCCTATAGTGAGCTGAACTTTAATGCTTGTGTTTTACCAGCATTATTTAAATGCAATTACATGTATTTACATTAATTGCAATTCAATAAATACAAAGATTTGTGACATGCTTTAATTATAATTCAAATTAATTATATAATAATAAATACATACATACATAAATTGTTGTATATAATTCGCATCCCATTGATCTTGGATGGAAGCAGCATATTCATTGGCATCCGTCAGTCTCGAGAGACTATGGAGTCGCGCTCTGGATAGGGGTTTTATTGCAGTGTTGGGTGTGGCTGAATAGACCTAGGAATAGGGATTTGCATTCCCTTCCGCACTACACACAGGGGAAGACTGATGCTGGTCTATCTGTTTGGTTTTGGGCCTCTTCGCCACGGACTGCTGGGCAAGCATCTCTTCGAACTTGGAGAGACCGTCCTCAATGAACCGCCTTGTGCGACATGCTGATGCTGCAGTTTCCCAGGTG
>NC_136812.1:21803539-21993539 GCF_951216825.1 Electrona antarctica
AACCAATATATCAATTTGAAGCTATGATTTTTTAATTCAATGGCAGTCCCTCAGTCAAATTTGGTCACATATGGAGATCTAAGGGTTTGAGGTGAGATGTAGAGTTGCTGGCCAATATTGATGACATCAGGGATCTCCATATATGGGCTTAATATTGATGACATCACGTGATGTCATGCCTGGGGTGACCAACCAACCAAACAAACAACTGACGGGAAATGCACGATTACGTAGTTAACTGCGACCTGCTGGTTGACAAATGCTACAGCAGCTATTGTAGCAAGAGGGGGTGTCTACTTTGTGTGTGTGTGTGCGTGTGCGTGTGCGTGTGCGCGCGCGTGTGTGCGTGCGTGCGCGTGTGCGCGGCTGCGCGCGCGTGTGCGTGCGTGCGTGTGTGAGTGTGTGTGCCCTGAGTCGTGACTCTCCTACAGACCACATTAGTGACTGGTGATTGAGCTCATATAGGACCGTCTGTCCACGCTGAGGTGTGTGTCTGTGTGTGTGAGTTTTATGTTTGTCATGTTCCTGTGGTGATAGCAGGCATTGCCCAGCAGTACTTCCTGTGTTTCATGCAGTCACTTCCAGCCAAGTGGACCGTGGTTTATGAAGGTGCGTGCTGAGTGTGTGTGTGGCGCGATCCCCTCATGTTATTTATATCAACCCTCCTCTCACGGTAGCCAATCATGGCACAGAGCAGCAAGGCGTATAGCAACAACATGTGCATGTTTTGTTTGATTGCATATACATATATTCTTTAATGTACCCGTTGCCACTAAGGACGCCTTTTTTAATATCAATTAATTTGGGTGCTCAGCTGTGTCCAGTTTCCCAGTGTAACACTCCGGTTTCACTCCCGAAAAAAGTATGTTTTGGGTGTATTAAATGACAATCCTGGGACATGTTAAAGTGCGGATTTTACTTCTTGACTCAGCGGTTTCCGGCCAAAGGCCCTTTCAACATAAGGATCCTCCCATTCACTTACTATACATGGCACAAGCGCAGTACCTAAGCCACCACTAGGTGGCAGTCAATGAGTTAAGCCTTTTGATGCCTTTCCCGTAATAAATAGGCAAAGATGTTTAGGGATAAGGGTTTTAGCATGGACGAAAATAGAGCCCTACGTGTAGTATTAACCTTAGTGTCCCCCACGACCCCCCAAAATCGATTTGGTAGCCATTAAATCCTCAAAAATGTTGCGCCGCGGGCTTTGTGCGGCTTTGCACACCTGTTGCCTGCATGCCTGTCTATAGCATGGTGAAAATAGGGCCCTTAAGTGATACTGATATTTGACTGGTCATACCACTGGTCATACCAACAGTGGTGTCAGTCACCCTGATTACACACTCAAACAGTCACTCCGACACAAACACCAACACACCTACTCACACACACCAACATACCTACTCACACACACCTATGCACACACGCACACACACCTACGCACGCACACATGCATGCACGCACGCATGCACACATGCATACACGCACACATTGCCTCACTCTCCACTGATCTTCTCCAGGTGTGTTTTGGCCTTCCCACTTTTCTTTTACCCTGTGGATTCCAGTCCAGTGCTTGCCTAGTGATGTTGTCAGTAGGTTTTCGGAGGGTATGTCCAATCCACACCAACTTTCTCTTCTTCACATCCTGGCTGATGGAGTTTTGGTTGGTTTTCTCCAGTAATCCATTTTATATTTTATCGGGCCACCTGATGTTCAGAATGCGTCTTATAGGCAAATGTCTGGAGTGTGTTGGTGGTAGTATTTGTCACTCTCCATGTCTCTGGTGATGGATGTTGAGAGGATTCATTTAATTTTGTTCGTGCGTGCGTGCGTGCGTGCGTGCGTGCGTGCGTGCGTGCGTGCGTGCTTTTTTTCTTTCTTTCTTTCTTTCTTTCTTTCTTTCTTTTACTCTCGTCTCATCTCCTCTCTCCTTTTGTCTCCTCTCCTGGAACCAGATCATTTGATCAATAACCATATCGATTAGCATGCTGTATGATTTCAATTATAGATGAGGAGAGCTGGGAGCTATTTTTAGACCAGTGACTTACATCGACTGAGTTGTATCACTGCAGGCATGTTTTTTTTCTTCTGTTGCCTGGTAACTGATGATGTTTCCAGGAAGTTAGAACTTGTATGCCTAAAGGCTTTCATCAGAATTACAACTCCTTTGGGCCGCTTTACTCTTTTGACATGAAATGAGCTCATGAATTCCCCTTCATAGAGTCAATTAAAGCACCTGGTCTATCACAGCGTTGTCTAAAGTCATTATAATTCTCCTGTACTTAAATAAGTATAAATAAGTATTTTCTCCAAGGGACTATTTTTGTCTAGATTTTTCAATTCAATATTTTTCAAACTTTTGAAGTTTAAAAAATAACGCATCTTGCGTGCTGCAGGAAGATTGTGTGTTTTGATTATATTATATTATATTATATTATATTATATTATATTATATTATATTATATTATATTATATTATATTATATTATATTATATAAATAATAATAATGTATTATTAGGTTGTAGAACATTATACAGTTGTTAAGGTGATGTAACCTCCTTGTCTCTTTAAACCCTCGCACCGTGTTCTCCTGATCATCTGATTGGTGGTTTTCCCATTAGATTTCAATCTTTGGTATTTTCGTGTGAGATTAACCTTATGATTAAAAGGACTACAATTGACTTTATCTCGGAGAGATCTTATAGTCTTTAATTACTACTTCATGGCTAATAATCGTGTCTTTTCTTCTGGGAATTCTCCTTGTGTCTACATCTGGGCTCCCCCTTACATGTATCCTCCTTTCAGGCTCAATCTGGGTCTTCCACCATGGAGATTTTACAATAGGGACCTCTTGCCTGTCGTGATCTCTAACATCAGGAGAATTATAATAATAATGTACAACGGGTTTCCACATTTCGTATAGTGCTAATAACTAGCCTACTATAGTGCCAAGATGAAGGCTGGACTGCCTCTTGTGGTTTCCTTACTTTTCTACAGCTCGACAATGCTGTGAGCTTCCTGCTTACTGCTGGAGGAATAGCTTCCTCTATAGAGGAGAGGAGAGGAGAGGAGAGGAGAGAGAAGGAACAGCTTCCTCTAGGGAGGAGAGGAGACGAGAGAGAGAAGGAACAGCTTCCTCTAGGGAGGAGAGGAGACGAGAGAGAGAAGGAACAGCTTCCTCTAGGGAGGAGAGGAGAGGAGAGAGCAGGAACAGCTTCCTCTAGGGAGGAGAGGAGAGAGGGAAGGAACAGCTTCCTCTAGGGAGGAGAGGAGAGGAGAGAGAAGGAACAGCTTGAGAAGGAACAGCTTCCTCTAGGGAGGAGAGGAGAGAGAAGGAACAGCTTCCTCTAGGGAGGAGAGGAGAGGAGAGGAGAGAGAAAGAACAGCTTCCTCTAGGGAGGAGAGGAGAGAGAAGGAACAGCTTGAGAAGGAACAGCTTCCTCTAGGGAGGAGAGGAGAGAGAAGGAACAGCTTCCTCTAGGGAGGAGAGGAGAGGAGAGAGAAGGAACAGCTTCCTCTAGAGAGGAGAGGAGAGAGAAGGAACAGCTTCCTCTAGGGAGGAGATGAGAGGAGAGAGAAGGAACAGCTTCCTCTAGGGAGGAGAGGAGAGAGCGAAGGAACAGCTTCCTCTAGGGAGGAGAGGAGAGAGAGAAGGAACAGCTTCCTCTAGGGAGGAGAGGAGAGGAGAGAGAAGGAACAGCTTCCTCTAGGGAGGAGAGGAGAGAGGGAAGGAACAGCTTCCTCTAGGGAGGAGATGAGAGGAGAGAGAAGGAACAGTTTCCTCTAGGGAGGAGAGAGAAGGAACAGTTTCCTCTAGGGAGGAGAGAGAAGGAACAGCTTCCTCTAGGGAGTAGAGGAGAGGAGAGAGAAGGAACAGTTTCCTCTAGGGAGGAGAGAGAAGGAACAGTTTCCTCTAGGGAGGAGAGGAGAGAGAAGGAACAGCTTCCTCTAGGGAGGAGAGGAGAGAGAGAAGGAACAGTTTCCTCTAGGGAGGAGAGGAGAGAGGGAAGGAACAGCTTCCTCTAGGGAGGAGAGGAGAGGAGAGAGAAGGAACAGCTTCCTCTATGGAGGAGAGGAGAGAGGGAAGGAACAGCTTCCTCTAGGGAGGAGAGGAGAGGAGAGAGAAGGAACAGCTTCCTCTAGGGAGGAGAGGAGAGAGGGAAGGAACAGCTTCCATAGAGAGGAGATGAGAGGAGAGAGAAGGAACAGCTTCCTCTAGGGAGGAGAGGAGAGAGGGAAGGAACAGCTTCCTCTAGGGAGGAGAGGAGAGGAGAGAGAAGGAACAGCTTCCTCTAGGGAGAGGAGAGAGAGAAGGAACAGCTTCCTCTAGGGAGGAGAGGAGAGGAGAGAGAGAAGGAACAGCTTCCTCTAGGGAGGAGAGGAGAGGAGAGAGAAGGAACAGCTTCCTCTAGGGAGGAGAGGAGAGAGGGAAGGAACAGCTTCCTCTAGGGAGGAGAGGAGAGGAGAGAGAAGGAACAGCTTCCTCTAGGGAGGAGAGGACAGGAGAGAGAAGGAACAGCTTCCTCTAGGGAGGAGAGGAGAGGGACAGAGAGAGAGGGCAGAATGGTGACAAGTGGACAAATGGAATGAAACAATTAGAGATAAAAGGAGACAAGATAGGCAAGGCTATAGGAAAGCGGAAGGAGAGAATAAGCGTGGAGATATAAAATGAGAGAGGGAAGAAGGAAGGCCGCGAGAGAAGAGTGTGGAAGGAGAGTAGAAGGATATATGAGCCTCAGAGCCATTTATCTCCATCATCACCCCTCCCCCTTTCCTTTGCCTCTCCTCTTTGTATTATCTCTATTTCTTTCTGTTTCTCTCACCTATTTCTGTCTTTTTCTTCTCCTTCTATCTACTATTATCGTTCTTTCTTACACTTCTCTCCTTCCCCTCCTCTTTTCTCCCAAAAATAAACTGGTTGTTCTGGTTGACTGGATCAGAATAGAGTTGAAAACATGTAGCCCAGGTGTAAATGCACCCAACCCCAGATCTGATCATCATCACCCAAACACCATCAAAGGTAGATGGAGAAGCATTTGCCCGTGGCCCTAACCATAGTAACAAAGCACAATGCATCCCTAATCAACATTATTATACCCACATATGAAAGGGAAATGTGTGCGTGTACGTGTTTCTTCTTCTTTTGAAGTGAGGAAGTCACGTGTGGGGCTATGTCATCTTGTGTTTTTCTTTTTGTTTTGGGGGTTGGCATCCACAAATGTGAGAATATTTGATTCCAAAACCTGGTCATGCCCTGCCATATGTGGATGCTTGTGTGAGTGTTGGCAAGGTCTATGGGCCAAAATGGGGCAGGAGAGCCTGGCAGAGACTCAACCTTTTGCATGACTAACCTGAGGATACTGTGTGTGTGTGTGTGTGTGTGTGTGTGTGTGTGTGTGTGTGTGTGTGTGTGTGTGTGTGTGTGTGTGTGTGTGTGTGTGTGTGTGTGTGTGTGTGTGTGTGTGTGTGTGTGTGTGTGTGTGTGTGGTGCTCCACCCTAGAGCAAGCTGCTGTCAAAGGGGGAGGGGCGAATGAACGCATCACTGAACGAGAGAGGGAGGGAGAGAGAGAGCGAGAGAGAGAAAAAGAGAGAGAGAGATTGAGAGAGCGAGGTGGAATGTGTGAGAGAGAATTAGCATCTGTTGTTTCCGTGGCAGCTGAGCAGCACTGGACCGACTTTACACACGCGCACATACACACACTCACACGCAGTCGCATACACACATATATTCTCTCTAAGTTGCGTTCACTCTTTCCTACACACTCACATACAGACTACATACACATCACTCGTGCATGCTGCACACATGCACACACACACATACACACACGTGCGCGCACTGGATCCAACGTGGAACTGGCATTAGAGGTATCTCTATCACTACTACTTACACACACACACACACACACACACACACACACACACACACACACACACACACTCATGCACACACTCATGCACTCATGCACACACATGCTTGCTTTCTTTCAATAATACGCGAGACCACTTGCACGCGACCAAAAGCTGCGTGAGCGCGCACTCATTGACCTGAGAATCTTCATATGGAATATATGGTAGACAGACGGACGGACGGATAGGCGGACGGAGATTCATACAGGTACGCACGTGAGTACAGTGAGTTAGCTAACGTCTTACATCTGTTCTTTGTCCAGTTTGATGACGAATGTTCCAGAAACAAGCTTTTAGTTTAGATTAAGTGAACTAATTCACTCATGAAGTCTTGCCTCCAGTGGTCTGTTGGTTTTGTGATTTATCACGGTTTGGAAACCACGTTCCACCAGAATAGAAGTGAATTAGCATAATCATTGCTGTCGGGCAAAAGCTTCTTATTTCCATATTTTAACTTTTTATGTTGTTTTATTTTTCCCTAAATTGATGTTCTAATTTGTCACAGTGTTACACAAAAGTAGCAAAAATAGCCGATTTACAGGCTTGAGCTTGTAGATCAGCTATTTGTGATATTTTTTATATTTGGATCCTGAAACGTAACAGTTTTGGACATGAATGGAATGAGGTTTCGACCTGACATAATTATATTGCTGACACTGATTTTGTTATTTCTGCTCAGACTTTCTGTGTGTGTGTGTGTGTGTGTGTGTGTGTGTGTGTGTGTGTGTGTGTGTGTGTGTGTGTGTGTGTGTGTGTGTGTGTGTGTGTGTGTGTGTGTGTGTGTGTGTGTGTGTGTGTGTGTGTGTGTGTGTGTGTGTGTGCGTGCGTGTGCGCATGCGCGTGTGTGCACTGTAGCATTAGAACCGTGGGTCTAAAAGTGTCTCCTTATGATCACCGATATGACAGTGGATTCTTTGCTAATTGTGCCTCTGGCTCACATCAGAAAGATGTTGTTGTTTGGTCTTTGGGAATTTACTTCTTGACTTTATTTCCACTTCCAGTTTACCTTATTGCAGAAGATGTGTTTGAGTAAAGCACTGTGTTGGATTCGTACCAATGGCTCAGCTCTGTTACTGTCTTTGGTCGATAGATTTGTAATGCAAAAGAGAAGAAAACTGATCTGAGTGAGACTTGCGTTTGTGTTCACTGTTAACCACATTGCTCGGTTGTTTGTTTGAGTGTGTATGTGTGCAACTGTCGTGCGTGCGTGTAACGGTGAATGCGTGCATATGACGTACATACATGCCTGAGAGAGAACATTTTGAAAGTGTTAGTTTAAGGTGATCAGTCCTGCTTTGATCTCTTATAATCACTTTTTTTGCCTGTCTCTGTATTGCCATAATGTATTTTAATGTAAATCAGAGCTGAGATTGTTATTTTTCTGTGTCGTTTGTTGTCAGCATTATGGAAAGGGGCTAGTTAGCACAGAGAGAAAGAGAGGGAGAGAGAGAAGAGATTGAATCTGTAGAGTGTGTATGTGCGTGCAAGTGTGTGCGTGCGTGCGTGCGCTTGTGTGCCTGCATGTACTGTAGCTACAGTACGATTGAATTACTCAAGCTTAATTAGATTCTGTCTTCTACAGTAATGGCTCAGGGACACACACACAGCACACAAACAGTGTGAGAGAGAGAGAGAGAGAGAGAGAGAGAGAGAGGGAGGGAGAGAGAGAGGGAGTTCTTTTTGAATGGCTTGCCATGGTTTAATCCTGCAATCTGTAACTTCTGTGTCCCACCCTGGATCTGAACCCTTGTCCCCCGTCCCGTGTGAGAGACCAAACGTCTGCCTCATGGCAAGGGCAGCCATTGTGGTTATGAGCTTCCTGCAGTGCTGCTTGTCAACCAATAGGTGTCCTATATACTCAACACTGGGGAGTAGAACCCTGCATTGACATATTGATCCTGTGGGGCTCAATGCAAATGTTGCCGGAGCGGGTGGTTTTAAACGCCTGTTGACGGGAATGGTGACTCTCCCACCAAAACCTGCACCTATTCCTATAATATACCAGAGGTATAGTGTAAATGCTGCATGTGTGGCCGTGCTTTACTTTAGCTTGTTATGAATGCATTTATCTTATGGCTAAATGCAAAGGAGAATGTTGTTCCCAACAGGTATGTGCATGAGGCATCTATGTAATAACCTATAGGCTACTGTCAAGCATTAAGTCCAGCCAAGCCCACTGTGTCGCTGTCCGTGGTGCTGTAATGGCCATCTCTCTTTCTCTCTCTCTCTTTCACTCTCTCTCTCTCTCTCTCTCTCTCTCTCTCTCTCTCTCTCTCTCTCTCATTCTGTGTTTCTGTTTGTAATTTTTTTGTGTCTCAATGGAAATATTGTGAGATCATGTGGGATTAGAAAGTAACATTGCAAGATTGTGTGTGACTAAACAACCCTTAACATTTGGTCAGTCGGAAATGAACTGCGGGAGGTCTGCCATTGTGTGCGCGAGTGGGAATGGTCAGAAATGCTGAGGGAGTGGTCAGATTACTAATCCAAATTATAGAAGTAATTTACATTATGAAAATTAAAACGGTGATACATTAATCAATGTCCATTACAACCAGGAGACTGACGGGGCTTATTTCAGCAGACTATGCATGGATTCATAAATATTGAATTTCATCAGCCAATGGGATGTCATGTCATGCAAGAACATAACTCTGTCTGTCCAGGGCTGTATTCAAGTTCCATTCTGTGCGTGCGTACGTGCGTGTGTGGCTGCGTGCGTGCGTGTGCCTGCAGGTGTGTGTGATCTGCTTGCTTAGGAAGCAGACTCAGTTGCTGTGTCCCTAGTGTACACAAGTGTGTGTATTTACGTGAGCATGTGTGTCTGTCTGTGTAGATTGGCTATCTTTGGTGCCACACCGGTGTTCAACAAAGTATAAATCATGCGATCCAACACTCATGTTACCTTGGACATGTTTTTGTTACTTATAGGCTTGTTTTTCTTGACCACAATGTTACATTTATTTTAATTGTATAGCACATTTTTTAGCACAACAATGAGAGGAAAAAATGTGTGTGTGTGTGTGTGTGTGTGTGTGTGTGTGTGTGTGTGTGTGTGTGTGTGTGTGTGTGTGTGTGTGTGTGTGTGTGTGTGTGTGTGTGTGTGTGTGTGTGTGTGTGTGTGTGTGTGTGTGTTCACATTATTTATATAGATGCTAAATTCATTGTTTACCTCATTGTTCATTGTTTCAATGTACAGATTATGCTTTGATAGCATATTGTTTTAGACTTTAAACTTCTTCATGGTTAAATGCGGTCCTAGTTTACTGAGGCACTACACTACACTGTTTCTCTGCATTTGATGAATGCGATTACCTTGCTTATTGTAAGTCGCTCAAGTGTCTGTCAGCTACATGCCTAAATTGTCTTGCTATATCCTCAAGTTCTCATGTACCTTAAGCCGGGTTTGCCCTGCTTATGAAATGAAGCTAACACTATCTTTTTCTGCATGTGTGCTTGTGTGCGCAGAATACAGCCGCTTTGAGGCGAAGATCCACGACCTGAGGGAACAGATGATGACTAGCAGTGTCAGCTCCAGCTCTGCATCTCTACGCTCCACACAGAAACGCACACTATATGTCAGGTAAGACCCACAGATGTGCACACACGCACACACACACACACACGCACACATGCACACACGCACACACATCCACGTTCACTAAATATGGCAGCCTGAGAAGCTGTGAGGTCCCTGGTCGTAGCGGATCAGGTTTACTTATCTGTCTCTACCTGCTACATCAGCACTTTACTGACACCATGTCTACTGGATGCACATTCACACTCTCACGCACGCAGACACGCACACGCATTCACAGTGGACATGGTGGCAGATTGCCCTTCAGTGTGTCTGTGGCAGACCTATTATAAGGTCTTATCTCACCTGCACCCATCTTACATGTGTGTGTGTGTGTGTGTGTGTGTGTGTGTGTGTGTGTGTGTGTGTGTGTGTGTGTGTGTGTGTGTGTGTGTGTGTGTGTGTGCGCGCGCGTGCGCGTATGTGCGTGTACGTGCATGCGTGCGTGCCCTACTTGGCTTAGAAAGGAGCAGAAAAACTGAAAAAGCAGTTGTCAGATCTACCATCACAGAATCTCTCTCTCTCTCACACGCACGCATACAAGCGCGCGCGCACACAGACACACACACACACACACACACACACACACACACACACACACACACACACACACACACTCACATTTTTCCTCTCTTTTTTGTCCTTGCCGATTTCCTGTTTTGTTGACTGTTCTGTGAATCACTTTAGTTCCCCTCTCTCTTTTTTGTGCTCTCTTCTTAGAGCCTTCTGGTCCTGCTCCTGAATCCTGACCTATGTATAGCTTCTGAATTCTCTATGAAGAACAAAAAGAAAGAGCCCCCTTTTCAAATATTGATGGTGTGTCAGTTCAGGCCAGGGCGTGACGATCCAGTGGTATGAGAGACTGGCTTGATGAAACACACTTCTCTTATTAACTATTGATTTCTAAGGGCAGAATGAGCCGATTACCGCAGCCACTAATAGTTTTAACCAATGTGACCTCACCGAATAGCAAGGCACACCGACGTCTTTGACGTCCACTCTGACGTCAGGCGTACGCACTTAACCCATTTAGACCTGACACCAGATTCTACAAATGTCTTCTAAATCATGACAGTTTTCTGAAAAACCCATGTTTCTATGTCAGTGGTTCTCAAACATTTTCATGTCAATGACCCCCAAAAGTATGTAATTGGCCACCGACCCCCATTTGAAAGTATGTTGTTCCAGGAGCAAAGATTTGAGTTTAAAACGTTCGCTCTGAAAGATTATCTTCAAAGATATTTTTTTCAAAAATAGCAGATCTACAAGCTCGTAGCGCGGCACTCGGTGCCGAGCTATGAGCTTGTAGATCTGCTATTTTTCAATAGCTAAAGCATAACCCCAAAAGGGGTTCCTGTCCTGAATGGATTAAAACCACGAGTGTTCATTTAACTCTCAGATGGTATGAAGAGACCCAAATAGACCCATTTGGTCTATTACGTTTGGTCTGCTATGGAAATTAAATGAACACGTTGTGTGTACGTTCAAATGTCGTCCAGCATATCTTTAATAATTGCTCCTCCTCATCGTTCGTGTTAACATTGGTGTCTATCAATTTCTATGGTTTCAAATCCCAAGGCTTCTAGCCAGTCAAATTGATGCCTTTGCATGAACACAACAACCCGGTTGTCCTTCGTCAGATCATCTGGGTATTATCACAGAAGTGCAGCCATTTAACCTTAGTAAAGATTAGGCTGCGTTGTTCCTTCATGTGCTGAAAGTCCGATCCTGAGACTTAGATTTGCTATACAATGTTCTACCAAGTTTTAACATCATTTTAAGGGACATATAGGACGGATACTGACGAAATGTCCCCTATCATACTTAAAAAGCACACTTGTGTGAAGTGAGGGATGCCCACTGTGGCTGCCACATTCATTGCAGATTCACTGCCACTAGTATCGGCCGACAATCGGTAGGGGCCGATATTGGCCTTGTTAACTGCGTACAAGGGTGTATTACCGGATTTGCCTGCAGAGCAGACCATCGGCCATTACCATCGGTGAAAGTCAAGTTTTTTACCGATGCGCCGATGGTGAATACCCTATAGTGAATACCCTTCGCAGCGTGAGGTAATTAACGCCAGGTAACGATCAGCGGTCTTTGATTGTGTGATTAACGGATTATATATATAAAAATCATTTTGGGCCAAATAACAAATACAATACTGGGCGTTGGGGGGTGCGTCAGCTCGGTCAAAGTCCTTCACATCTCCAAAATAATCATTCGTGCCATACTCCATACTCAGAATCCAAGCAGAGGTCCTCACAAGTATAGGTAAAACACTGCCACCACAGTCCTCAGCACAATGGCCCGTTGTGCAAAAAGTTGAGATTTAACTTGTGCCATACTCAGCCAATCTTCAACCGATTGTTATAATTCCAAATGGTCTATACTCCATGAAGTGTATATTTTCATTGGGTGTATAAGTTTTTATATGCCTTTATCAAAGAGGTCCACATGAGAAAGGAGAGAGATGGTAGGGTAAGCACTAAGCCCTGCTAACCATGTAGCCTATGTTTCATGAGCTGTGGTGGCTTGTTAGGCCTGCACTCTCTCAATTAGGGATTTTCCCAGCGGTTAATTTCACTGATAAATAAATAACGGCCTACTGCAAATAGCAGCCTAGTTCCTTATAAACGCCCGGGGTCCAAATCGATTTAGCATATTAACAGCCCGGGCTACTATAAAAATACGGTATACATACAAACATCGGCATCGGTATCGGCTATTGGCTAGATTATTTTTTTTAACATCGGTATCGGCCAAGAATTTCCACATAACTGCATGAATGCAGTGTGTAATGTTTGTTTAACTGCGTTATACTTTTTTACAGTTTTGTTTATTCAAGATTTCAGGGTATAGGGTAAATCAGTACAGCCCTACAGTAAATCAGATAATATAACAATATATGTGACACACCCATACGGAACATATCAAAAGGATAACCACCATATGCAAAATATTGTGGTAGCATAAAAGAAAAAGAAATGTTAACTGTGTTATACTTTAGAAGACACAAGATCATTGTGGAGAAGCTTGGGTGGCGGATGCCATTAAGATCCAGCATTTACAGAAATAAACTAAACTGGCCAATCAACTAGCAGAGTGGGAGGAAAGTGCAACAATAACCTGAGCTATGGTACAAACACATACTGAGCAGCCTTGTCAGCAGTGGTGGAAAGTAACTAATCACTTTTTGATATATTTGTACTTTAATGGAGTATTTCCAATACTTTTACTTCTACTCCACTACAACTCGGATCCAAATATTGTACTTTTAATCCACTACATTTATTTGAAACGTATCGTTACTATAGTTACTTTGTAGATTTTTATTATTACAAAACATTAACCACGTTAGACCTATATACATCTAATAGCAGATCTACAAGTTTACACTGATGCGACACATTGTGAGCTTGTAGATCTGCTACATTCAAAAGATTTTTATACATTTGACAACTTGAAACATTTCCTAAGCTAACAGAGGATAACGATTCATCTGTTAATTATCAAACCATGCAATCAACATGAAAGCGGGAAAAATAACGTACTAATACCTGTACACATACCGTTCGGGGATATACCCAACCCAATCCCTACCCCCTACCAGCCTTACTCATCTTGTGAAAAGAAAAGCCTGGTCACAACCTAAGACAGAGAGTGTATCGGCGGAAGTTTCGGGCCAGAACATCCGTCAGATGTATTTCCCCCGGATACGATATTTTTCGACCAATCACAGCACTTGTTTCATTCACGGAGAATGTAAACAGATTTGTAAAGCGTCAACGTAATTTCTTTGAGCGGTACTTCGGCCAAAATCCTGCTACTTCCACTGATTCAGTCATTGAACGACCCGCCCCCATCGCTGTGATTGGCTTAGAAGCACTCAGCCCCTGTTTCATTACTGTATGTCATAATATGGTTGTGAAAGGCAATTTAATTTGGTCTTTAACAGTATAAACCTGGCTTAACTAGGTTCACAATATGCCACTATGACAGCCTCCTGCTGACAACCTGCTGTATAATCCTGGTGTATAATAGGAAGGGCTGACAAGCAGTGGTAGAAACATTCTCAAATGTTTTACTTTAACCCATTTTGACCTGAGATCAGATTATAAAAATGTCTTCTACATCCTGACAGTTTTCTATGTCAGTCGTTCTTCGATTTTTCAAAAATAGCAGACCTACAAGCTCGTAGCGTGCCACTCGGTGGCGCACTATGAGCTTGTAGATCTGCTATTTTTCAATAGCTAAAGCATAGCATAATGCAAATGTTTTACTCAAGTAAAAGTGTCAATACTGCAATGTTGAAATACGGAGTAAAAGTACGGAATTCAAAATGACTTCAAGTACTAAAAGTTAAAGTGCTCAGAATGTCCCATTTCAAGTTGTCAAATGTATTAAAATCTTTTGAATATAGCAGATCTACAAGCTCACAATGTGTCACATCAGTGTGAGCTTGTAGATCTGCTATTAGATGTATATAGGGCTGACGTGGTTAATGTTTTGTAATAATAATCTAAATCTACAAAGTAACTAGTAACTATACGTTTCAAATAAATGTAGTGGATTAAAAGTACAATATTTGAATACGAGATGTAGTGGAGTAGAACAAAAAGTATTGGAAATCGGAAATACTCCATTAAAGTACAAATATATCAAAACACAAACACACTTTCATTATGTGTTTGTACACCATAGCTCAGGTTATTGTTGCACTTTCCTCCCACTCTGCTAGTTGTTTGCCCAGTCAGTTTATTTCTGTCAATGCTGGCTCTTAATGGCATCCGCCACCCAAGCTTCCCCACAATGATCTTGTGTCTTCACTGTGTGTGACTGCAAACCTATAAACACACAGGCAGCCAGTTAGTGCACAGCTCCTTGTAAGTAGCAAAGATATGAGTTCAAAAGCAGCTCCCGCGTATGCACGCACGCACGCACGCACGCACGCACGCACGCACGCACGCACGCACGCACGCACGCACGCACATTCGACATGTCTGTTAGCAGGCTTGACTGGTGGATGAACTCGTACAGAGCAGATTCCCCTCACCCAGGGCACCAAATTACTATGCTGACTATGTGATGAACATAGATTAGAACCTGGCCATTTGTCATTGTTACCTGACAGTATGGGGTGG
The DNA here is from genome assembly GCF_951216825.1 of Electrona antarctica. NCBI lineage: Eukaryota > Metazoa > Chordata > Actinopteri > Myctophiformes > Myctophidae > Electrona > Electrona antarctica. The sequence continues at coordinate 21,818,175 of NC_136812.1, forward strand.
GAGTTGGCTGAAAATATGGAAAACATGGCAGGTGCTGCTAGCTGGCAGCCAGCCTCGCCCCTCGGCATGCAGCCTTCTGCCATTCTGTGAACCGTCATAGGTTTTCCACACTTTTGTTTTGGTAATTGGTTTCTTTGCACCAGGATAAACCACTCCACTCCTCAGCCGTGTTTTTCGGCCACATTTCGCCCACATTTGACGCAATGAATTCCTTCAGTGTGTCGCTCTGTCTCTCTCTCTCTTCCAGTACTTTGAAACATATCTCCCTCTGTCTCCATGCACATTTCTGCATGTCTATCTCTTTCAGAATCAGCTTTATATGGTCACCGCAGAGGTTTACAGGTGTAAAGACATGGGAGAAAGTCTTTATTTCTAAATAATCAAAACAGCATAATATGCAATAGCAGATATGTACTTGATGTTTAGAACATTAGCATCCTATGCAGATGTGTACATACAGTACATAGCGGGCCACCATGGGGGGTGGGTTAAAAACGTAGCAGCAGGTGCAGTTCACTAGACCAGATTGTGCAACAAAGAAAGGTGAAAATCTGCATAGTTACACATACTGTAGTATAGGTAAACCCACATCAGCTAAAAACCACGCAAGGTACAGTAAATACGATTAAGGAAGTACGAATGTAATCTGCATGCGGGAAGGTGATCCAGCATATGGAAGCTAGACCGGCATAAGGGAAAGTGTTCCAGGCCTTTGTGTCTCTCCTCCCTCTCTATGTATTTCTTCTTCTGCCTGTTTTATTGATGAAGGCTGTTGGGACTTTAGGGGACGCCAGTTACTTCAGCTCTAGTTCCTCTCTCAACACCCACCCCCCTTTGCTCTCTCTTTCTCTGTCTCTATCCCTTTTTCTCTGCACATACATTCACACATACACACACACACACACACACACACACACACACACACACACACACACACACACACACACACACACACACACACACACACACACACTGGCCTACTTTCCCAGGTATTTTCCCTGTGGACTGGTTAGGAAGTCTGTGGTCATCAGATAGACAGATTACCTCAAACAAATGTGTGCACGCACGCATGCACACACACACACACACACACACACACACACACACCCGCACGCGCGAATGCGTTCAGACTCACACACATTGGCTATACACAATATGTCACTCTTCATTAGATCTAGGGTAAATGTTAGTCTTAAAATAATGTACAGATCAATTAACTGTTTTTCTTTCAAGACAATTATTATTTCCTATACTGGACTATTGTGACATAATTTACCAGAACACCTCTGAAACACACCTTCATTCCTTAAATGTTGTCTTTAACTTTTTCTCTGCCATCTACGTTCATAAACGTAGCTAGGCTAACGGTACCTACTGGTGCTATCTACGCGTATGTTCGTAGACAACCGTATACTCCATATATGAAAGCGCCGACCGTTTGTTCACCTTTAGCAAGAGCCTCCGTCCCCACCGGCTATGGGATTTTTAAATCCAGCTCCGTTGAGCCTCCATTATAACAGGATTTTCAAAGCGCTGTATCTCTAAAGGTTCGAGAGCTGTCCATGGTGGGCCGCCCACCATACTTAAAATAGTTTTTGAACCGATTCTCATCTGCTTATTCTCTAAGACATTTATTGTTCCCAGAATCTCTAGAGAGATAGGTAGGCGTGCTTTTAAGTTCAAAGCACCAGCAGACTGGAACGTCCTGCCCTTGTCTCTTAGATCAATTACTTCCTTTGATGCTTTCAAGAATGCATTACTAGTTCATCATGTTATATCTAGCTGTTCTTGTTTCTGAATGCTCTTTTTTGTGTTGTCTTGAGACTATCCTATTGTCATCACACTTGTTTATTTGCATACAATGTCTTATTTCTTGTATTAATGTTGTATATTTCATTTTTGTTTTAATTTTTTTCAATGAAACTCGGGTTAGTGGGTTTGTGGTGGGTTTGTGATGGGGAAGAGCCTTTGTGTATACATGTCTTTATTGTTTGTTTTGTTGCTGTATTGTTTTGTTGTATGTTGTACCCTATGGACCCCCTTGAAAACGAGTTGCTGCAACTCAAGGGAGTATCCTTTAGTAAAGTGTGTGTGTGTGTGTGTGTGTGTGTGTGTGTGTGTGTGTGTGTGTGTGTGTGTGTGTGTGTGTGTGTGTGTGTGTGTGTGTGTGTGTGTGTGTGTGTGTCTGTGTGTCTGTGTGTCCGTGTGTCCGTCTGCAGAGCATTGTTTGACTATGACGTCAGTCCGTCGGACCCCAGCGCACCCGGCCAGGCCTTGGTGTTTCGTTTCGGGGACATCCTCCACGTGAGCAGTGCTGGTGAAGAGGAGTGGTGGTCCGCCCGCCATCTCAGCCCCCCGCCTCCGCACCAAGCTGAGGCCGGGCTCATACCCAGCCGCAGGAGGTCAGAGTTCACTACGGTTTTCATATCTGTTCCTCTGTTTAGTTCCATTTCCCCTATATTATTGTATTATTTTATATATGTATTGATTTTATTTTGTCTTGTACTCATGTTGCCGTGGAGATGTGATTTCAACTGCTTAACACAATTACTATAGGGTTATTACATTTGGTAATGGTTTAACTTAATATGCCCTGCTGCAGTACCAAAAGATGATATGGACCCCCTAATACGGTCCCTGCCTCTTCATGTACCGTGCAGTACATCTGCTTTTATAGTGGACGTACGTGGAGAGATTACTAGATGATAATGCTTAGTATTCACTCAGAGCAGTGGTTTTGCCCAAGGCACGCCTGCATTCATAGCAAAATAGCCAATCTACAAGCTCACACAAGCTTGTAGAGATTTCGTTTTTAGAAGTGGAAAAAGTTAAACATTTAATTACAAATTTCATCTGTGGCATGCCCAACATAGGGGCGTCAGGCTGAGGGTGGTTCAAATATACATCCAGTATTTTTTTCCGGACATAGAATTTGCATTGGGAAATGAGTGCAGACCAAGTACTGATAAAGTAAATAAAAAAACAACTTTTTCTAATATATTGCAATGTAGTGTATGCTCATCACAAAATCCCACGGCACACCTGGACACCAGTGTATCTCAGCTCATCGTTACATCATTTCCTACAAAGAGAACGCAGCCCTGATATTCCTAATGTATTTATGCACTCTGTGGACTGCCGCGCGTCTCACACTGAGCAGTCATCTGCGGAAGAATTAATCAGTGAATTAATCAGCGAAGCGGTGAAGAATTAATCTTGTTTACGGGCCAGCCTGTTAGGACGACGGGGACACGTCGCCTCCTCTCTCACTCACTCACTCCATCTCCTCCCTCCCTCTTCCCGTTAACTCCCACCTTCTCACCCCGTCAAGCAGACGAGGTGACAGACAGATGATAATAGGTCTCAGGGCTGCGAGGAGGAGGAGGAGGTGACTTGTCATACTGACATACTGACAGTGCTGTCGCTTTACTGACAGGGCTGAAAGAGGTGAAGAGGTGGCAAAGATGGAGAGAGAGCAACAGTGACGTATTAGAGCCCTGGAAAATAGAGAGGCGGGGGGTGAGAAGCCAATGGAAAGACAAGGAAGGGCACATGTTAGAATGAGAGGAGGTGAGAGGGAGGGATGGAAAGATGACAATTGGAAAGAGTGAATGATGTATGTTTTGGAGGATATATATAGAGAGAGGGGGAGAGATAAACTGATAGGAATGGATGCTGTAGCATGTAGATACAATTTACAATTTACAATTTAGGCATTTAGCAGACGCTCTTAATCCAGAGCGACTTACATTAAGCAATAACAAAAAGCATGGCATACATCACATGTATAAAAAGTAGTTATCATGAATCATGCGTAAACTAAGAACGTAACAGTGGAGTATCTATGTAAACTATACATACTATACTATATAATATATTATACATGTGTACTATAAAGTGCTATGACTACATAAAGTGCAATTCTAGAGCTGTCTACATAACAAGCTATAAGTCTGTTTAAAATACTATCTAAGTCTACATAATGTGCTATCTAAGGGGCTAGGCTAGGGCAAGTGCTACGGGCCATGGTGGAGTCTGAAGAGGTGGGTTTTCAGACTACGGCGGAAGATTGGGAGTGAGGCTGCAGTTCTGACTGCAATGGGAAGTGCATTCCATAGTTTTGGAGCCAGAAGGGAGAAGAGTTTGGGACGTGTGGAGCGTTGTCCCGGCGTTTTTAGTGAAGGTACCTCCAGCTTCCCTGCGTTGGCTGATCTGAGTGAGCGGGAGGGTTTGTAGATACAAAGAGAGTCTTTCTCCCCAGTTTCAGGGAGAACATTCAAGTCTTTAATGGCACAGAAGTTTAAAGTTAATCTTTCAACACCCGTTATCAAACAACAAAATCAACGTTAAACGTAATGATGAGAGCCAGGGCCGGTGTGTGTGGGCCTGAGTCAAGTTAAGTGTTGTGCACGCCTGATTGACAGAATGTAAAAGCGACTTTGTTTGATTATGTGTAAAGAAAAAAGAAGCCAAGCCACGATTAATCACAGCTCTTCTTCATGCCATTATGGATCTCTGTATAAAAGTGGATTTTGATTGACTCATGATTAGGCATGTAACGATTCACTCAACTCACCATACGTCCGATTTGAATCACGATAGGTCCGATTAGGTTCACGATACTATTTTTCACGATTTTTTTAAACACAAACTTATTTCTATTTTTTATTAAAAAAATTATAAAAACATGTATCGCGATACATGTTTTTATTAAATCAATTTAAATTGCCACCAGGTTATATCGATATATTGATGTATGCCTACTCGTGATGCAGACATAACAATCAGACTGTGGCTTACAGTGAAATGATAATGACAAAAGATGGATAGAGGTAGACGATGAATGTTTGTCAGATGGAGAGGCAGACAACGGAGACGATGCACAACAGGTAATCACATGCCACGCTACTCTCGTGGCTACAGGTAGAAATGTCACTACATACAAGGCTATAAGGGCTTGTGTGCCTTGTGGCTGAGAGTTGTGCTCAACTGAGCGCACCTTTCCACTGTAATATTTCATCTCCTAGCTAGCGGTGCAATGTCATCTGACCTTCTCCCTCTCGGCTTCTCTCACTCTTTTTTTTAATTTTCCGTTTATGTTTTTGCCATCTACCCTACCATTTCTCTCATTTTCCCCCTTTTCTTTCTGTCTTTGCGGCCTCTCAGGGCAGAGAAGAAGGAGCGGGCAAGGTTAAAGACAGTGAGAGTGAACAGGTCTGGGGACAAAGAGGTGAGTTGCAACCTGACGCCTGACTCACTGTTAAAAAAACCACAGGGTTTGGTGTTTAACCAAAAATGTCCACGTAAACTCCATTTGAGGTTAAGTTAACTATTATCAATTTAACCGATTATTTAAAAAATATATATCTATTTCAAAAGACACAAAAGAGCATCTACAAACTCAAAACACTTTGTGATGCTGTATGTTCTGAGCTTGTACATTTGCTATGTTTGCACAGCAATATATAAAATAACGCTTAAGTGGTTCATCAGAATAATCTAATTAATCGATAAGAAATCTGAATTTATTAGCGTAGATCTCTTGATGGGTATTTTTTAACCTCAATTATTCATTTAAATCTAAAATGTTATCGATAAAATAATCGCTAAGAAGATCGATGCAGCCCTAAGCTTTTGAAATATAGAAATGTACTTGAGCCAAAAATTGGTCGTCGACCTACTGTAAGATGGGACCAACTGTTTGGGAAACACAAAGTTCCAGTGCACCACCAGAGTTCTCTCTTCTGTTCCTGTAGCATTTCTTTCATTGTGTGACAGACAGACATGTGACATGACTGTCTGTCACTACCCATCTTCAGACGCGCTGTGTGAAATCAGAGCTGACATGCCGTGGCGTTTCACATCAAGGCTCATCAGGTTCAGCCTTCCTGTTGCTGCTCAGCTATTCTACATGGCCTGATGAGCTTTCAATCTGACTTCTAAAACACTCGATGATGGATGATGACTCATACTCTTCTAACGCCAGTCATAGATATTAATTACTCTGCTGTCAACTTGCTCTCTTTTTTTCTGTTGCTTTTTTCTTTCCTTATCTTATCTTTTCTCTCTCTCTCTCTCTCTCTCTCTCTCTCTCTCTCTCTCTCTCTCTCTCTCTCTCTCTCTCTCTCTCAATTCAATTCAATTCAATTCAATTCAATTCAATTCAATTCAATTCAATTCAATTCAATTCAATTCAATTCAATTCAATTCAATTCAAATCAATTCAATTCAATTCAATTCAAATGGAGCTTTATTGGCATTAGAAAACATACGTTTACATTGCCAAAGCAAAAGTGGAACAAAACAATCAAGATAAAACAATGTATGTACAAATAAATATGGAATATAAATAGGAATAAAATAAAGGTGTAAACAGAGCTGTGTTAAATTAACACTTTGAGTAATTATATCTTGTGAAACTATAAAAAGATGCATTGTCTGTCAGAGATAAGTTGTACATTCTCTCTCTCTCTCCCTCTCTCTCTCTCTCTCACGATTGCTCACTCTTTCTTTAATATCACATGGTGTGAATCTGCAACTCAGCACGCCAGATAGCTGTTAATTAAAAATGATCACAATATCACACACACACACACACACACACACACACACACACACACACACAAAAGCGCACGCACGCACGCACGCACACACACACACACACACACACACACACACACACACACACACACACACACACACACACACACACACACACACACACACACACACACAGCAGTGAGATAACCTTAGATTGCCTGTGATGTTTAATACTTTGTAACCCCCCCGCCCCACTCCTCTTCCCCTCTCTCTTGCTCCCTCTGTCTCCGCCATCAGGATCAGGGCGATAAAGGTAGGTTTGCTGCACATTGCTTTGCTGACACCTGCAGTTCAGTGTATGTAACTGCACTGCTCCGTGGCAGAGTTACTAGTTAGTTGACACCTGTTGATGGCAGTACCACTACCAACTTCCTCTGATTAAAGGGATAGTTCACCCAAAGAATTACTTACTTTCTATCGATTACACACCCCATGAATCCTTGAGATTTTTTTGTTTTGTCGCATTCCTGAGCCAATAATTTGATGACTGGCGGAGACTCCACCGGGTAAAAAATCCCTATGAAGTCAAGGCTCCATGGGTTGAGTAATCGAATCAAATATATCGTCGTTGTTGTCAGGCAGAAACCATGTATCTCTATATTTAAACGTTTTATGTTTTCTTGTTTTCTTGTTTTCTTGTTTTATGTTTGCCAATAATGGCCCTACTTTGTCGTGCTACAGTGTCACACAGAAGAGGCAAATACATTGTTAAAGTGAAAGTGCTTAATTAATGTTTCTTTAAAAATGTAATCAATGAAACGTCTGAAAAGGAGCTTGTGACTACATAGCCTGGCCTAGCCAGCCTGCGTTCTGGTCTAGCCCATTTTGACCTGAGATCAGATTCTAAAAATGTCTTCTACATCCTGACAGTTTTCTGAAAAAGCTATGTTTCTATGTCAGTCGTCAGTCATTTTTCAAAAATAGCAGACCTACAAGCTTGTAGATCTGCTATTTTTCAATAGCTAAAGCATAACATAATGCTAACACCAAAAGGGGTTCCCACCCAAAATGAAAAGCCTGGGTACCTCGGCTAGTGACTACGAAATAGCTATACATCGGATCCATTAGAACACATGTTATTCTTTTCCCGTATCCAGACAAGCAATCTGAGAACCCATCGTCAAAAAAAGGAAAAACAGCGCCCTCTGCTCTTTGTTTCCATTGAATTTGCCTCTGGGGGCAGGCCCCAATAGAATGGGGATAATTGGCCTGTTTGCTGCGCTCTCAGCCCTCCACTTCCTGTGGGGCGCTTGTGTTTTCATTCCCACTATCAACAATGTATACACGTTCTGCATGCCCCTGCTGACAGATTCAGTAGCACAGCTCGGAATCTGTTCTTGAGAGATTACCAGACAAGTAAAGTTTTTTTGGACATACAAGGTTGATCTGCCTGACAGCTACAGTATGAAATGGAACTAAATGGCGGGCCAAATACTGGACAGTGTTTATGGCGTATTAATCCCACCAAGTCATCCCTGTGGTGGTCTCTGTTTAAATGGGGTATGTTTGTGTGTCTGTTAAAGAGAGAGAGAAAGTGTGCGCGTGTGTGTGTGCGACTGTGCGTGCGTGCGTGTGTGTTGCTGACCCTACCCTGTTTTGTCCTTCCAGAGCTGGTAACCTCTAACGCCAGCGATAGTGAGAGTAGTTCCCGTAAGTCTAGATCCCCTATCCTATCGCCTTTTTATGTCTCTCTCTCTCTCTCTCTCTCTCTCTCTCTCTCTCTCTCTCTCTCTCTCTCTCTCTCTCCCTCTCTCTCTGTGTCTCTGTCTCTCTCTCTGTCTCTCTCTCTCTCTCTCTCTCTCTCTCGCTCTCTCTCTCATGCTCTCTCATTCCCTTCCTTGTCTCATTTGCTTGTCCTGGTTCATCCTATATATTTCTGTGTGGTGGGGGCGTGTCACATGCATGTGTGTACACGTGTGTGTGTGTGTGTGTGTGTGTGTGTGTGTGTGTGTGTGTGTGTGTGTGCAAACATGCATGCTTTACTTGGAAATCTGAGTATGTGCATGTGAATGTGTGTGTTTTGGTAGTATATTCATTTATAGTATTGTATGCGTCTGTGTGGGTGCGTGTGTGCATGCACGTGTGTGTGTGTGTGTGTGTGTGTGTGTGTGTGGGGGGGTGTGTGTGTGTGTGTGTGTGTGTGTGTGTGTGTGTGTGTGTGTGTGTGTGTGTGTGTGTGTGTGTGTGTGTGTGTGTGTGTGTGTGTGTGTGTGTGTGAGTGCGAGCTATGTCTTCTACCTACCTTCTGTGACTCTCTTTCTCTTAACAGACAACAAAACATGATGAACTTAACAAACCGTCTGAATGCTTGGATGAAAACTGATATTTTGTATTTATTTAGCACTAAAAATGAGAATGTGAATTAACGTTTCATTCAAATCACCTTGTACCTCTGAATGACATTTTGAATCTATTTGTGAGCTAATCAGTGTTACAGTGTGCACTGTGTACCCAGTAAACCCCTTGGTGTTCATGACTGTATCCATTCATAATTCTAGCCTAGAGTCTGCACCGGTTACATTTCTACACAGAATAAATGAACACTTGGGGTCAGTGTTGCATTGTTCATCATTGCATGCAGTACCACCCCCGAGATTTTTCAGGAGCACGCACATGCATCGATTTGACAATCAACTCTTCATTTCGCGCCTCAACAAAGCTTACAAAGGCTGCTGAGTGCCGAGTGTCACACCAGCGTAGCCTGGCTAATAAGCCAGACTAATATCACACAACACTATCCGCCGGCAGGCAATTTTCTTTTGCCAACGGCTGATTCGGTCTGGCTTATTAGCCAGGCTAACACCAGCGTGCATCAACATAGGAATGACCCTAGATGCATATCACTGGCCCATTGTGTGACCTGTAGTGTAGGTGTTAAGCAACGTACGTGTGGCGACTTTAAAATGGCGTCCCGCGACTCCTGCCAAAGCAATGCAAGCAACACTGCTGGGGGTTTTACAGGGTAGTACAGTGTCATTCATTCTGATCTCTGTGACTCTAAATCTGTCCTTGATCTCTCTAATCTCATCCAATCAGCCGGAGGAGAGGAGGTCTTCCTGACCTACCAGCCTGTCACACAACAAGAAGGTCAGTGACATTACTGACCCCTGACTGAACTGAACTCAAGCAGAAAATAGCAGATCTACAAGCTCAACACGTGTCGGTCGGCTATTTTCACAGCAGATATTTGATGTAGAGCTAAAAACTGAAAGGTCGCTAGTATAGAGCCCTGAAAGATTCCGCTATTCCGGTCAATCAAGGGTAATTTCCATGTTTTTCTCATGTTCTTCTCTATTACAGCATTAACAAAAGGCTTTTGTGACAAGTAGTGCTTATTTGATTGTAACTAGACACCAGTTGTTGATTGGTATATGTTTTATGTATTTGTAATTCATCAATTCAAGTGTGTATGACACCAACTGAGTATTCTGAATGTAATTAATGTGTGTGTGTGTGTGTGTGTGTGTGTGTGTGTGTGTGTGTGTGTGTGTGTGTGTGTGTGTGTGTGTGTGTGTGTGTGTGTGTGTGTGTGTGTGTGTGTGTGTGTGTGTGTGTGTGTGTGTGTGTGTGTGTGTGTGTGTGTGCACCTGCTTGCGTGTGTGTATCTAGTGAGCTACACGCGGCCTGTCATCATCCTGGGACCAATGAAAGATCGAATAAACGATGACCTCATCTCTGAGTTTCCTGAAAAGTTTGGCTCCTGTGTCCCACGTGAGTTGGCTACGTTTCAAATAATCCATTTTCCAAATAGCGATCTGTTCCCGCCACTATTTGTGAAGACAAGATGAGAAATCTTTAAATGGGTGACGTGTACTGTTATGCATCCCCAAGTAAATGTAATTCAGTGCTTCCTATGAAGGAGTCAGAAGGACACAAGAAATGCAATTGCAATTTTCAATGCTGTCCTAAACTTTTGATGACCTCACGAGTATAGTAATACAAGTGTGTGTGTGTGTGTGTGTGTGTGTGTGTGTGTGTGTGTGTGTGTGTGTGTGTGTGTGTGTGTGTGTGTGTGTGTGTGTGTGTGTGTGTGTGTGTGTGTGTGTGTGTGTGTGTGTGCGTGCGTGCGTGCGTGCGTGCGTGTGTGCGTGCGTGCGTGTGTGCGCGCGTGTAGATACAACGCGGCCACGGCGGGACTATGAGGTGGATGGTAGAGACTACCACTTCATGTCCTCCAGGGAGCACATGGAGGGAGACATCCAAGAACACAAGTTCATAGAGGCTGGACAGTACAACAGTCACCTGTATGGGACCAGCATACAGTCTGTTAAAGAGGTCGCTGACAAGGTGAGAGAAACACTCATACTAGTTATTTTTGCTTTGAAGTTTTGTTTTCAATTTCAGTTCAGTAATTTAGTCTTCTAACTAAGTGGGTTTGTTAGTTAGTATGTGAAAAGAAAATGTGATTCTTGCAATGTCTCTCTGACTTTTTTATCTCATTAAAACCGGGAACTGTTTTAGATTTAGAAATGTCAGATTTTAGCGTTAATAGCAAATGTACAAGCTCACAGCGTGCCACTTCGTGCCAAGCCACGCGCTTGTATATCTGCTATTTTTCCACATTTTGGAAAGATCTTGAAACTGTGAGAACTACTGATTTACAGTAGAAGGCATTTGTAGAATCAGCCTCAGGTCTTAATGGGTTGATGCAAATTGAAGGCATGGGCGCGTTTCGGTGTCTTCATCACTGAGCCACGCCGAAACGCATCTGTGTATGTCCGTGCCTTCGATTTGCATTAAAAGGTCCTCTTTCTTCCGCATTCAAAGTGTGATGTCTTGTCTGTGTGTCCATGCAGGGAAAACACTGCATACTGGACGTGTCAGGGAATGCTATAAAACGTCTCCAGATGGCAGGCCTCCATCCCATCGCTATCTTCATCAAACCACGCAGCGTTGACAACATCCTGTAAGTAACAGTACATTTAAAACATCCTGTAGGGCTAGTGGTTCTGGATCAGACCCCTGGTCACACAAATGATCACTTAACTCGGCATGGCATTTTCAGAGCGCAGATTTTAATGATCAATCAATCAATTGTGTCCCATCTTGGATCAGTAGGACTAACATAGTTAGTTAAGCTCCTAATTAACACATTTTTTTAAAGAAACGATACCATGAAATATTTTTCATTTTATTTCAACGTTATATTATCATTAAACTCAGTATCCTCGCGGTCCACTAGTGGGCCCCGCCCCCGGCTCACTAGTTGACCCCGCTCTGGCCCACATGTTGAGAATGATTGCTGTGTACTAGGTAATAGACAGTACAGTACCCTGCTGTGTGTAACGTAATAACATCATGAAAGTAACATCTGTCTGTCTGTCTGTCTGTCTGTCTGTCTGTCTGTCTGTCTGTCTGTCTGTCTGTCTGTCTGTCTGTCTGTCTGTCTGTCTGTCTGTCTGTCTGTGTCTGTCTGCCTGTCTGTGTCTCTCTCTCTCTCTCTTGCTCACTCCAGAGAGATGAACAAACGTGTTTCTGAGGAGCAGGGAAGGAAGACCTACGACAGAGCTGTCAAACTGGAGCAACAGTTCACAGATTCCTTCACTGGTTAGTCTCACATGCAAGCACACTCACACACACGCGCACACACACACACACACACACACATGCACGCCCGGTATTGAGACTTTACCGAGCCCTCTGATTTGATAGTTAAATGCACACAAATGTAGAAATGATTGCAAGTGCAGATGGCAGCGTTTTTGGATTATATGCCCTAAAACTGACAAACACGAATGAATGGTTGGGTTAAGTTACAGTGCATATGTATACACAGAGTCCACTGAGTGGCGCCAAAGATAATATCTGAGTCAGAAGACTCAGTTGGAACTGCATTTCATCTCACACAATCTTTGGTCCATTTGTGTCAATGTAGTGAAATAAATAAACAAGATATTTTTAGTAGTAAGGCATATGATGTTGCAGGTCGCTTGACTCTTAAAGGAGCATTCAGTGATGCGGGTGATTTGGAAAAAAACCTGGTCTTCCCCGGTAACAAGTTGTGCACATGCACGCACTACAGTGGGGGGGGACGCAACAGGCCAACAGCACGCACACCAAGGCCCGCCCCTGCTCGATCATGATTGGCGCAAGGCCCCTCTCTATCCTGATTGGATGAAGGCTGGGCCACCTAGCCAAAAACGGAAACCTATGGTTTTTTGACCCCAGGGGTTCACTGGGGATAGGGAGGAACTCCTTATATGGTCAGCACACTCTATAGTAGGGAGGATTATCACAACAAAACAAAAAAAGTGATATATGAATATATCTTTAAATGAGCTTAGAGCTTCAAATGAAAGGGAAATATTCTGAAGAAGAGGTTTTCAGTTCTAAAAGGAGATGTCCACCATTTGAATGCAACATCATTTTGCATAATGTATTGATAGTCAGCGAGAGAAAGTCAGGAAACTTGGAGAGAGAGTGACATACAGAAAATGGTCTGCCTGGCCCTACCCCTAAAGATAAGATAAGACTTTTATTGTCACTGTATGAGACATAACGAAAGTTCGTTTAGTGCAACCATAACACATATAACAGAGAGAGAGAAAAAAAAGGACAAAGAAAGAAAGAAACACTGATGGGGCAACTTCATGGCATTGTGATTGTACATTAATTTCATGTAATCCATACAGTCAGCCATACATCACCCCACATGCCCTCCTGTGTCACTGAGTCACAGCGGTGGCATTCAACGTTGTAGCGCTGTGTGTGTACTCACCCGATAATGAATTCCTGTTACTTGGGGTCAGCTATTGTCCTCTAGTTTCATATCCATTTGAAGGTACTGGAAGGAAACGGGTGATTAATTCCCCATGCACGATTTGCAACGAACCTGTCAATTGTGTGCCTCATACGTATGTGCTCCCCAAAGGACGTCAATAATTCCAGGTCCCTTTGGGTAGGAGAATGTGCTCTGTGTGAAGCTCGTGGAAAAGTGGAGGTATTTTACTAAACACGTTTTTATGGCATAACTTTGAAATGTATATGAAACCAGAGGACAATAGCTGACCCCAAGTTGCAGCAATTAATTATCAGGTCGGTACACACTCAGCGCTAAAACTTAGCTGTATTATGTCACTTGGCTGTGACATAATATCACAGCCATTCTAGGGCTATCCTAGCCCTGGAGTCAAACTAGGGAGTCACTATAGTCATTAGAGTCCACGTAATACACATCCTAACCATTTAGCTGTCGGGTGACCCCTCTGTCTAAATCTTAAAATGATTGATAGTATGACATTGATCAGATTGAATCATTATTAATCAAGTATTATGTTGCACTAACTCTAGGAATAATTACTATTATTATAAATGCCAGGTAGTGATCTTTACCCACATGATAACTTACTGTCTATTTCCTCTCTCTCTTCCTCCCCTGCTGTTTCTCACTCCCCTGTCTATATCCTGTCTGTCTGTCTGTCTGTCTGTCTGTCTGTCTGTCTGTCTGTCTGTCTGTCTGTCTGTCTGTCTGTCTGTCTGTCTTTCCGTGTAGCTATGGTCCAGGGCTCCTCTCTGGAGGAGGTGTATTCACAGGTGAAGCAGATTGTTGAGGAGCAGTCTGGACCCTACATCTGGGTTCCCACAAAGGAGCGTCTTTGAGCGGCTTGCGTGCACATGCATACACACGTACACACACACACACACACACACACACAGGCACACACACACACACACACACACACACACACACAGGCACACACACAGGCACACACACGCACATACACATGTAATACGGTACTCTTTCATCACTGGCTTTTCTGATTCCTTCAAATTTGCCATTCAACTGACGCAACTGACATTCTCTGTCGCACTCACACATGCCCACAAACATTCACACACACATTCCCACGCACAAGTACCTACACAAGCACACACACTCAAACAAGGCTGGGACTATCTCGGACTGCTACTTCCTGGAATGGGAGGCACTAATGTCTGTCAAGCAGCCTATTGGTGGATTCTTTCTACGGCTCAGTTCCTTAATGTTTAAGGTAGTGGTTCAAAATCGAGGAAACATGCACCATTATCTGATTTTGTTTCTTTGTTATGATTATTGTCGTTGTTGTCATTTTAACGAAGGGTAATGCATTCATGTATGGGTTTGTAACAATAATAATGTCACCAAGAGGCAGACTTTTGCACGCTGTAGCTTTAAGAGCATGTTATTGGGACAAAAATCTTGATTTCCCTCCTCTTCTCATTGCATCATCACTCCTTTTAGATCTCCCCCCCCCCCCCCCCCCCTCTCTCTCTCTCTCTGTCATTGTCCACCCCTCCCCCACAGACAGTCAGTAGGCTATAGATATGTGGTAAAGCCAACAGGATGCCCAGATATCAATTACCGAGAGCCAAAGCAAAGCTATAGTACAACTGCAGTTGGGAAATGTAGCACAGATTATTACTAGCATTTTGGGTTTTGTTTCAGGAATGCCCGTTACCGTGTCATGTAACGAGCAGAAATTCTCAATAAAACCTTGATTAATGAATCAGGCTGCATCAAAATACAAACAGCCAGAAGAATATCCTTTGACTCCACCAACCAGAAACAACTTGAACAGAGGATATTTGTTGATCTCCCTGCCTCATTTTGGGCAACCCTACATAGACTGGATACCTCTACAGTTGTTCAGTGCTAGACTTATAGTTTATTACACTAGAGCGGTGTCCGTGGGGCCTCTACACGCCCCACCCAGATATTATGTTTTTGTCCCTTTTATGCCCATATATGGAGTTCTTCGTCAGGCATGCCCAATATGGAGTCTATGCAGACGTCAGAATGATGTCAGAGCAGGCCAGCTCCATATATGGACCCTGGGCAGGGGCCCTGTCCAGAGCAAGGCAGAGGCCTTTTTGGGGCGGTTCTGGACGTGGATCAGACCGACTCGACACCTGGCACTGCACTCCCTGTGGTGGTGTGGAACGCGTGTGTCGAATTTGAGTTCCGTGGATTACACACAGACAGACAGAGACTTGGTACATTTATAGATAGGTAGATGTTTTCTGTCTGGGTCCCCCATGCAAAGCTTAAAGCCTAATTCATGCTACGTTGCGCGACGGCGGCGCACTTCATGGCCGTGGTGGCGAAAATCAGTCGCATCCGCAACGCGTTGTGAGCTTGTATGCCGGCTTGTACAGTACGTCGTTGAACTTGGCTATTCAACACGCGACACCGTCGCCCGACGAAGTACGAATCGGATTTAAGAAAATGGGTTACCCAAATGCTGGGCTGTGACTCTATCCCACAGACTTCTACCTTCCTTCAACATGTTGGCCTGTCCTCCTCCCTAACCCTCCATCCCACTCCTCCATCTCTCTCCAGGTTCATAGTGTGGTATTAGTTTCAGCTCTCCAGCACAACAAGAAGCTCTGTATTATCTTCTTCACTGTCATCATCATCATCATCATCATTATTATAGTGTCCCACTTACAGAACGGGGCCAGCTGTCTAGAAGCATCTTGGTGTGACAGTGTCAAAAACGTGGCTAGCATCTTAGTATTCCTATGGGCATGTGTCACGGTCCGCTACTCTCATTTCTCTGTCAGAAACTCACCCCAATCAACGACAACGTTTTAAGTTATATCAACTGGTAATGTGGTTGTCCATCATGCTGGTGTGCCAGAGTTGAATGAATGAATGAATAAGGCATCTGTGGGGTCATTAGGTGTAGGAGTTGCGGGTGTCAGACTGGAGAGAGACTCACCTTTTGCCTTGCTAGCATGAATGACACATTCAAGGACATTCTTCACATCATTGAGACAATCTTTGTCCACATTAAGCTTATAGTTTGACATGCTCGATTGCTTTTGGTAACCCGGACATTGTATGGGCCCTCGCTACTTCCGCCGTCCACTTCCTGTCTCCACCCTCCCCTGGCAGCTCTTCCAACCTGACTGGAGACCAGCGACATGCAGACGACGGGTTCTTTCAGCTAAATAGTTCTGGACTCGGAAGTAGATTCTAAGCTTTACAGAATATTCTATGTTTGTGAGCAAAGGCTTCCCGGAATGAATAGATAAAGTGGTGTTGTCAGATGATGACAGAACTAGTGACTCTGTATGTCCCTGGCTGTATGTCAGTGAAGGCTTATTTATGCTTTGGCAGAAAAGTGTTGAGCGACGTCACAAAACATTTCGACGAAGCATATGTCGGCCTTAAGCCAGGGGCCCAAGCCACTGTCTGCTACAGTAGCACTGATGCAAAGACTCTATTGTACACACAGATGGATCTATATATTAACATATAATATTTATCCCCGCTCTAACTGCCTATTTTGGTACTAAATAAAAAGTCTTTATTGAGATTTATTGAAAAACCTTACCGATTACCAGAAATAATAATTATGTTTGCATTGTGGAACCTGTATGAATGTGAATATTCTATAACTACTGTAAATATGAATATATTTTCCTTTACTTTCACCTCTACAGCTGTTTCTACTGGTCTCTGTTGCTGTCTGATGTGGTCATTTCCCTTTATAGTAATGCCTGCCACCATGTCGGTCAAATTGCCATTGGGCTGGTTAAATAAATAAGAATGACAAAAAAAACAACCAAATACTTAAAGTTCAAAAGTAGCAAGAATAATGTTTTGAGGCTTTTTTGGGGGATTTTATATATTTTTACCGGCTATATCTTTTAAATATATTTAGCCCCCATGATCCATTCGCAGACTCCAATTGCACACACGTGCATGTTCAGGCGAGCACACACACACACACACACACACACACACACACACACACACACACACACACACACACACACACACACCGTGTTCTAAGCAGACTCTCTCTCTCTCGGATGCCCACTTACATTACCTCCCTTGTCTCTTTAATCCCTGCAGAACCATTTATCATAACTGTGACTGCAACAACAAGCATCACCCGTGCTAACAATATGAGGAAAGAGATATCATGTTAACTTAACACATTACTGACATTGACTCTTATCACATTCTTAAGCCTACAGACCTGTCCAACACACATTTGCACGCTTGCATGCAAGCACGCACGCATGCGTATACACACACACACACACACACACACACACACACACACACACACACACACACACACACACACACACACACACACAATCCTGTCAAACCAGTTGATCATTCTTCTTCCAGTAAACTGTCAGGCAGGATTAATTCCTGTTTTGACAGCGGTCAAATTTGAGCCACATAAAACCTGGCGCCACGGATTTCACACTTCACCCGTCTGCACGACATCACCAGCCCCATTTCATCTATAAAGAGCAGCTAACAGTCAGACAAGCAATGTTAATTTATAATAAAGCCTTGACTGGGAGCTTTACAAAGTTACAGTGTGCAGACTATTTTTTATATAGCCTTATCCACTGTTGGTCCTACACTTACCGTCCAGTGGATGTGCCAGTTCTATTCTTTCTCTAGCATCTTGGTCAGTACCATGTCACCATCATCAGTATCATGTCGGTATCATGGTCAGTATCATAGCAGCATCATTGTCAGCATCATGTCAGAATAATGTCACCAACATGGTCAGTATCATGGTCTGTAGTTAGTATCAAGGTCAGTATATCAGTCCAGTATCATGTCAGTATCATTTCAGTATTGTGTCAGTATCATAGCAGCATCATGGTCAGCATCATGGTCAGTATCATGTCACCATCATGGTCAGTATCATGGTCTGTAGTTAGTATCAAGATCAGTATATCAGTCCAGTATCATGTCAGTATCATTTCAGTGTCCGTATCATTTCAATTTCATGGTCAGTGTCAGTATCATGGTCGGTATCATTTCAGTGTCCGTATCATTTATATTTCATGGTCAGTGTCAGTATCGTGGTCGGTATCATTTCAATGTCAGTATCATTTCAGCATCACGGTCAGTGTCAGTTTCATGTTAGTTTGAGGCACTGTATAAAGTATTAATCTAGTTATGCCCTTCTGCTCCCACACACAGAATTCAGACATTTAGCCCAGGACCTTAAAGCATGTAATGTGACTTTGGCACAAGCGCAACACCTTTCCCACAACAGACAGACCCAGATGGAGAGACCTGGTTGCTATGTTTGGCTCTACGTGCCGTGAAGTGCAAGAGGACTAAAGTCGTCTTCCAGTGAGAATGTGACCTAAGTGAAGTGCATGTATCAAATTCAAATAATCGTCAAGGTGACAAGATATGTCATATAAGTTAACTTGCTGATGTAACTTGCTGATGCCCGGGATCGATCAGATAAATGTGACTAACAACAAAGCTACTGGTCTCCCAAATCTGGCTGTGACAGGCAGTCTGCCCCACACTGAATACTATCGCCATTTTATTTCATTGTGTCAACTAAATCCTCATTAATGCAAACTAGATTCAATACTCAACCCTGCACACATTCTAAATATGCCCCCGAAATACTGTACTGAGCAAATGGACTGTTACCACCTTCAATAATAATGATAATAATAGGCCTAGTCTTTATTGACTCCACATCATATATTTTCTACGGACGGGAGCTGGTGTCACTTGGACCCGGACGTAACGTAGGACTACAAAATGACGTCATCTCTCTCTTTGAATCCCCAAAAGGTTAGAGGTGAGCTAGCTATTGCTATTTTCAAATAGCTGAAGTATAAAATAGGGCAAATAGGGTAACTGAAGGTTTTAAATAATTGTAGAGGAGTAAAACGTCCAATATTTGCCTCTGAGAAAGTACCTCAAAAGAGCATGGAATGTGTATTGTTTGCAGGTTTTCTTTCTGAGCCACTCATTAACCAAAAGCGTGTTGCACCATTGTATATGCATCAATCACAAACCTAGTCTGAAAGCGTTGAATGGGTGAAATGGGGTCATCGTTCTCTTAGAGCCTGCAAAATAGTAGTCATGATTTTTTCTGCCCACTCTTAACATTATGTGCATTTCAGAGAGTTGAGAAATAACCGGAGATGCAAGCTGGTGGGTGAAATCAGCTGTATGTGTTGACAAGTCACATACGGGAAGGCATGAGGACACAGGCGCCTTCCCGTATGTGACTAGGTAGGTTTTCTTCCTCATGCGCATGAGGAAGAAAACCTGAATGTAACAGAACACTGGTGTTGGATGTGAAGAAAACAACTACATTTGCCAACATGTAATGGTATCACCTCTCTCTCTGTCCATCTGTCTCCATCTTGAGCATCAAGGTGATTATCTACTTTTAGCGGCAGGTTGTTGACACGGAACAGCATGGCCCATTTCCAGCACAGATCAGATCAACAAATATTACTGATTTATCCCACCAGTTTGAACTGATCTTATACACAAAAAAGGATGTGGTGCCCCGAGAGACAAAAATAAATAAATATATATATATATATTAACTTTTGCTTTTGACCAACTAACCTCTATTTGATATGATTTTGACTTTTGTCATTAGATGAAATGTTGTAAATCTGAGTGATTAGTTTTACAGTACATTGTTTAGCTTTACTGCTACAGAATGTTGTATTGCCCATGATGAGCAAGCAAGCTGGCTAACCCACTAATCTCGGACCAATGTAGCTGAGCTGCATCACAGCCTGCAAAATGATGTGTATGTTGTATACAGTAGCTGTTAGTGCTCCATAAAATTAAACACAAGTATACCTGGTGTTATATAAACAACAGTAAACTAACACTGTCAAAATGATTAGTTTTACAGGAACAAAATAGTACTAGCAAAGGCATGAGGACGATAAAACCTAAATAGAGCACTGGTGTTGGATGGCAAGGAAAACAATTGTTTTCCTTGCCATCCAACACCAGTGCTCTAATATAAATAGAAATCATCTAAGCATACTGTATATAGCTTGTTGCTTAGCAGAAAATAATATATTTCAGATTTCGGGAGGTGTAGTTCCAGACTATATAGCATTCGGAGGTTGTGTAATAGTTGTCTGGCTACGCGAGACTAGGTGCCGAGTGCTGACCCACACGTTGGTCTTCTAGAATCTAGAGCAGTGGTTTTCAACCAGTGGTCCTTGAGGAGGTTGCAGGTGGTCCCCAGCTAATTGATGGAGAGTTGGTAACCAAATGAGCCCTTATTAGATCTTTAACTCTTGAGAGCGTAAAATGAACCAAATTAACTGCTGTTCAAGGGGTCCATTTTGTTTCATTTTACGCTATTATTAAACATCTAACATTAAACATCTGCATTATTTAATTTACAAGACGTCTACACAATTAGATAATATAGAATAATTGTTATTCTTCTATCCTATGGTACCAACATCAATACAGCATGGAATTGTGGACAAAATATTCTACGTTTTGGGTCTGAGAGGCTAAATCTCATCAGATGGTGGTCCGTGGCTCAAATGCTGAATAAATAATGGGCCTTGATATGAAAAAGGTTGAAAACCGCTGAGAGAGAGAGAGAGAGAAGGAAAGTGAACCAGACACGCTCCACAAAAAGGCCCTCACACACAGTGAAAACCTGGAAAGATGTCCCCTCAGGAAAACATTAACTGGATATAGACTCTGAACACAGTCTTGCGATTGAGAAAGGGCGCCATAAGCAGACCTGGCTCCCAAGAGAAGACAGACTGTGCACCCACTGCACACAAAACGAGGTAGAGACTGAGCTACACTTCCTAACCGTCTGCCCACTGTACCAAGACATCAGAGTCATATACTTTCCACGGATTACAATCAGCCAAAGAGAGTTTGAAAACATGACTAATGACAAAAAAACTCCCATATCTGTTGGGTGAAGTACAACAATGTGCAAACACAGCAGCGAGATTTGTGAGCTGCTGTGACAGGAGAAGGATGTCAAATGGAATACAAGCACCTTAAGGAATACAAACCATTGTGTCTTTTTTATAGTTTCACAAGATAGTATTACCTAAAGTGCTAATGTAACACAGCTCTGTTACCTACACCATTTAATTCCTATTTATATCCAATATTTATTTGTAAATACATTGTTTTATTTTGATTGTCTTGTTCCACTTCTGCTTTGGCAATGTAAACGTATGTTTTCTCATGCCAATAAAGCTCCTTTGAATTGAATTGAAATTGAGAGAGACCCCAGGTGGATTTGTCCCAGTTGGAAGACCCCTCCTCTAGGCTTATAGTTATGAAGGAACGTACAGTGGTATTGTGGTGTAAAAGCATTACAAAGTATATTTAGAACTATCACCTCTCATCATGATTAGAAGTGCTTCAGATATAGGTTCAAAGGTTCAGACTAGATTTCATCTAACTGGGTTCATGCAGTTCATGTTCTCTGTAGTAGCACTCTGCTAATTAGAGATTGGTTCCTGCTGTAATTAGCAGTGGCGCATGAAGATAAGAAAATACAATTATATTTCAAGGGGGAGGTCAGAGGATGTATTTTTTTAAATCATTTTATAGATAACTTATAGATAACATCCTCCTATGAAGGCAATGTTCCACTTTATAGACTGAGCGGCTTCCTGTGCAAACCTTTGTCCTATTACCTTTGTCACAGATGCCTAATGAAAAAGACTTGGAACTGCATGCTGAATATGCTGTTCTCACCTTTTGAGACCTTGCACCACATGTGAATGAGTTCAATGTGAGCTCAGACGTAAAGGGTGTTCAGTAGCAATGATTTTATTTTTTAAAGTTGAAAAATGGGGAAAGCTGGTTTCTGCCCGACAGCGATGATATACAGAAGCTTAAAAGTAAGAAATTATGTGGCTCGTGGGATCCACATAGAAACGACATGGCTTCAATATGGATCTCACACTTGATGTGACCAGCCTGTGACCAAGTTCACAACTGCATGCATGAAACACTAGCATGCGGAGATGTAAATGGAAGAAATGGAAAACGTCTGTCAGTCCCTGCCTATGTCAATGTCTGCCCATGGTGGCATGTTTTCTCAATTTTATAGTAGATGGTAGAGCTCTCCTCCCAAAAGAAAATGGTGACTTGAACGGCAAACTCCCAAAGTTAAACATACTTATTATATTCTTTGCATTGGATGGATTAACAGTAATTAAACAAATCACTGATGGCTTCTGTAAAAAACAATATTCTTTATAGTTTTATTGATCATGCAGTATCTTATCTGTCTCTCTCACATCAATTATGTTCCTCATAACCTGTACAATACATCCAAGACCTTTGGTTGGTGCCAGTCTGTACCTGGAGAGGATGTCTGGGCGTACAGCCAGGATGGGATGTGCAGGTCAATGAGTTAAGACTGCCCTGATGCTGCAGAGGCAGTCACCATGTTTTTGTTTTGTTTTTTGTCCTACTCAAAACTATACTCAACCACGACCAGCTAGGTGTTTTTTCTTTTGTCCGCCCTGGGACTGGGAGGTCGGGGTTCGATCCCCGGCCGGGTCATACCAAAGACTCTTTGGCACACTTAGCACTCAGCATCAAGGGTTGGATTGGGGGAAAGTCCCTGTGACATACTAGCATCATGTCCAGGGGGTGTACATGTACATCAAGCTGCCTCACACTACAGAAACCGTCTTCATGGCTCGGCAAGGCTTACTCAACCACCACCTTGTAATGTTCTTCTGTGTGCTATTAGCCTCTATGTTCATCAACATGACAACATACCTTTCTTCTTCAACATACCTGGCCTCAACTATGTTTTCCTTTACTTATGAATTAAATAGGTTTAAATAACATTTCATGTCTATCAAATGTCAGATAATGTTTGAATTAATTGGCATGGTGTTGGACCTTAAATAATGACTGTTAAGCGCTTGATTTAATGTGTTGCACAATACTACGTGCAACAAATTATATCAAGAATTATTTAAGTGAAATATATGGGTGGTCAAGAGCTCAAACAAGGTTCAGAACTGCTGATCTATTCCTATCCCACAGTTACCCTTATTCCATTCGCTTACAACCTTCCATTAAACGTACTAGACCTGTACGTGCCCGTCACAGTCGTCCACCGGCCTACTTGGGAACCATGCAACTTGGGAACCTAATGATATACATTGCCATAGCAACCGTTTTTACTGTCAGCCGGTGTCCCACATGGAGATCTGTGTATGTGCCTGTGTGTGAAGACTGCAAACTGAAAAGTGTACTTGGCAATCAATTGGGCCCACTGCCAAAGCCTGATTGGTTGAGCCTCAGTAGGCTGAGGCAGAGGCTGGAAAATGCACAGGTGAAAGGAGTTGGCCTCATTAGGCCCACTGGCAGAGCCTGACAGAGCCTAATTTTGTGGTGGTTCTGACCGACTCGATACCTGGCACTGCACTCCCTGTGGGGATGTGGAACGCGTGTGTCGAATGTGAAGTCGGTGGGTCAAACGGTTCTCGAGTTACGTGCGTTGACAACCGTACATGCACACACACACACACACACACACACACACACACACACACACACACACACACACACACACACACACACACACACACACAGAGACATTTAGGTACATTTCCTGAAATTATGACTCAATTAGGCAGTCTAGCAACACTTCCCCTTCTTTAGATTCTAACTCACTTTTCGGTGAAATTTCTTTCTAACTAACTGACAACATTGACATCATAGGTCATCATTTCATAGGTCACCAGGTCATTACACTTTTCTGTGGAAGAACATGAAAAAATCTTCACTTTCACTTTATCTATTAACTTCACTAAAACTATGCCTATAACCTCACAAACACTATGCCTAACCTGATACTAATCATGATCCATGATACTGACAAGACAGCGACACATGTCACTCCACTAGGCCTACCGATTTCTACAGGTAGGTCTGGGCACCTGTTCAGCGGGGAACGGAACTGGGGCGGATAGCATGTTCCACCACATGCGTTGCACCCAACTAAACTCCTCTGTCAGGTGAAAAGAAGGGGCTGGTAAGTGGTAACTTCATGTGTATCGCAGGAGACATGTGGTTACTCCTTCCCTAAGATCAACAGTAGGGGTCAGCAGTGACAGGGACACATAAGGGAATTGGCATAATTAAAAAGTTGCTATAGGCCTATAGTATATGTTTGTTTTTCTGGTAGTAGCAGAAATATTGAGGGTATATGAGTCAGCTTGGTTTATTTACAGACAATTTCCAGTGGTCGGTTGCTGTTTGCAACAACAAGGGTAACATGGAAAACCACTGTGAATGGAGAGAGGAGGAAAAGAAAGGACAGAAGAGAGGAATTTAAAAAAGAGTGAAAGAAATGGGAGGATGGCAGCATTAGGTGTGGAGTAGAAGTGAGCACAGGAGAAGAGGAGAGGAAAAAGAGGAGAGAAGAGGGGAGAGGTGAGCTCCTGTTGCTTGTCAAAGGACGTCTCTGTGCTGGCCTTGGCCCTGAGCCAGGTCCCACTAGCAGGGACGTGTCATTCCAGGTAGAAGCGGGTGGCACAGATGAGGACTGTACTACTTTGAAAGCACAGCTACATTCATACAGAGTCAGAAACATAACTGCAAGCGGGAGTCTCGTGATCCAGAAATTGCATCACTTCTTAGACAGTTGTGCTCTAATATCCTGGAAGTACAGCTATTTTACATGTTCAGGCTGTAGGCGTGGCCTGGATGTGGAATCTTGGACTCTGGTATTTGCACTTTCACATCAGCAGAAGGTAACCTGGTATAAAGGAGAGCAAAGGAGAAACAGGACCATTTCACCATCAGGATACGACCATGGCCACATGGAGAGTGCTCGTGTCTCTACTATTAATATTACACACAGGTAACGAAACTTTCGCTAACTTGCTGCAAAATGACTATATATATATATATATATATATATATTATATTATATATTATTATTTTATTTTTGCTGAATATGTTGTCTATTGTCTCATAACATTTGATGTCTGAGTCTATGTTGTTACCTTTGTAATATGTCTGGGACATTATTCATTATTTATAATTGAACATACAATCATAGGTTAAGTCTAGTAGTAGTTATTATTACAAAGGTATTAGGGTAATGTTCTTAGTGACTACTTTTAGAAATTCAGAAAATGACTCCTTTCTATATCTTTACTACTACTACTCTTTTTTCCCCCCCTCTGTCTCTCCCTCGCCCAGTCTCTGGTCAGAAGACCATCAGATGGTGTACCATCTCAGACAATGAGCAGAGCAAATGCAAGGCCATGGCACAGTCTTTTTCCAAAGTATCCATCCGTCCCACCCTCAGCTGTGTCAATGGAGTGCATGTTCAAGGCTGTGTTGAGAAACTGCAGGTCAGTTGCAAACTATTAGCATCAAATTGCAAATTCTCACCATGTATGTAAACTTCATGGCTGAGCCACATCAGTCTTTCAGGGCCAATAGCACAAGCTTTGATCACTGGGAAAGAAACCAGGAAACAGAGACATGGCTGATTGATGGTAGAGCAACCAGGGTGTCTATTAGCTTTACAATGTGCTAGACCCCCGGGAGGGGAATTGCTGAGGTGGAGCTCTACCTACTGTCAGGTTCAAGTATTTACCTAGATAGTATTACCCATACATCCTAGTTACCCAAGCCATCGTGATTCAAAGACAAGCGATCTACGGACTGAGCTATCTATTAACATTGATTGATTGATTGAAGTATTTATTAACAGTTTGGAGAATTACAGTACATTTCTAGTACAACTCAATACAAGACTTAACTGTGGACGACACCATAAAGCATTACACTTGTTTACAATAGGGTCCACCATGTTCAATTCATCATAATATTACAAATATGACATACAAATATACACTTCTATATAGCCAAAAACAGGAAATCATCATAGAGGAGGTAAAAAGGGAAAAGAAACATATACAGTGAGGGGAAAAAGGGGTGGGTGGTTTTGAAGGAGTCAAGGGATTTGCACGTCTTAATGACTGTTGGTAGGGCATTCCACATTTTGGTGGCAACAAGCATGGCCCCTGTTAATAGATGACCAATAATTAGCACTGAACAGCATAAGGTTCAAAAGGTGCATTCATGATCACAGAGTATCTTACAACACACACTTTTACAACTCTGGCCTGAGAAAACAATATAGTGTTGTCTTGAGAATGTGAACTCGAGGGTTCTGAAACTTGTAGAGGTTGCATCATTAACTGAGGCACCAAATTCTTCATTCTAAATCATCTTAAATACTTATCTCTCTAGGTCGTCCTCAGACGAGCCCTCCATCTTCGCCTCCAGTCGAATCCATATCCATAAATACTTATTAGTTATTATGGATATTATTTATTCAGACACCCTTAAGAATAGACTGCTCCTGATTGCTCAGAATGTGTCCATTTAGGGACATTAACACTAGGAACAGAGGAACAGAACACATAGCTTTAAACATTTACATGTCTGCTCTATGTTGTTCCTTCAGAGAAACGAAGCAGATGCATTATCCATGTCCACATCTGACATCTACGATCAGGGAGAGACTGCTCCCCTTAAAATGGCTGCTGGAGAATCAACCAGTGATGGTAAAGACTACAATTAGTCAATTACTAAAAGAGAAATATAGGCCACATTGTCACCATAATATTCCAAGCTGTCATGATCTGCAGTTAATCAAATGTGAAGGCAGCTCAGCAAAATACATACGAGGCATAGTGTGGAACAAGTGCCACTTAGCTCAGTGTATGGCTGTTTAGTTTTAGTTTTTACTTTTAGTTGATTTTTTTACACACATAACTATACTTTGCACCAGATTTAGCTACAAGTGTATTTCAATCTGTAGTCCCACAGACACATGAGCTGTAGTCACACATGGCTGTGTTAGTACTGTGAATTGTGTATATAGATGCGCGTGACATCATCATAATACCTGGAAGTTATGCGGAAACGCCTACTGCGTGGCAAAAACTACTTTCTGGCCTTGACAGCCCATACTTCCAAACAGAAAAGTCTGATTGCATTAAACAACGTTAAATTCACTTTGCCACTCGATTTGCCACTCACGGTATGCATGCGCATACCCTCTATACTTATGTATATAGCTTTTCTCTAGCAAATAAACTACTCTCCTATAATTTGTTCTTGTGAATGACTTATTCAGGGATCAAAGGAGCCCAAACCTGTCAACCAGTGCATCTACCCCTTTGCAATGAGAGTGTGTGATGTCATCATTAAATATTGGTGTGTAAAGGGTCACTAGTTTGAGTGCATGCCTCGACATGGCAGGAAAGAGTTGAAGATAATAGTCCTGACTCCTGCTGACACTAAAGAAATCAGTAGAACTGGAAGCTAACACTATCAGTCTTATCTGATGGCTCTTTTTTATTGGGAATATAGCCACCTTTAAACAGAGATGGAAAGAGAGACATATGGAGCGACCTTATCATTAGAACTATATTGCTGACTGATTATTAGTATGACCATGCAGTATTTTAAAAATCACACTTGTGTGAAGTGAGGGGCGCTCTTATCATTATACATCATCATACATCACATTCCGTGCTCAGCCAATTAAAACATTTCCATGGTAGACACACACACACACACACACACACACACACACACACACACACACACACACACACTCATAATATTTTAAGTGAATTGATAAATTATGTCTTGTTACGCTCACTGGCACTGTGCCAGTCTGCAGCCAAAAACCATCATGTTGACTTCCACACATACTTATATGTTACAGTTTCTAACCCCCAACACTTGGTCTGTTCCTGATTCAGACACAGGTACGCAGTATTACGCACTTGCTGTGGTGAAAAAGGCGAACGCTGGCATCACCATCAACAACCTGGCAGGGAAGAAGAGCTGCCACACTGGGAAAGGCAGAACCGCTGGTTGGAACATGCCTTTAGGATACTTCATAGACCAGGGCATGATGTCGGTTATGGGCTGCGACATTGAAAAGAGTAAGAAACAGTGTTGATTTTGATAGAGGAAAACACATTCGACTTCCGTTACACCAGTAAATCACAACTGCTCTACACGTATTGTATATACATTTATGTGTACACGAGTGCACACATACACACATACCAAGTTGGCAAATACAGTACAGTACAGTAGATCAGGGGTTCTCAACGTTTTTGGCCCGGGGACCCCCGGAAATGCTTTGGCAATGTCTCGGGACCCCCGCCCCGCCCCCTCCCGACCCCCAATATAAATTGACTGCTACAATAACCTTAAACCATTTTGGGCGGGAACCCCTTTTGGTGTTTTAAGCATTGTTATAATTTAGCTATTGAAAAATAGCAGATCTACAAGCTCATAGCGCGCCACCGAGTGGCGCGCTATGAACTTGTAGGTCTGCTATTTTTGAAAAATCGTGAAAATAAAATTAAAAAAAATATATATATATATATATATATATTTTTTTGGAAAATATTTTGGGGACCCCCCAAAATAATTTGGCGACCCCCCTGAGGGGTCGCGACCCACGGGTTGAGAACCCCTGCAGTAGATTATACATACATGCACTGGCTGATACATACTGTATACATAGCCTACTTTTCCTAAAAATATATCCATTCATGCCTGCATGTTGTGTTTCTTTGTGTGTTTATGTGTGTGTGCGATCAGGCGTCGCAGGTTTCTTCAACGCTAGCTGTATCCCCGGGGCCAATACACCATCTCTGTGTCAACTGTGTATAGGAGATCTGAATGGACAGGGCAAATGTGCATTAAGCGAACAGGAGCAATACTTTTCTTATGCGGGGGCCTTCAGGTAGATATCTTCATACACTCACCGATATGAGGACGGGCTATGAGGTTTCACCCTCCTTGTTTTCCTTTGTTAAACATGTCACAGGAACAGTCTTGGACAGCTCTATGTGAACATAGTGAAGGTTACACTGACTGTTTCTGACCACTCTGTCATAGACCTGCTTGCATGTTTGGGATCAGTGTACTTTGTTAACTTGCTCTGCCCACTGGCTTCTCTCTGTGCAGGTGTCTCGCTGATGGAGTGGGAGACGTGGCTTTCATCAAGGAAACAACTGTCTTTGAGAACACTGACGGTAACTAAGTAACTTGTTTGTTAGCCGCCAATTATGTTTCAGTCTAGTGGTTCTCGAAGATTTTAATTTCAAGGACCCCCGTCTCTGAGAGTATACAACTATATGAATTAAATTGGTATGCTCTCATAGTTACAGACCTCGGGTCCATTGAGAACCGCCTCAAGGAACCCTGAGGGTCCCATAGTTACAGACCTCGGGTCCATTGAGAACCGCCTCAAGGAACCCTGAGGGTCCCTGGACCCCATAGTTACAGACCTCGGGTCCATTGAGAACCGCCTCAAGGAACCCTGAGGGTCCCTGGACCCCCATAGTTACAGACCTCGGGTCCATTGAGAACCGCCTCAAGGAACCCTGAGGGTCTCATAGTTACAGACCTCGGGTCCATTGAGAACCGCCTCAAGGAACCCTGAGGGTCCATTGAGAACCGCCTCAAGGAACCCTGAGGGTCCCTGGACCCCAATTTGAGAACCACTAGTTCAGTGGTTCCCAAACAAAATATCAGGAAAATATCAGATCTACAAGCTTGAGCTTGTAGATCGGCTATTTTAAGTGTTAAAAGGTTAAAGGTGGTATAGACAAGTTTCCAGTGTTTGTACACAGAAGTGCGTGAGTGTATCCAAACAAATGCAAATCTAGCTCCACCCCCCTCCCCCCCTCATTCTATTGGCTGAGCCAGGTCACTTCAGGCTATGGGATTGTTGTTGGTGCTGGGAGGGACGCTATGGATATTGCGCTCGTATGGCTAAATATGACATTAAAAAATTATGAATTTCTATCGATATCTTAGTTACAACAATGACATTGAGTTGACATGTTTTTTTAAGGGTAACTGTAGCATAATCGCAATATCACACGACTGACACGACGAGTCCCTCAAATGAGGAAGTAGCGGAGGAGGAGACTCACTGGCTCTCAACTTTTATTTGTAATCGTGCATATAAAACATATTTCCCCTCAAATGCCCCAGCCACTACAGCATCGTTCATGTGAACTACTCTGTCCACGGTTATTCATTGCAATGAAGAAAAATCGCTATGATGATCCGCGACGGCTAGCCTGTCACCGCTGGCGAACACGTACGGGTTGAATGCACGCTTCAAGCCGGCCGGCAGGCAGGCAGTCGCCGCGGTGGTGGCTGGTGAAATTATACTATTACTCACTTCCACTTCCACCATTTCAACAAATAAGCACATACAACCCACTCCACATGAACGATATTGATGTAGGCCTAACCAGGAGATTTTATTGGGGTCCGAGTCGTTCTGTAACTATAAGGATCCTCCGAGTTCTGAGGGGTGCTTGCTGCTGGTGTTGTTGTTCACTAGTTTCACACCACCCAACCATGCACTATACATAGCGATTCTCATAATTTCAATAGGCTTACATATTAAATCATAAACATACTATTTCACATGAACAATGTTAGTGAAACTAAGATATGGGGATAATATTATACATTGCAATTGAAATCACATCGCGTTTTCATTATAATACTGCTGGGTTGAAGTTGAACACACCGTCACAGCCTCGCGCTGCAATTGGCTAAAAGTTTAAATGCCCTCCGACGTCCCGTATAGTAAACTGTAGTGGATATAAACCGTGCATTCAGCCACAGGGAGGCAAAGGGGGAGTGTGCTGTTGCAGGAGGACACCTCAGCATCATAATATAGGGAAAGATAGAGGGGGAAAAGGCCAACAAAATACATTTATATATATTTTAAATTTTGGCTGAAAACTTGCCTATATCACCTTTAAATCAATATATTCTGATAGTCATCATTGCCAGAGTGTTTCAGAAACAGGGGTCTCCCTGTCTCTCCAGCTCGTTCAGGTAGGTGACAACATTTCAGCCAATCAGAAGAGAGTAATATTTATGACCTTCATTTTTATAATGGTCCAGTTCCAATTTTGTCTGCTCTTTTCTTTGTGTCATCACTTACAATTCCACTTGTTTAATCTGTATCCTGACTGCGTTCTCTATGCTGATTGGATAACATTGTTATCCCAGTTTCAGTTTCTGAAAATGCATTTTCTGTTTAATAAAAAGCTGGAGAGACATGGAGACTCCTGTTACTGAACAAACACAATGAGAACTATCACAATATAGAGCTTTTTAACACTTATTTTAACCAAAGAAAATCACTTACACTACCGTTAAACATTTGTTTTCAAATTTATGGATTTTTTAATTTAATTTCTTCATAAAATTACTGAAAAAAACATTGAATTAAACATGTGTCCGCGACCCACATATGGGTCCCGACCCGGTGTTTGGGAACCAGTGAGTTAGGAGGACGTTAGGTGATGAATGATGGTTTAACTATGTGTTGGTCTATTCACCTGTGGTCATTCACTTACAAATGTAATCACTTTGACAATCTAGCCTAAGTTCGATACACACTATAGTCGTCGTTGGTTAATTCGTCTTTTTTTCACCCACTAGGTCAAGGTCCGCCGTCGTGGGCAGCAGATCTGATCTCTTCAGACTATGAGCTGCTGTGTCGTGACGGGACCAGAGCCGCTGTGACTGAATGGCGCCGATGCCACCTGGTCCGCGTCCCGAGACGTGGCATTGTGGTCCGTGACGGCATCACGCCCTCCGTGGTTTACAACATGCTGAATGACGGCGTGGTATGTCACAGCACCACAAACCTTATTTCACTTAAAAAAACAAAACAACCAACGATCATTTTATCGTCTACTCAGGCGATTCAGTATTTAGATTAATTTTAGTTGCCCGGCCCCCTTCCTATACAGACCCAAACCCATTGTAACTATGAACTCCTTTTTAACCATGATATATTCACCCATCCTTTTTTCTGGTGACTGATACTGCCTTTTTTATTACTTTTTTTCAACGTTTTTTTTTTCTTTTCTTTTTTGTTGAAAATGAAAAGCATCAGGAAAAGAATAAGGCTCCATAACAAAATCAAAATAATTGTAAAAAAATAAATTAAATTAAAAAGTTATTAAAAACACGCGGGCACCTCACATATTAGGAGAGCAGTATTATGAGTCACCAGAAAAAAGGACGGGTGTTTTCGATGAAACTATCATGGTTAAAATGGAGGTTGAAGTTACAATGGGTTTGTTTAGGAAGGGGGCGGGGCAGCTAAAATGAATATCAAATATCTAAATACTGAATTAAGAAACTTAAAAACTCTCTAGGGCACTCACATAAGCCTGAGTAGACGATGAAATGGGCCCTAAAATGTGCTTTTGACAGTTGTGCTAATAAAGCAACTTGAATGTATTGAATTTTTACTCCAAATAAAGTATCAATATATCTTACCATGTACCATATTCTTCTAAGCTCCTGCAGCCAAGGTGTGAGACTGACCGACCGAATGTGTTTTCTTACTTTTTGGTCGCAGCTGAAGTCAGACTTCGCAATCTTCTCATCAACGGCATATGGGGACGGAACTGTGCTCTTCTCTAATACAGCCTCCAGGTTCCTGCAAGCAGAGTCAGAGGATCCCATGGTCTGGATGGGCAAACCATATTATAATGCCCTGAGAGCCATGGACTGTGAGCCCTCAGGTAATATATACAGTAACTATATCAATCGCCGGCTTAGTCTGTCTGTCAGTCTGTTTGCCGGATCCACCTATCTCAGTCATGACTCATGACCTCCATTTTTCCATGTTCGTGTTTGTGTATTTGTGTGTGAGCAGAGATCCCAAACAGCCTGCGATGGTGTGTGTTGTCCAGCAGTGAGCGGGACAAGTGTGTGGATATGGCTGGGGCATTCATGGCGAAAGGTCTGCAACCATCCATCCAGTGTATCCAAGGAGACTCTCACACCGACTGCATGCAGAGAATCCAGGTTATAAGAGCCAATATAATCATGATAATAATCACATAATCACTTTTAGAAAATAGATTTTTGACCATACAAATTAGTTTTAGATATACTTCAAAGTAACGTATATAGATCAACTGAAGTCTACTTTACACGGACTCAGTTTAAGGTGTACTAATGTATAAACTGTGTGTGTGTGTGTGTGTGTGTGTGTGTGTGTGTGTGTGTGTGTGTGTGTGTGTGTGTGTGTGTGTGTGTGTGTGTGTGTGTGTGTGTGTGTGTGTGTGTGTGTGTGTGTGTGTGTGTGTGTTTGTGTGTGCGTGTGTGCACGTGTGCGCGTGCTCGTGTGTGCGCGTGCTCGCGTGTGCGTGTGTGCGTGCGTGAGTAGAAAAAGGAAGCTGATGCCATTACTCTGGATGGAGGTGACATATACACAGCTGGCAAAGATTTCGGCCTGATCCCTGCCACAGGAGAGAGCTATACTGGTGAGAACTTCTAGTCAATCAAGTATAGGCCCAGTATATAGAATCATCCTCTGCAGCCTTGTGTATAGGAAAATGCATTGCAACAACGTGAATGTCTCTGAACAACACAACACCTCGCCGTTTCTACAGCTGATGCTGATGGTTCCAACTACTATGCGATTGCTGTGGTGAAGAAGAGTAACGGTGACATCCAACGCCTGGAGGATCTGCGCGGCAAGTCCTCCTGTCACACCGGCTACGGACGCACAGCCGGATGGAACATTCCCATAGCAAAACTGATGGAGCAAGGTCTTATCAGACCCGAGCAATGTCAGATTCCCCAAGGTGAGTGGTTTGTGTGTCTGTCTCCGTCTTGGTGTACTAATCTAGCTGGAGTAGACTGTTAAATTAATTTGTATTTATTATTATGTATATATTATTATTATTAACTTGTATTTTTCTTTTCCTCATGGGGCATAGCGGCGGGACAGTTCTTCAAGCAGAGCTGTGCGCCGGGTGCCAATCAAGCTGGTTTCCCAGACAACCTCTGTGGCCTGTGTATTGGAGACTCGTCAGGAGATAACAAATGTGTAAAGGGAATGGATCTTTATGACGGATACACCGGAGCTTTCAGGTAAGCTATTGTAATGCTCACAAAAACCTGTTCTGGGGATAAGAACCTGTGACATAGATAGAAATGAGTTGGATGTTTTACATGCTGATTTGCTGGTTAGGTTTCGTACATGCTTAAAAAATAATCCATCCCATGTAAGAACTTTCTTCGTCAGATAAAAGCTGTTATTGACAAGTTTCTCTTCATACTCCCTTTCTTGTTTTGACGGGTATAGGCTAGACCCCCTATGTCTCCCTATGAAGGCTAGTTCCTACTCACACTGTAATCTGACTTCTATGAAAACAGTTCTGGTAGAAGAACTATCAACTATGGGGAACGCTCACCCAACTAATGACCAATCTCTCATGCAGAGCTATCAAGACCGAATACCCCATGTGACATCCGGGTGAAATCATGAATATTCATGAATGTTATAGATATAGATATTGCTCGCCCTGATGAACTACTCTATTTACCTATTTTAGTGGAGCATGACCAGTTCTGTCAAAAATATTCCTGTCTATATCCTCATAATATTTCCATTAAATGAAAAGTAATTTATTACAGGTTTTAAAGCCCACCCCCCCCTCTCTCTCTCTCTCTCTCTCTCTCTCTCTCTTTCTTTCTCTCTCTCTCTCTCCCACTGTCCAGGTGTCTGGTTAAAGGAGGAGGAGATGTGGCTTTCATCAAACACTCCACTGTCTTCGCCAACACTGACGGTATGATAACATCAGTATATATATACTCATACTGTGTGTGTGTGTGTGTGTGTGTGTGTGTGTGTGTGTGTGTGTGTGTGTGTGTGTGTGTGTGTGTGTGTGTGTGTGTGTGTGTGTGTGTGTGTGTGTGTGTGTGTTTGCGCACGTGTGTGTGTGTGTGGCACGGCAAAAAACTTTTTTTTTCTCTCTGTCTCTTTCTGTGTAGGTAACGGCGACGCGTGGGCTATGGGTCTGGTGTCCACTGATTACCAGCTGCTGTGTTCCCAGGGCAGCAGGGCTGAGGTCACCCAGTACAGAGACTGCAACCTGGCCAGGGTCCCCTCCCACGCCGTAATGGTACGGCCTGACACCAACATCCACGTTGTATATGGACTACTGGACGCTGCACAGGTAGGGGGCTCTGCACAATAGAAGCTACTGATTTGTAACTGATTTGTAAAGGATTGGTTGTCTTTTCTTTTCTCTTGATAAAATGTATGTTCCCTTCTTAATCGTTTACCCGCCAGGAACATAGGAATATTAACACGTAGAATCTTGTAGCCTGCCACAAACGGAAAAGCCGTTTTAACAGCGATGTATTCATTAATGCATGTTTTAATACGATCGTATCGAAATCTACCGTCCGTTAGCTTTGTTATGCTTCTGACACAATGGGCGCGGCCATTTTGAAAATGCGCGCGCATCCACTAACATTGCCGGCTCTGTTTTCAGACGGCTTTATCTCACAGAAGCGACATTGCAGAGGACGCTTTGTCCCAGACAAGCGTTTTCAACGGCCTGTAGCAGGCGCTGTGATACTCGCGGTCCACTTTTTCCACCACCGACCGAGAGAACGAGCACCAGCTTCGTCAACACACACGGAATGGTTTCATAGTAAAATGCGATACGGATATTTGGCTCTTCAAAGTAAGTGTCACGCGTGATTAAACCATGGCAATACGCAATCGAGGGATTAATTAATGGCGGCAGGCTAAGAGTTAATGCACTCTCAGCATACAGAAGCACAAGGTCATACACATGAGAGCTTATTATTACAACATTTATCAAAATACACCTTTTCAGTCATTAGTTTTGATGTTTTTAATGACGTGTACTTTCTCTTGGTGTCTCTCTGTATTGCTTTCTCTCTCTTTCTGTCTGCCTCTGTCTCACATTTCTTTACTGCTATCCCACCCCTTACCCTTCTGTAGAAGTATTTCAGCAGTGACAGTGGTTCGGAATTTAAGATGTTTGACTCGTCAGCCTATCAGGGCACCGATCTCATCTTCAAAGATTCAACGGTCAGTCTAGTGGCCGTGGCCGATAGGAAGACCTACGAGGAGTGGCTGGGACAGGCCTATGTAGACTCCCTGGTTAACATGGAGTGTAATTCAACTACTGCAGGTAACAACACACATGCACACATACGGCATATACCGTACAAACACATATAACTGCATTATTTAAAAAATGAAGACCAACACCATAGCAAGCTAAATAAATGTGTTATACTCAGAATTTGGATTATATACTGTATCAGTGTATCATATAAAGTCGAGCATGCTTGCATAAAAGGCAGTGTATAATACTCTACTGACAACTGTAATATTAGTCATTTGTCTCACTCTGTCTCTCATCTCTGTCTGTACAGTGATGTCCTCTGTGTGGCTGCTTTTGATGGCGCTACTCAGCTCCATGTTGACCAATTGGATGTAGAAGCACGTGCGCGCACAGTACACACACACACACACACACACACACACACACACACACACACACACACACAGACACACACACAGAGAGGGGGGGACACGCCATACCTCAGTCTCTCTCCTGTCTCCTTCTATCGTTTTTCTTCTCTTCCTCTCTTTTCCTGTAGTCTAGTCGCCCCCATCCCCTTTCCTCATCCCTCCCTGTCTGATCTGCCAAACCGAAAACACTGTGGTCATCGCACAGACAGACCTTCTATAACTGCTGTCCCTGATTATCCGTATACATCTTTTCGTGTATATGATTTACCTGCTTGTGTGTTCGATTAATATAGAGGACACCATGTTGAAAGCTGCCTATGGGTTTATATATGGGAGATGAAGAGGGTGCCACTGCCATTTTGTTTACTGAGGGTGAGCTAGCCATATCAGTGCATATGCTGCTACCTGTTACATTATTCTGTGGCTGTGAGGGTGAGCTGCCATATCAGTGCATATGCTGCCACCTGTTACATTATTCTATGACTGTGTTGTTCTGTCTCCTCAAGGCCGCATGCACATAGGAAGAGGAAATCTGACGTTGAACCTCTTGATGTCTACAGACAGATTCCGTTTCTATGTAAATCCGGCATATAGTTTGCACTGTGTAAGCTCTGCTACCACTGGCTCTGTGAATACTACTAATATACATGGGTCTTCCTTTGGTGTAGGCCATGTTTCTAGAATAGGCTAATGCCATATCAGTGAATATGCACTAGTGGTGCACACCACACCACACAGAGTTGTGCTGGGAGTTTAGAGAGTGAATGAGCGACTGCCCATGGGCTGTATGTTTCACATGTTCTCCTCAAAGGTTGGATAAAGAGGAATACCTTAAAATCACATCTTTCTCTCCCTTGTGCTTAGATGGTAGCATGTTATTATAGTGTAGTGCTGCCCATCTATAGCTGATAAGCACTTCTAGACAATGTTTTTCTTTTATAATTTGAGGGTAATCTTGTACTTTTGATTACTAGGAGTATCTACCGTGGAAGATCTTTGTCACCGATACCATCTGTTGTCATTTTGCAGCACTGCAAACATTTTGTTTAATCCCACTGGGAACACAAATTGCCACATACAATGGTCCATTGGTCACGAGTTCCATCAGTTTGGGGAGAACATGGAGACAACATTCTGTAGCTTCTTTTGGAGTGTCTTCATTTGTTAATGCTTGAACAGACATTCAAACTGAAGACCTTTAAAAAAACCAATAATAATCTGTGTTGTAGAGCTCAGTTTCATTCAGTTACAATAGCTTCAAAACATAATTTTCTGTTATTATTAACGTTATTATAAATGTGCTAGTCCCATATCCAAAATGAACAAGTAAACTATAACTAGCAAATTAATTTACATTTGGATAGCTTAAACTTGAAATGTTTGACTAAAAAACACACAACGAAGACTGTCTTTTACCAGAATATCGAATTCTGGTCTTCTGGTAAAAAAAACCCAATAGTCTTTGGTTTTTTTATTCACTAAAAAAAAAGTATATAATATAAAGTTAAAGAATATCTATATACAACATAAACCAATAATACCAGTGCCAGACCTATAGTATTTACTTCTTGCTGCTGCAATTTTTAGAACTTTGTTGTTGATTGGGTGTGTATTTCATTTATTGAGAGACTTATTTTTATATGAAGTTCAGATGCCATATCAGTGTATATGTACTGACTCATGTCATGTTGTCAGAAACTAATGCTAATGACGCTAATAGAGGCTATGAAATGAAGAAGATGTATAACTATTAAGTTGCCAGGCTACATGAGATTGCCTACTCTGCACTGTTTTCTATTCTTTTCAAATAAAGTTATTCACGTACATACTGTATTGTTCTCATTGTGTTAATTAAATTAACGGAAGTACAGTATAGCAAGATATTGCTTACTGATGTGATCACTCCCTAATAACCAGATCACACAAACTTTTCTCATACACTGTATATTTTGTTCCAAAACGAAATACCATTACAACTAATACTGGCGGAAAGAAACCAATATTTGACACTGACATAGGCTAATTAAAATACACTACAGTATGTGCTGTGCTCTGGTCACGCAATGATCCATCAGAATCAGTCTTTGAACTTGTGTATGGATTTAGGAAAGTAATCTTGCCACCATCCTGTTGATCTTACAGCCTTACACAATAGAGCGTCGAAGTCCCGCCCCCTCGAGAGACCCGGAAAATAATTCCTTGTTCATTTTCCTCATAGACTTTTAAAAAGTATTTATTTAAAGACGTTTACGCCGCGGACAAAGCCAACTCTTGTCGTGACAAATCATGACAACAAACACAATGTTTTGGGCCAAACAAAGAATTAGAACACTTTTTTGTTGTTTTTCTTCTTTGTAATTATTTGTTTGGTTCAAAATATTGTGTTTGTTGTCATGATTTGTCACGACTCGAGTTGGCTTCGTACGACGCTTAAACGGTCTTTAAATAAATACTTTTTGAAGTGTCTATGGGAAAAATGCATTGGGAATTATTTCCTGGGCCTGGCGTTGTCATGAAAGGGGGCGGGAGACCTGAGGTGAGGTGAGGTGATAAGTGAACTGAGCTGAGGTGAGGTGAACTGATAATGCACTTGTAAAAATATTATTGCTTTGCATGATAATACCACTGTGTATTAAATTCCACCCCTTCCATCTGTATGGATATTGGGTAATTTTCAAGTTACACAAGGATGGTGAACTCTGAGCTCAAGTTCTTCTGATATGCCTGCAGAAAACAGACCAGGTCAGAGTTTGAAGTGCAATGTTTCCGTACTTGGATTGCAGACTGAATGAACAATGAAACAAACATGTCATAATTATGTGATGGCCTGCAGCCTGACAGTGTGTCACAGGTTCAATTCCCAAGCCCGACAGACTTTACTGCGTGTCACTCAGTCTCTGGCTCTTTCCCCGTTTCCTGTCACACTCAACTGAATAACTAACTATCTGAATAAAGGCAGGAAAGCACAAACAATATATAAAACAAAATAAGTTACACGTAGAAGAAAAACTATTGAGCTATATTGTTTTTACTTGTTTGTATTAACAGTTTTATATGATCAATAGTTTATACAGTCAGTGGGCAAACGTGCACACACACACACACACACACACACACACACACACCTGTATGTTAACACAAAATACATTTGACAAATCATCTCATTTGTGGATAATAAATATTTTCGTTGCAAACAGAATCATAAATATCCCCTTGTCAGTCACAATTTGAAGGCATTGGTGTTGGTGGGGAATAATCAGAATATGGGACTTTCCTTACACTTTGTGACAAACTATTGCTTAGTGTGAAATGCCTGTTACAGTAACTTACAGGCAGGTTGGACATTTGGGATTTCCCTCACTACTAGTCTACTTCTGTTTGGACTTCAATATAGCTTAGTAAGCTTACTAACCAAATCAGTCAATGTAAAATGTAAATTGATTGATGGTAATATGATATCCAACTTTGAAACAGCTTACTATCTTGTTTCATGGCTATGAATCAGTCCCGCCTGAAATATTGTAAAATACAGATATCACAAAATGGGGTCTTGGTTCATCTTTTTTAATCCAGTCCAGTATCCAGATAATTAATTTTCAGTCCCATCACCATCAGATGTCCATACATCCACTGTCCACCTAGCCTGGCGCAGCCACACTTCACCCGCCCCTATTGCATATGCATATGCCCCGAGGCGGATCGCAGTGGTATATTAGTATCGCAACGCGAGGCTACTGTCCACCTATGATATGTGGATGAAATTTAGCCTGGCGCAGCCAGCCACACTTCATCCGCCCCTATTGCATATGAGTGTTGTGTGATATTAGTCTGGCTTATTAGCCAATAGCCAGGCTAGATGAAACTACGGCTCGAGTCTAGGGAGATCAACATATCTCCTCATTTCTTGATCTCCCTGGAGCCGTCTTTCCAACCATCCTTGACTTCTTTAACAAATGTCTCTTTGACTCTTTTGAATCGACTCCCAAAGTCGCCCATGTCCCCGTGCTGAGTCGTCCTTTGGGCTTCTTCTCGAGCGTTCCGCATCGTGTCCGATCTCAAGACCCGCTCCGATGCGTCTCTGCCGGCTATTTGAGCCTTGGTAATAGCGTACGCGGTGATCTGGGCCGCCCTGCGGATCGGACGTGACTCGGCAAGCTTCTCGATCATCTGAGGATTGTTGAGGAAACTGAATAACATACGAATGATGGCCATTTTCACCCCCGGGTCAAACTCGTTATTAGCACAAGTTAGCCCGGTGTTGTTTGTCGGCCCGGATCAGGAACGTCTTTTTATCCCCCCTGAAAATGACAAAAAAACATGACATTACCCAATGCACAGATGATTATATTGACTTGATGAAATGAAAAAGACGAAGGACATTTATTTTAATGTGCACTTGACTTACTTCACTTACGTGGTTGGGGGCAGAGTCGTATAAGGTTGGGGGTGACCGCTATGCGGAGCGAGCGACATAACAGTCCAAACACTTGACAGTGTTTCACTACGGGAGTATTTGAGAGCTGGACCAACTGACCTACATCCGTTTTTTCACCAGGCTAAAGCGAGTCACTTCCCTTTCTCGCTCAATAAAGCTCGTGTAGTAGTAATCGTGCCGTGTATCAAGAGATAAAACCCTCAAAAACATCCGTACTAAAGACTGCAGCGATGCGGGTGTGCTTATTGCTCGCCGTGACGTTGGCGTCAGTACTCGGGCCGCTGAGCGTCAGCGGAGCCGACAAGAAGAAGCTGCAGATCGGCATCAAGAAGAGAGTGGACAACTGCCCCGTCAAGTCCCGTAAGGGAGACGTGCTCAACATGCACTACACGGGCAAGCTGGAGGACGGCACGGAGTTCGACAGCAGCATCCCCAGGAACAGGTCAGTGGTTTAAAGTAACTAAACATACATTTACTTAAGTACAAGGTATTTGTACTTTACTTGAGTAATTCGAATTTTCACTGCTTTTATCAGGTTGTACTCTGATTACATCTCAGACAAATGTTGTATATTTACTCCAATACAATTATTATAAAACGTTAGTTACTTTGTACATTTTATTTATTATACTAAACATTAAGCATTAAACATTAACCATATACATTTGAAAATAGCCGATCTACAAAGATCTGAGCTATTTTCAAACGATTTTTATATATTTGAAAAGATCCATAATGAGTACTTTCACTTTTTTACATTTTGATACCAATACTTGTACTTTTACTCAAGTGCATTTTGAATTCCGCACTTAGTTGATAACAGTTATTACTAGTATTTCTATTTGCAGTATTGATACTTTTTACATAAGCAAAACAATTGAGTACCTTTTTTCCACCACCGGGACAGGCCGTTCACATTCACGCTGGGCACGGGCCAGGTGATCAAAGGCTGGGACCAGGGCCTGCTGGGCATGTGCGAGGGAGAGAAGAGGAAGCTGGTCATCCCGTCAGAGCTGGGCTACGGAGACCGAGGCGCTCCTCCCAAGATCCCCGGAGGAGCCACGCTCATCTTCGAGGTGGAGCTGCTCAGCATCGAGAGGAGATCAGACCTCTGATGATGAAGAGCGTTGATGTTGGCAAGGCTGCTTCAAAAAATGTAATTGATGAAACAAAAAAAATAGATATTATCTTCTCTTGTCATGTGGGAAAAGCATGTAGACAGTACCCTAATCTGATTACTTTCAGTGAGTTTTGGATTGTTTAGAATTAGATTACTTTGCTATAAAAAAAAAAGCAATTAAAATGTAATTATTTAGCCAATATTTATGAACATGAATACCTTTCCACTGAAGCTAAAAACCAGACAAATATTCTTAACATACGGTATGTGGTTGTGGACCATTCATGTCACTTTTTATTTCACCACCTTATTTGACCAACTTCTTGGTGTCGGAAAAAAGCAGCGATTGATATGGATCTAACTCCAGAGTTGACATTCATACTGTCCATAGATTGAAAGTATATTGATATTCTTTGTTGTACAGCATACTTTTTCAACTGTACTAATTGTCTTTCAGATTCCAGGGGGTGCTGGGAGTACATGAACCTCTGAAGTCTCCTGGGAATGGAGTTTGGCGTTCCTCGCTGAACTACGATTCTCCCCACTACTTGATTTAGGATTCATTGGATGGATGGACTTTTTGTTTGTTTGTTTTTTTATTCGGTAAACTTGAGATATTGATACAAGAACTGACAGTAAGCCCAAGCTAAACATGAGTACAAGTGATATACTTACATTTCCTAGTGATCATTGTGAACCCCTCCCTTTACATTAAATTTAAGTAGGCATTGTTTTCACTGTGTTTTTTTAATCAGGTACATTACAGTTCTATACATTTTTGCACAAATGCAGTTTATATTGGATTTGTAAAGGCAACAAGTGCACTCAAGCAGGTGACAGGATTGGTGTCAGTTGTTCACTGTTCAGTTAAGAATTATTGAATTCTAATAAAATAAATTGGCCTTATGAGAAAGTAACAGTTGTATGTTTATTTCAGCAACAAAAAAAATGTTTAGTTAAGTTGTTTAGTTTTTCGGTGTTTCACAAATATATGTCACAAGCTGCCTCCTATATGGCTGTAAGTGTTTGCTATGTACTGTATTGGAACGGTCACACCACATTCCTTACATGGTTTCTTCCATTCCATCACCCCAATAAGTGGGAATTACAATGACGTGTTTACACTTTCCAATTGGCTCGCTATTACTAACATTTCACAGCTTGTACACACACCACACCACTCATGTTTTTCTTTTCTTTTCCTTTTTTACAGCGTGGCTCTGAAAGAGGTAGCCATCTGAGTAGGTGTGACTGTCAGTGTCTGGAGCTAATCTTGTTAACCCAATCAACCAAATTAACGTAGAATCCCACTAAATTTAGTTCACATATCATTGCTGTCGGGTAGAAACTCATATTCAAAATTACAAAATTGCTGTGTGAACCGGTCTGGAGCGGATGATATCGTTGCGTCATGTTGCGAATGCAATGAGCCATTACTATGAAAGCCAGGCAGAACATGTCTGTCTGTCCGTCCGTGTGTGTCACGGTGTGACACCACCCGCCCGCCACCAGAAAAAAACAAAAAACACAAAAACACGCACGCACACACACATACACAGTAGAAAACTTCAATAAAATAGAGGGAAAAAAAACAATATATATATATTATATATATATATAATATGAAAAAGAAATTAGGGGCTTCCAATACTTCCTGCGTCTTACTTGTAGTATTGTTTTGTAGTCATCAGGCAGGATTTGTCATCCCGGAACCTCCTTTTCCCTCAAACCGGAAGAATAACAATAAAAACTCTCTTAGCCTGCAGCTTTTATTGAGGGAAAAGGAAGTTCCGGAAGATTGACTACAAAACAATACTACAACATGATGTAGCGATATCATCCACTCCCGACCGGATCATAAACCCGAAATGGAATGCTGCCCAGGCTAATTATTGATGGATGCACATTGGCTGAACTTGTCGGTGTGAGTTTCTACCATTAAAGCACAGTAATACCACAATGTTCATTCTGAAGATAATTTATGGGGGGGAGGACACATAACAATTTTATGATGACTTTGTCGGATTTAAAGTCTCTTTTTATTCATATTGTGTTCCTGTTCTTTTCTTGCCTGGTCATAGTGTAGACTAGAAGAGCAGAGATTCTCACCCTGGGGGTCGCCAAATTATTTTGTACTACTATTACTATGTACACCAGGCTTCAATATAATACTGTCTAAAGTTAGCTCACAATCACAAACTTCTGTGCATACTCCCTTTTCAGGAGCTTCAAGTGGCTTTGCTGTGGGAGCATTTGAGTTCAACACACTTCTACTACTGCAGCTAGGTGTTCAAGTGTGCGTTACTGCCATTAATGACAGTAACGCACACTTTCTCGTGTAATGCTTAATTGATGATGTGAGATGTCATGTGGTCCATATAAATACAATGGGCGCCCCTCACTTCACAAGAGTGATTTATTTTTATCTGGAGACAGTCTCTTTTCAAACAAGGGCTCTTTCAAGTTTCAAGGTCTCTTGCGGGAAAACAGAGAGAAACAATATATTTCTCAAGGAAT
This sequence comes from Electrona antarctica, assembly GCF_951216825.1. Classification (NCBI taxonomy): domain Eukaryota; kingdom Metazoa; phylum Chordata; class Actinopteri; order Myctophiformes; family Myctophidae; genus Electrona; species Electrona antarctica. Next base: position 21,863,032 of record NC_136812.1, read on the forward strand.
ACATAGTTTTGGTTTGTTTTTTAAATGTGAGAGATGTTTTTAGGAAAGTTGATATTCTTATTCTTATTATTTTGTCCAATCAGCAGCCTGGGTAGGATGAAAGCATGTCTCTTTATTTTTTGTGGCTTCCGCGTTTATTTTATTTTTTTGTAGAGGGATAGAATCACAGTAGGCTGACAGGAAATGGGGAGAGAGATGGGTGGTGACATGCAGTAAAGGCTGTTGGGATCGGGAGTCGAACCCACGGCACACTGCCAGACTGGATTACCAGCCAAGGTGCCTGGACCGCTGAGCCACGGCCTAGGCCCACATAGGCATTTCTATCTGCATCTGTAACATTTGATTACACACAGTTACAGTATATAGGCCAGCTATGCAGTCATACCACGTAGGTCTAAATATTTATTTATTAACTTTTATAACAATGTAGTTATTATTGAATGTTCCTGATTCTGAAGCTATGTTCTGGCCCATCATCTATGGCTTATACCTGTAAAATGATTGGCCTGAGGCCTGGTATCACAGCACATATTTCAGAATGTTTCAATAGATTGTTTGTGCAGGAACAATGTGCACAGTAGGCTACACCAACATTTATCAGTCTCAATGAAGCTTTACAAGATTTTTAAAAAGGATACATTTCAGTCATTAAATCGGTTGAATAAATTCCCAATTAGAGAACTACAATTATAAAATGTAAATATTACAAAAAACATTGAAATGTTACAGCTGCAACTTAATGGAATGTGAAGGGAGGGAGCTTTAAACAGAAAACATATAAGATTCATTATACAAAATGTCCAATAAGGCAAATATTTAAGTCACTTAAAGTACAACACCATAAAAACTAATCCCAGTAGATATTCTTTGTGCAGGATCACCGTAACAATTTGCACACACACACAAATTGGTACGTCAGTCCCAATGAAGCTTTATAGTCACACAAAACCTAATTCAAATACATAATCAAATCTTTGAAAATGCAACTGTTCGACAATAACACGTACCCCTCCTCAACTCCTAATACTGTACCAAACCAATCTGCCCATTAGTCCAGTGTTGGACAAAACTATAATGAGAAGTAAACATACATGAAGATTCCCAATGAGCAGATAAGTAGCAGGCCCAGATTTAGTAGCAGTTTAATTCTGGGAGGCTCATACAGCCTGTCCATAATAACCCTCTCATCCTCCTTGCTTCCCTTTGGTGTGGTGGTCTGTGCTCCCTCCTTGTACCCACAAAACCAACTGATAAGACTCAGACCCATGCCACGCTTTCCTTCCTCATCCTTGATCAGCTCTGCCTGCGAATTACCAATCTGTTCTCCAGGGGTGGTTGCCGCTGTTGTCTCTGTGCTAGCTGGGTCAAGATCAGTGGATGGGAACGGGAGCTTGATATCGACACCATCTAGACACGTCTCATCCAGGGGAAGATCTTCATGGTTTTCATTACGATTGCTCTTCTCGATGTCATCTTGATCCTTGAGGGGAACCCTTTCAATGTTGTGCAGCCCCCACAAAGTAGTGGTGCGAACCTGCTCTTTATCTGGTGGGGGGGTGCAGAGACTGACCACCACAGCGACAATCCCTGACGCCCAAAACAACCCTGCTGCCACATACATGTAATGGACATGTGTGATGAAGGAAGGCCTATCATCTGGTTGATCACAGAGAGGCTCACGGTAGATAAATGCCAGGATCAGACGCAGAGTACCTAGTGTGAATCCTGTCATGCCTCCCCAGAATGCACCTGTTTCGTTACAGCGTTTCCAGAACACACCCAGTAGGAAGAGGGCAGCGATAGGTGGAGTGAGGTAGCCAGTTACTTCCTGTATGTAGAGGTACATCTGCCCGCCCTGCATTTCAATGATGAGAGGGACCCAGGCAATGCTAATGGCCACCATAAACACCACAAACAGTCGGCCCACAACCAGTAGTTCCCTCTGGGACGCACCTTTTCGAGCACTCTGGTAGATGTCCAGGGTGAATATGGTGCTGGCGCTGTTGAAGATGGAGTCTAAATCACTCATCAGGGCAGCAATCATGACTGCCATCATCAGCCCCCTCAGACCCACAGGCATCACAGACATGACCAGACGTGGATAGGCGATGTTAGAGCAACCAGCCTGAGAGCCACACACTGCCAAGCAGTGCTCTGGCCCAATGCAGGCAATCTCATCTGTGAATAGGATCCGGGAAATCATACCTGGAATGACAATTATAAACATGGGCAGGACTTTAAGAAATCCAGCCATGAGTGTGGCGCCCTTGGCATGAGCAATGTTCTTTGCTGCAAGTACTCTCTGGACAATGACCTGGTCAGCACACCAGTACCAGATGGAAGCCGGGGTTTGGCCAAGAAGGAACCCTGGCCAAGGCATGTCTTCGTCCAGAGGTCCACGAAGCATGTGCAGAGCATTAGGCTTGGGCTCGATGCGGCAGGAGTGAGAATATGTGAAGTTTCCACTGGCCACGATAGCAGAAACATTGGGGACAGCCTGCATGTACTTTGTCCGAACACCCTCCAGCCCACCCACCTTAACAAGGCTGATCGCAATCAAGCTGAGGGCTCCACCAATAATCAAAACTGCCTGAAGAGCATCTGTGTACATTACTGCCACAAGTCCACCAGTTACTGTGAGCAGCGCAGTCATACCAATCAGAAAAAGAATGGACAGATAAAGGTTCCAACCCAGTGACTCCTGAATGAACAGAGCTCCAGCATACAAGTTTACAGATATTTTGGTAAACATGTAGAGCAATAAAGACAAGGCAGCAAAGTAAACCTTCAGCCTGTTGCCTCCAAAGCGTTTGGACAGATACTCCGGCATGGTGTAGACCCCTGAGTGAATGTACACAGGGATGAACACCCAGCCTAGTAGCTGCAGTAGTAGAAGTGCGTTGAACTCGAATGCTCCTACAGCAAAGCCACTTGCAGCTCCTGATCCAGCCATGCATATGAAATGTTCACTGCCGATGTTGCTGACAAAAAGTGATGCTCCAATCACCATCCATGTCATAGAGCGCCCAGCCAGGAAGTAGCCACTTACAGTTCTGCGATTGGCCTTCCACATGGCAAAAAACCCGATGCCTAGCACCAGCACAAAATAAAGTGCTATGACAGCAATGTCAGCTGGCTCCATTCCAGGAGCCATTTTTACAGATTACCGTTAAGGAAAAAATAAATGTTCACAACAGCTTAAAGGCATGTAAAAACATACATTTGTGATTTTATAAAAAGCAAAGGAAAATACAGTTGAAGTGCCCTTGAGCAAGGCACTAGAACCCCCGACTGCTCCAGTAGAGATGCTCAGTGGCCAAACAGTACTGTGGTTGCACTGGTGTGTGTAACTGTGTGTGTGTGTGTGTGTGTGTGTGTGTGTGTGTGTGTGTGTGTGTGTGTGTGTGTGTGTGTGTGTGTGTGTGTGTGTGTGTGTGTGTGCGCGTGTGCCCGTGTGTGTGTGTCTTATGTGCAGGGCCTTGCTGAAAATGAGCTACTGCCCTGGGTAACATAAAAAATAAAAGAGCAAAGGAAATGTTCGTCTTTGGTTTTCTGTTTGGATGGAAGCTGTGATATCCACTGGGAAGTTATCCACCAGCAGTCCAGAACTATGGGAATTTTCTACATAAAAGAGGATGCTGCAAACCTCTAGTACACTCTAGATTCAGAACATTCCTGCAAGACAGCAAAGACAAATAAAAGATCTCATTAGTACCATAAGTATGAGCTGAGGCTGAGGCTTTCACAGACAGGATTTCTGAATATTGCAATTGCTTCTCATATTGACATGTAGCCTACTTATGAGAGAACAATAGTATTATGCAATGATGTTTGAAGAGGTCTTCAGGTTTTTGTAATATTTACATTTTATTTTTGACAATTTGACAGCTTCCTGCCTCAGAGTTTGGTAGGTGCAGTTCCAGACTCTATAACATTCAGAGTATTTTCTAATAGTTGTCTGGCTACGTGAGACTAGGTGTCTGGTCCTGTTCTCAAATTGAGGGTGAAACTCTGTCTGGTTCTGGGAATAAAGTCACTCACCAGTTCCTAGTGTAGCCATACAGTCTAGGCCTGACTCTGCAGAAGGCCCTCACTATAGTCACCAGTGCTCACCACTGCTCTGCTCTGTGTGGTGTTGTGTGATCTGTGATGAGATAAGGGGACTCTGCTGCTTATTTCCTGCATGGAGTGCATAGAAAAACAATGCATCAGCATTGGGTCCCCAGCTATGAATAGAGTGAGTGACTTAATGCAGTATATAGTTTATTTATACAATAATATAGTAGGCTAGTTATTATTGTATTTAAGTTGGATGTTGCAGTTAATTCTATTACATTGATTATATTCTGGCCCACCGTCTAATGCAGTTGTAGGCAATAGGTGGCCCATGGGCCAGAACTGGCCCGCCAGCGATACTATCTGGCCCAGTAAATGATGTACACTTTACAATATCTGACTGTATGTCCAAATAGAGAATCTAACCTCACCTGAAGAATGCTTTTATCAATGCTGAGAGCCTGAGAGTGTATGACACTAGGCAGGTGTTTCACATTGTTTCTCTCCATATCAAGACCTTGAACTCCTACAGTATGCTATGAAAGAGCTTGTTTATCTCTCTTCAAAGGGGAGTATGACTGTCTAGGCCCAAATTATTATTATTATAATCTTTTTTACCTTTTACTGAACTAAATGTCCTCAAATACAACATTCAATGATGTGGCCTGCACAAAATGATTACCCAATCTTTCCTATCATTTGATTACACCCAGTCCCATCACTGTACAGTTATACCACACATTTCTTTATGTATTAACTTTGATATCAAGTTATTATATAGTTTATAGTATACAATATATAGTATATAATATAGTTATTATATAATTTATAGGCTATCCCCCTTTTTTATATCCGGGGGCTTATCAGACTTATCAGATCCTATTAACGAACCTTTCAGATATATTCATTTCCCCATAACTATAAAACCATGCAATCTCACTTAAGCAAATCAACTGTTGTTGGAATAAAGTCACCCACCGGTTCCTGTAGCCAGTCTGGGCTGACTGCGCACGGCCCTCAGTAGTCACTACCATATGTTGTGTTGGCCTTGGGTGATGAGATAAGGGGACTCTGGTGATTCTCTGGTGCTGTATTTATTTCCTGCATGGATTGCACAGAAAAACACCATTAAACCCACTCTGGCATTTTAGATTTTAACCATTATTTTATACTTGCTAGCAAGTACAATACTTGAATAAATGTACTAAAGTTTACACCACTGGCAGTGTCATGTGACAGGTTCACAAAGTGTATTAGAAACGGAATCCAAAGGAAAGTATGCACATCTCTAAAAAACGTTCAGGTGCTGAACAAAAAGATACGTACAGGAGAAGGAGAAGTAGTCCGCACACTGTTTCGTAGCTCCCACAGGAAATGTATTTATTTAGTCACCGAGTGTATTACACACAAAGGGTATACATGTAGGCCTAGTGTTGGAACACGTGACGTGACCGGAAGACATAGAAGGAACAGAACGTAATATGATAAGGATATAAGGATGACCTCATACTGTAGGAATTTCACAGATGCATCTCGTATCAATAATGAACATGATTGTATTAGGACAACAACAAGATGTGTCTCCTTTCAAGTACATACCGGTATTAGGCATCATTAGATTACCGTTTCCCAAACATTGGGTTGGGAGTGGGACCCATCTTTGGGTTGTGGACCAATTTTTGTAGATCTGTTATTTTCAGTAGTTTGCGTCCAGGAAAAAACGTCTCATTTTTATTTTAAGTCTTTGTAGAGCTAAAACGTTTGGGACGTTTGGGATTAGATAGCCATGGACTATTCATAACGACTTTTATACTTAAGATTATACACAAAACCAAAGGAGCAACCTGTGTGGAGTCCATAGAAAACAATGCATTTGGTTAAGACCAGTGGTGTAAAGTAAGTAAGTACATTTACTTTAATTACTACTATACAATTTTGATGTACTTCAATTTACTTTTGATTACAATTATTAGAAAACTTTAGTTACTGTACTAGTTACTTTGTAGATTTGGATTATTGTAAAACATACATGAACCACTTCAGCCCTATATAAACTTTGGCTATTTGAAAATAACCAATCTACAAACTCACAACGTGTCACATTGCGTTGTGAGCTTGTAGATCTGCTATTTTCCAAAATATTTCTATACTTTAAGTACTTTAAGTATATTTTTATGTCAATGTTTATGTACTTTTAGTCAAGTACATTTGTAATTCTAGACAGAGTTCTACATTGCAGTATTGATACTTTAATTTAAGTAAATGTAGTACTTTTACCACCACTGGTTAAGACGTCAGCACAGCATGTCTGTGATAAAGAAATAAAAAAATTAAATGAGGAGGGGAAACAAGCAATGAAACTTGTGCTGTAGTCACTGTGTACTCATACTGCTACAAATAAACTACCGAAAGGTTCGCTTAAACACTCAATTTTAGGCGAAATGATTATACAACAAATAGGGCTACACTATAACCTCACCTCACAGTTTAAAGTGCATTTGCAATTTTAAACAACTTTGAAAACGAAATGAGCTCTGCAGACTCACCTTCCCCGCAGTCGGCCATGAACAGAGTGAGGATGGAAGGGAGTGGCAGGCTGAAGACATCAAAGCAACGCATTCAGGTTGACAACGTCATTACAGCAAGAGGTCCTCCTCCACTTTTGGTCCCTCCTAGCTCCCTGCCTTATCACCCTCTGCCCTGACAATTTTAAGGAAGCAAGGTTTTCTCCTCTACCAACCGTCCTACCAACAGTCATTAAGACATGCGAATCCTTTGACTCCTTCAAAACTGCTCTCAAAGGGCACCTACGGACGGCTGCAATTCGAAACTGGCCCCCGGAAAATCTGTATCCCCCACCCACCCCTGTTCCCCCTCACTGTATATGTTTCTTTTCCCTTTTTACCTCCTATGATGATTTCCTTTTGACTATATAGTTGTGTATATTCGTACGTCTCTAAATGTTTTGATGAATTGGAAATGGTGGGCCCTATTGTAAACAAGTGTAATGCTTTATGGTGTCTTCCACTCACTGTTGTTAACAGTTTTTTTTATTGAGTTGTACTTGAAATGTACTGTAATTCTGCAAACTGTTAATAAATCAATCAATCAAAACTCTTGACTCTCTGCATGTCGCAACGATTGAACGGACGAGTCTCCCAGGTTCCCTATGAACTCTGAAGTCGAATGGAGTTTGTGCCATTTGACTCATTTGGCCTACTGAGGGTTTCCTGTTCTTCTTTAGGGCACATTGTGGCAGCGGTGGCCGAACGGATTGCGGAGCGGTCTTGATACCGGAAGGTCGCCAGTTCGAATCAGCGGTCCGACACGTTAAAATTACCACCGCTGAAGTGCCCTTGAACAAGGCATTGAACCACTACGATGAAATGTTCTATGAGCAGGGCCTGGCTGGAAACAAGTCCAAGTTCTCTGGACTTTATGATGATTGACCAAAGCAAGGTTCCACAGAGCTGAGCATAATGGAGCCTTGCAAAGCTCTGATTACCACCATGGTGTAGTTTGATTGATTGATTGAAAATTGTATTAACAGTTTGCAGAATTACAGTACATTTCAAGCACAAACTCAATACAAAGGCTGTTAACTGTGAGTGGACACATAGTCACATGGACACATAGTCGACAAATAAAACACAGAAGCACACGCACACACGCACGCATGCACGCACGCACACACTGACGCACACACTGCCATCACCACCACATGTACACACTAACACACCAAATCATAACTGGCAGCTGACACATGCAAACACTCACCAGAGGGCAGTGCAAACATGGCAAAGGACTCTCCAAAGATGTGACATGGGGACCTTTATGGATGAAGATGGTGATAGTGGGAAGGAATGTCAAACAGTAGCCCAGACCTACAGAAAGGGAAGATGAAGACTTTTCAGTGCTGTTTTGAATGGAATTAATCAGCAGGACAAACTTATTTATACACACGTATTTCATTGTGCTATAGGATATAGAGAATATTTACCGCTTCGCCTTCTCCTCATTAAGTGTGCAATAAAGTGGGCAATGATTTAATGCTATAGTGAAACAGAGATTAGGGGGGTGTTACAATCTGATATCTTACTCGAAAACAAAATTGTTTTACACCTGTGATGTGACTGTTCTGACAATAGTCGATGCTGCATTGTCCTCAGACCACCTACAGTCAACCAGTCATTACACATATTGGAACAGTAGGTGGCGCCATTCGACTTCAAAGAGAGTGGGGCCGAAAGAAGGGAGCAGGTGGAAAAGGGGAATGTGCACGCAAATGACATCTGTATGGATAAAACAAAATTCCTAGCCTTTATAGCGATGGTAATAAACTGTGCGGTGGAAATAAAGAGGAAATCTGAAAGGATCTAAATGGTACTGGAAGCAGCAAAAAGATTTTTAAATGTCGATGATGTCACTGGGGAAGATCTGGATAGTGTGCTGAGGGAGGAATTCACGGTGACTCAGACTGAGTAACTGAATGGACTGGGATGAAATGAAATGAAATGATTACTATATTTACCCAGGGTATCTGGGCTAAGCTAAAGAACTTGTTTCCAGCCAGGCCCTGCTCATAGAACATTTCATCGTAGTGGTTCAATGCCTTGTTCAAGGGCACTTCAGCGGTGGTAATTTTAACGTGTCGGACCGCTGATTCGAACTGGCGACCTTCCGGTATCAAGACCGCTCCGCAATCCATTCGGCCACCGCTGCCACAACTAAATCACTGGGTGGACACACTGGACACCATAGGGTGGACACTGTTTGATTTTAAGCCACAGATAAGTGTATGGTGAAAGAAACCAGTAGGTGGCGGTAATGCACAGTTTTGTTGCCAACCGCCAATAAACCCCATAAGAAGAAGAAGAAGAAGAAGAATAACTTGACCTACCGGAAGTTATTGATGTTACTGTTGTGTTAGCATTGGCAAGCTAACGGCTAAGTTGTGTCGTGTGGTGGCAAGGTGGCAATCAAACTGCTGTCCCCGATTTATTCACCATGTCTGCTAAACTAAACGCACTGTATAGTGACTCGTACGTTGATATAAGTCAATACAGAGACCAGCATTTTAAGGTAAGTTGGGAATATAAACGATTGTTACTTCAACATTAACATTCAACGCCGAGAGATGCTTACGAGATTCGAGATAGCTATCCATCTATGCTTTTCTCAATAACGTTACAATAACATGTATTATTATTATGCTTTTTCTTTTATCTCAATTCATTCAAAACTAAATGATGTACGTGTCGGGTGTACGATGATAAGGACATTCAAATAGAAATATTGTGTACAACAGAGCTGCTATAATAGCCCAGCTTGTGCAAAGTTGTGCACAAATAAAATAGCAGCTGTTTTTCAAACGTGTTTTAAAGGTAATTGCTCCGTTTGTGATAGCTCTGGTCCATAGCCTTACTGCTTCTGATTCTTACTGCAGGGCAGAATCAGAAGCAGTAAGGCTATGGACCAGAGCTATGTTTGTGTACGGGACAGTGTTTGTAAAAATGTTCCCCCAAAACTCTCTCTCTCTCTCTCTCTCTCTCTCTCTCTCTCGTGTGTGTGTGTGTGTGTGTGTGTATATTGTATTACACAGGGTAACCGGTATGATCAGGAGAAGCTGTTGAAGGGGAGTAACACTCTGTATGTGGGGAACCTGTCCTTCTACACCACTGAGGAACAGGTATGCTATGCTTTTTTAGCCCCGTTTGGAACGTCACCCTCCACCATAACTCAACAACATTGCAGCTGTATGGCAATTGGCAAGGTTGAATTATCCTCTTTCAATCTGCAATACAAATCCACTTAGAGATGTTATGACCTGTGTGTGTGTGTGTGTGTGTATAATGTTTTTTCATTTACTGATAAGGTTTATGAGCTGTTCTCCAAAGCTGGAGATGTAAAACGCATCGTCATTGGTCTGGATAAGGTGAAGAAGACTGCCTGTGGGTTCTGCTTCGTTGAGTATCCTTTCATCACGCTTGCAGTAAATTAAAGGTGCTGTAAGTGAGGTTTTACTACTAGGTCTTAAAGGTGCTGTAAGTGAGGTTTTACTACTAGGTCTTAAACAAAACTAGTCTCTCTGGGGAAGGGAATCCTAGAGAAAACTGTAGACATGATCCCTTAACCCCTGCTCTGCCAGATACTACTCACGTGGAGATTCAGAACATGCCATGCGGTTTGTTAACGGGACGAGGCTGGACGACCGCATCATTCGGACAGACTGGGATGCTGGATTTAAAGAGGGAAGGCAGTATGGCCGTGGCAAGTCTGGTGGACAGGTGAGGAATCTTAGGGGCGATTCACACTGGTCCCGGGTTCGCACTCGGGACCACTTGGCAGATGTTGTGGTAGTGTGAATGATGCGTACCGTTCCCGGGAGCGGATCGCCCAAACGTCCCCGGGACCGCATGAGGGGCGGGTCTCTGGACTGCTGATCTATGTGCGCGTATGTCTATCCTCTCTCAGTCTATCTACATCACACTTGTGTGTGTATTGCTGAAGTGCAGGGTGCGAGCTTACTCGGATTGATCGAGGGATTCGAGTTTTGTTTTAATTTATTTCCACAAATAAAACTGCAACGGTGCCACGATTTTTCAATTACCCTTTGCATTTATTTCTTTGGAAAATGACAAAGATCCATAAAATATGTAACTTAAAAAAAAGCATCTTCTGCTCATGCATTCTTCTCACCCTTTTCACCCCTAAAGGGCTCAACATAGTAAATGTTTTGAGGGTCGGGGTGAGAAACGCCCATACTTTTGTTATGCCTACATGCATAGTTTCACACTTTTATTTATGTTCATTGTCAGTGATAACTTAACCTATACCTATACACCATTCATCCACTAGATGGCAGTTGTAAACGGAGCTCCCCAGTCCCCACATCCATGTATGCAACCCACTGGAGTGCTCACATTTTCAGCATCATAACATTTGATAGGGGGTTAGGACTGGTTCAATCTCCTCCCAGCTGTTCTCGGTCAGGGCCTTTACCTTCTTAGAGCTGAGTATTGATATCCAAGGACTCGTTTGCAAAGTTGTTCTTAGCATCTTGCTGTTGTCATGTTGACAGCCATTCAGTGTTGCTATGTGCACGATGTCACTTCCACCTACTCTTTCTTGAAGAAAGAGGGTGCTCGGGACAAGAGGCTTTTTCCCCCTCTACTGCCCAAAACTACTACCGGATGGTACTGTGCAAGTTGACTGTACGTCGGGACCGTCGGATTGACTGCAGCCGGCAAGTGAACGGAGATAAAATTGCACGGATTTTCACGTCCTTGACGTGAAAAAGTTTGAGCACCACTAACATAGAGCAGACGTAGAATACGCACATCAAACAGGCTGGGTGCTGGGCTAAAGGAACTTCAGTAGGTATTGAATGTCAGAATTTTCAATAAAGAACGTCTTTCTTATACCCATGGTGTGCAGGTCTAAATGGGTTAACCAGTTTGCATTCCTGTATCTGAACTTTGTTTCCGTATGCAGGTAAGAGATGAGTACCGTCAGGACTACGACCCGGCCAGAGGAGGCTATGGTAAAATAGCATCGCAGCAGAGAGTCCCAGACGTTCGCAGCAGCTTTTAGACACCTCGGCACTCTTAATTGGACATAAAGCCCAGCACAGTTTGCTGCTGCTTTATTTGGACCAACCGAGCTTGCAAGACATTATATGGTGATGACTTCCACTGGAGAATATCGTTTTTCCTCCTTCAATCCCACCCCTGCCAATCGTTACACCATTGTACAGATGTTATTGCTACACGCTTTTTTTATTTTTTAATGACAGGGTCTTTTTTTAAATACCAGAGACAAAATGGTTCAGTGACTAACATTGTGGCAGTTTGGGATTTACTTCTGTCAGAGATCAAGGATAATGCCACCAGACACAATTGTTTTGTAGCATCTCTCTCTTTATGTTCAATTTTAAAGTTTTTTTTCTTTTTTGGTAAGGGAAGAAGAAAAGAATGCAGTTGTCTGTGATTTTCTTTTACATGTGTATATACGCATATACATTGTTTAAAAAAATAATAAAAACAGATGAGAAAAAAGGTCAAACTGACCTAGTTGCCAAAACCTTTGTTTGCTGCATGTGCCTCCTCTTGCAGAGCAAGATCAACTTCTTTGTGATTTGAGACAACATGCTGATTTATATACTACGGTTGTGGAAAAAGAAAAAAGCACCTCTGCTGAAATGTGACCAGCAGTGAGCCTTCCACTCTTGTCAATAAGTCTGGGGCAGAGCACAAAAGAAAGGTGAACGCCAGAACATCTAGTCCCCCATTGGTTTGAGGTTCAGTTATCACACAGCTGTGCACTAATATTATGGATGTCATGTTCTGTCTCTCAGCAAAACCACACATGTCCCTCTTCTAATTTACACCAGCACGCCTTCCACTTACTTTAAATCTCTTTTTCTCCAACTAAACATTCCCCTTGCATTGCCCTCACTCTACCTTTGGACAGCAGTCAGCATTATATAGATCTAGCAATAGATCATTACCCCATTTGAACCTGAAGGCACTGATGCACAAACACTACCATTGCTGTGGTGTTAAATCAGGTGAATTGCTATTAATTTATCACAAACACTCCTTCAGCAGACCATCTGTAGCAGCCATTTAAATAACCTGATGACTAAACATCGTCCAGGGTTTTGGTGATTGGGAGACTGCGATTTCATTATAACGAGTAATTCAGTTCTCCACAATGCCTTTCTTTTTGGCATCTACACTACACCTTGAGGAATGTTGTTATAGCTTGCTTGTCCATCAAGAGGATGAGTTAGAAAATGATAGCTTCACATTTTGTGGGAAATGAGATGCTTAACCTGGTGCTGTGAATTGGGGATAAGCATTACAGTCAGTCTAGGCCTGATTAGGAAGACTCTTTTCTTTGTCAGAATTCAGTAGGAAGCTTAGCCTGTCTCCAGCCCTGAATCGCTAGCCACGCCCATTAAGAAAATATGTTCTGGCGATTCAGAACAGGTGGTGAAAGGGCCCTTGTTTTTCAGAGTTATGTTGTATATATTATCCTGTTATTACATCAGCCATGATAGTAATATGAAAAGTGACATATAGTATTATATTTCTGAGCTGCAGGCAGGGCTACTCATGCTACATGCATCTCCCTTTGACCTGCTCCATTAGGGAAATACGAGCCCCAATGTAACCACCTTATTTGTTATATTATTTGGCCAATGTTTGACCAGTTTTTAAAGTATATAGTTTGATTACTTTTGATGGTCTTTTTTTAAGGTATTAAAAGGGACTTAAGCGTTATTCATAGTCTGGATTTTCGGTGGTGAGGTGACCACCGAACTACAACATGACGTCACGAGCCGCGGTGAAGAGCAAACCACCGCCCCAGCCCTTCTCAATGTTTTTACTCACCACAGCTCAACGTTATTTCAGCTCCGGTGGTCACCTCACCACCGGAGCGGTGGTCACCTCATCACCGAAAATCCAGACTATGAATGAGCCTTTAAAGTGTCACTTCACTGTCGTCTCGGGACCCCCCCTGGGGGGTTCCTGACCCACAGGTTGAGAACCACTGGTCTACAGGGCCAGCTAGCTTATTGTATCGTGCTGTCTCTGCTGTAGTGTTCTGTCCCCCCTGCAGTCCCCCTCTCTCTGTTTATCTGTCCATCTCTCCTTAATGGATGAGAAAAGTTGTTTGTTCAGATCAGCACATACTCCTATCAACAGGAGGTTTGAGCTACAGCAACAGACGGTAACCGCGTGGTGGGATTTGGCAGAGAGAGGGGGAGAGTGTACAAGCAGGTAATTATATTTCTGATGGAGAAACTTAATTTGAATGTTGGGAATGTTGCCTATGGCAGTTTCAAATCCATTAAAAGTAGCTGAACTTGCTGAAGAGCAGGAAATTATGTCATTACCAATGAATGGGAAATGTGTTATTAGAATCGCCTAATTGTCACAATGCACAGAAGTAATGTCTTTTCACATGTTTGGACATGTGAAAGTGCTCTGTGGTTTTATAAAATGATTGCTACTGCTTCATATAGCTAGATGCTGTGACCAGACTGGGTTATCATCCTAAAACCTAATTTATGCTCCATTACAATGGTGTCACGCACTGAAAAATAACATGTTTGACACGGCGTCTATATGACGTGTTGTGAGCTTATAAATCGTATACAGGTGATGATTTATACTTTGTATGACAAAGTATAAATCAGGCTTATCTAGTAGTTTACGCCATTTTGTGCAGTGGTCCATCCATGGAGAGGTTTCTGTCTGTTCGGATATAGCAGGTTTACTGCTTTCAGTGCTTTAACACCTCTCCATGAAACCCTCAAACTGAAGCATCCCCCTCTAGAAGCATTTGGTTCAGCTGAGCTGCCAGTCACAGCCAATGGGGTGGAATTGCTCAGGGTCATTACAGGTCTGATGCATCATGGTGTGAAGTGTTCCGCCTAATATCACGCTTCACAACACGCTCAATACTCCAGAGTTCCCCAAGAGCTTAATCTCAGCCCTAACACCACAGTACAGACATCTGCCTTGTCCATTCATAGACGCCTCTGCCTTCCAAACCAACCGGCACCTGGCATGTACCAATCTGTGAGTCAGTCAAGTAGTCACACTCAATTCTTTACATTCGCACCGTCTCCAAGCCAGGTTTACTGGTGATAGATTCACTGCAATCAATCTAGATGAAACTAGAAAAAGTGCCCTTCTGGGCACAGGTCTCCACCAGGAGGATAGGAGTGTGTGTGTGATGCTTGGCCTGTTGTAGCGCCACCATGAGGCTGATTTGAAAACTGTCAAGTGGCATTTCTTCCAAAGCCTAGTGGGAATATGCATGCACAGTTTCACCACAATCGGTTGGTTGTTGGTTGTTGGTAGTTGTGGCGATTTGTACAAAACGGGTACAAACCGGGCTACTCCTGAAAAGTTTAGAAGCCAATCGTAGCCAATGAGGGTGGATTATGAGAAATCAAACAAACCAGTCTTGATCACATGACTATGGAGAGCATGTGTACCGATTTGCGTGAAATTTGGATAAAATCTGAAGGAGTAATATTAGAAAATGTGTTTTACATATGTCTGCCTCCTGGTGGCGCTATAAAGAGCAGATGTGAAAAATTCCAGGCAAAGGTTTTTCCTTGGCCTCTAGGGAGTTGGCATACAAAGTTATCCACAGATCCGTGCAGTTAGAGGTAAAAACACTTTTTTAAGTCTGAGAAATCTGAAAGACCCGTTTCGTTGAATGGCTCTAGAGAGACTGTGTACCAATTTGCGTGATGTTTGGACAAAATCTGTAGGTGTACTGTCCAAAAACTTGTTTTGCACAAAGCGGCCTCCTGGTGGCGCTATAACAGGCCGTTCTGGAAATTCATTGTTGGCATCCAGGGAGTGTGTGTGCAAAATTTGGCATCGACCGGGTTAACGGTGCCGGAGATTAGCTGTTCACAGACGGACGGACGGACGGACACACGGACGGACGGAGTGCAAAACATACTCTCTCCCCATGCCTTCGGCCTGGTGGAGACAATTAATAATAGTAGATTATTCATTCCCATATGCATAATATGTATTCAAAACAGTATCGTTGAAAACACTCGTCTGAATTGCAGTTCACCACCTGCTGTGTTCATCAATCATGCCAAGCGTAATTGAACACAATTACGCAATATTTCTCAGTCTGTTTCAACTACCATTGTACATTTCCTTTCTCTGATTGATTCCCCGATCTCTTCCTTTATGTGCTGTGGTTGTGCTGGTTGACCCGGCAAACCTAATATTAAACCTAATATGAGGCAATAGCAGGGAAACAGCCCCTTTGATTCCCTCTAGTGACTTGACATTAAAATGGATCCTATCTCTCTCTCACGCGCTCTCTTTGCTATCTCTGCAAGAAGTGTTCCATCAACTACTTCAGAATAGTGAGATGATCACCCATCAGTGATTTCAGTAGATTCGTTATAAGAGGTAGCAACAAGAATACAAGTTGTTGGTGCAGTGCAGAAACTGAGCATCCATATACGAGAGTTCATTTTTTAAATTTAACGTCTGATAACTGGACAAATGAAGTAAACACCCAGACTGAAATAAATAGATGTGATGTGATTCATCCTCTGGAGCAAACTAAACTGCATGGGGTGCTACAGCAGTTTTACTGCAGTGTTAACACTTCAAATGGTTTGATCTAGATATGAAGCCTGTCCTTTAAATCTAGTATTTAAAAATGACCAAAAAAAACAATTTGGGCTGTCCAAGTATATACTCGAGCACACATTGTTATTGTAAACTTCCAGAAGTCCAGTGTTTTATTTAAGTTTATTTTCAAATCTATCCTGTTGAAGATAAGATTACTACTAATAACTATCATAATATAAATTAGAACAACACTTTAATTTGTATTTGTTGAGTAAACTCCTGTGTTAATTCATCTTCTATTTGTAACTACACATTGACAGTTAGTAGTAGTACACAGGATTTTACTTTGTAGTCTCTGTTTTGTCATGTCGGCTCCATGGTGAGATCAGGCACATTCCTGCATCTTGAGTCTCTGCTGCTTCACCATGTACCGGATGAGAGGAAGGAAGGACCCCCCTTGTAGAGTGGATATGCCGCTGCCACCAGCAGCAGCCACCTCTGTGATCACCTCACAGCCCTGGCTGCCTGGATGAACACACTGCAGGCAGCCACCTCTGTGACCACCTCACAGCCCTGGCTGCCTGGATGAACACACTGCAGTCTAGTCTGGTCTGGCCTGATCATGTCACGCTTGTGATGATTAATGACCGGAGTCCTGGGGGGGCCAGTGTCGCCTCTGAATTCATGTTGAGCTCGGCTGTCAGCCACCAACTTCTCAGGAATCACGACCTATAGGTAATAACCATCCCTCAACCTGTCTGTATGCACAGTTGTCCATTTGCCTGTCTCTGTGTGTGTGTGTGTGTGTGTGTGTGTGTGTGTGTGTGTGTGTGTGTGTGTGTGTGTGTGTGTGTGTGTGTGTGTGTGTGTGTGTGTGTGTGTGTGTGTGTGTGTGTGTGTGTGTGTCCCTCCGTCTAACTGCCTCTGTCTGCTTGTTCTGCTTATGTAGGCCTACATACTTTGTGTGCATATTCATATTTATTAATTATAACCACAACAAGTATTTACATGTAGGAGACTCATCATCATCCTCATTAACTTGATCATTATGACATCTAATCATCTAATGTTTGTCTGATAACACCATGCCAAATAATCTGCAAGTGCTTTTCACATTGTCATGCTTTCATACACAGAGCTACTGCTTTGTTCCATCTCAAAGGTTGGGCTCTGATGAAGTTCATCTCAGCAATCTTTTAATTAAGAAACTGAATTAAGTTTGTGGATTAATTAAGAGCTTTCATCCACTACTAAACTACAGATAGATCATGGGGGGAAAGACAACTGAGCATCTATGTATTTGCAGCTATGGTGAAATGCATTCTTCCAGTACAGAGCCTTGATCAATGGAATACCTTGGAGGGTATTATCTTACTGCACTAAATGGATCTCATGTGTATCACACAGGGCGAATGCCAGTAATGCTTGTGGCAGGCACTCACATATGTAATTAATTCCAGTAAAATGGAAGGGAAAAGTGCTATTTCTATGATTGCATACACACTAGGGAAAGTGGTAAAAGGCTACAGATCAGACAACCCAGTTAACAACAAGCATACAACATTGACTAAAATCAAACTGTTGTTGCGGCTTTGTATTGTTGTACACACATGGTTTTAAATGGTTTATTCTGACTTTCTGAAGAAATGTTCAATGTCTTGGTCATGAGATTTACTTTGTGTGATTTGGAGTTAAAAACAAAAAAGCTCTTTATGGCTAATTGACTTAATTTAAGCCTACTCCAGTGTACAAACTTAAGGTGTCACGCGGTGAAAATGGTATATCTACATCGTATTTCATCCACGACGTGTTGCAAGCGATCGCCTATTTTTGGCAGGTGACACCATTATAGTCAGTGGGGACCTCATGTTTTTTGTATTGTCTTGGTGTTAGCTCTGTGTTGTTTTTGATGTGGGTGTTGAACAGACGAAGACGAATATCCTTCGGGACAATAAAGATATTATTATAGGATGAGGTATAATTCATGCTCGCAAGTATAGCGAAAAAAAATAGAGCAACAAAAAAATAAAAATAAATGGTAGTATGGCATGGAGTGTAACAGCAGGCTGTTTTGAACTGGTCAGTAATATAATATGATTGGGCCTAGAGAGGAGCCCTGCAGTGGCCTGTTTGATGATCCAAAACAGTGACAGTCATGGATGGGGAGGCTGGCTGCATGCTGCTAATGGGAAGGTTTCAAAGCTAATCCAGATGAAAGATGAAAACAAATCCCACTTGTATCTCTTTGTTTGTGCTATGTGTTCTGACCCTGTTTGAGGCTGTTTCATAAATCAAGGCTCATAAACAACTGTGAGGTTATGTTTCAATTTATCTGAACTTGGTGGCAGGGCATACATTGCAGTAGTCCATCAAGTTTGCAGTTTTGACCATCAAGACAATAACAGAATTTAAATCTCAAGTGTTTTGACAATTATTTTGGGGCCCACTTGCAATATCCGCGCAGCCCACTAATTGGCCCTGGCCGACAGGTTGAGAATCACTGATGTAGTTGGTTTCCCTTGCCAGCCAGATACTCTGCTTTAGAAGTAAAAGAAGGTACTGTAGTGTATTTTATGATACATGAATCAGATAATCCCAATGTTGTGTATTCTGGTCTAACAGGCATACACAGTATGCTATGCCCCCTCCTGTGACCCTCTTAATTAAAAAACATTGTTAGTGTAAGATGGGTGTGGTGTGACCACATCTGGTATTAAAGACGGTTAAATGTTAAATTCTTAGCATGCATTACCATGCATTAATTTATTTGATTTGATTAATTAAGTCTAGCCCTGATTTAATTAAAAGCTGATTATGTCCATGCAGGTTTTATTTGTCTAACTTAATGACTCCCTCTATTGGTGAGCCTGACACACTGCAGACAGCCCACGTCTCTAGTCCACTTATCAATTCTAATAATGCCAGGTCTCTACACTCAGTACACTGTAAGGTCCAGGTTTCATTCTAATAATTCTCTATACTCCCTGCACTGTATAGATTAAGGTTCAAGCTGTCTCCACACTAATATATATCTTGCCCTAGAAAAATCAATTCTAAATCTGATTTGAATAAGGTCAATCCAATGGAATACTAAAAATGTGCGCTCAGTCAACTCAAGCACATATCTCCACTAGAAGACATGTCCAAATAATAATAGGCTACACTGTCTGACAACAAACAACATAGTGTCAAATTGTATCTCTCTCTCTCTCCATCACTCTTTCTCTCTGATGAATTGTAAAACAGAGTGCTGTGATGTGGTGTAGGTGTCATGATTGTGAACACATTATGTTGGATGATAGTAGGGAATATTGGAAGTGTGGATGCAATACCAATTGAGGGCAGCCTCATACTATCTGACTGAGTGACAGGCTGACAGCAATTATATCTTGTACTATCTCCCTTTCGCACTCACTTGACTCCAATAGTTGTTCATATGAGACACATTCCTTTATATTCTATGTAATATTAATTACAGACAGTATATATGTTTTGGTGTACCGGTATTTTGTACGTTTTTCAACCTATTGAAGTATTGAAGAGTATGGCCTCGAAACGTCATGTCCAAATGGCTTTGGAGCATGAGCCAGTGTGAAGACTTTATTCTTTTTGAGACCCCTTTTATTGAACACTGAATGGGAATATAGAGCAATTGAGCCGTTATTTATTGAACACCCCTTTGAGGTGAAAAAATCGCAACAGTGTAATTTTGAATATTGGCTCTGCTCATGCTTACTTTAAAATTTGGTACTAAAAAGGACCAGCAGTGTGTGATCATGTGACCTCAAGTACAAGTCTGTCGATAACTAGAAAAAGCGTTCTGGTCTCATGAACTTGAGAGTGTTGAGTTCTCCCCAAGTTAACTTGACGAGAATATTAAGGCCTTTTTCAGACGGAGACAAAGATATACAGAGATAAAACGGCAAAGTCCCGTTGCGTTCTCATTTCTTATTGACCCTTTACACGAGAACGACACTTTATGAAAACGCTATAATGTCATAGGTGGCGGTAACGGGCTGCCAAATAGACCAGTCACCCACGTATAAGAAGAAGAACCAGGTAGCTCCCCCTTCACGCAACCCTATCAGGGTTTTGAATGACGCTTCTAGAACACAACAGGGTTGTGGCCGTCGCTCGCTGCCTGCTTTCTACCAACGCTGCAACGCATCGAGAGACAGCTAGGCAGCCCAGAGCATGCAGGCAGAGCGCGCCACGGGATGGTTATATATTTTACAATACATTAGGCTACATAAACGCTGCTGCCGCGGCTGCCGTCGCGGCTGCCGCCTATCACAAGGCATTTTATTTACATCATGGTTTTACATTCACCATCGCTGATGAGCAGCGCTTTGTAGGCGAGGAGGGAGGCTTGTTCAGGAACTCCATTATATCATATATGGCTCTGCATCAATGTAATAAACATATGTGTGAGCCATGATGTCATAAGTTTTGCGGATTCAGCGTTTTGCTTGTTTACACGGAGAAGGGTTCTCAAAGATTTCCACTCTGGAAGGTGTTTTCACTTTGTTGCGTTTTCACCTCCTGAAAACACCGTCCTCGTCTAAAGGGACACCAGCAAACGATACTTTATTTTGCCGTTTTCTATGAACACCGTTCTCGTGTAAAGACCACCTTAGTCCGTTGAACAGCGCACCATAGCATCATATGTTTTGTTATGCTAATTGGGTGATGGTGTCCTCACTTGTGCCTCACATAAGAATATGTTACTTGTATGAGAATGAGATTGGATTAAATATGAGTGTACATACTATGCAGTTACTATGTAACTATGCACACAACATTACCATTCATTATAACATGAACATTACACATTACGTCACCATCAACAGCCAATAACATTGAAACATATCTTAATTACGTCACCATCAACAGCCAATTAGGGACCACCGAGGACAGGCATATACCATACATACATAGCATGCATACCATACATACGCAGCCGACCACAGTACTTGCACGCTCTGCTTGCGCAAGTAATGAGAGTGGATGGATCACTTGACAGGTTTTAAAGGGACACTTCACCCTTTTGCAACCAGATCTTATTTTAATGATGTTTGGGAGACAAGAAACACTTTCCTGGGGTTTTCAAAACCTGCATTTCCGTGTGTCACATCACACTTCCATATATGGTCACGCCTCGTGACATCACGCCTTCGTATATGGTCACGCCTCGTGACATGCTGCCTCCATCTCCATATATGGAGCTGACCTGTTCTGACATTCCATATGTTGATCCCTCCCCACCCGTCCTTCCTCTTTGATGTCTCCCTTTTGACTGATTCCAAAAGAAAGCTCACACATCTCTAAAAAGCCTTCAGGTGCTGAACAGGTGCTGGTCTTCGTCAGGTATGACAAAGACCCGTAGGGGGTCGAAACGTTGTCATCCTTATAAAATCCTAAATCCTAAATAAAATTCCTGTGGGAGCTACAAAAACAGTGTGCGGACTACTTCTCCTTCTCCCTTTTGACTGTTACCTGTCCATTCAAACTCTAGACGGGCCCGCCCAAAGTTATTAGTGCCCTCACCCTTAGGGCGTCTTACTGGTGTGGGTAATATGTGTTTTTAGATATTTTAGAATTTCAAAGTGTCCATGA
This sequence comes from Electrona antarctica, assembly GCF_951216825.1. Taxonomy (NCBI): domain Eukaryota; kingdom Metazoa; phylum Chordata; class Actinopteri; order Myctophiformes; family Myctophidae; genus Electrona; species Electrona antarctica. The sequence continues at coordinate 21,884,835 of NC_136812.1, forward strand.
TGTCATGCACTGGGCTCACTTACTTCCTCCTGGACTACGTATGTTGTCTCAGTGGTGTTGGGTGAAATCAGCCCTGAGCTATATCTCTGAAATATGGGACCCCAAACCCCTCCCCTACTGGGCGGGGTAGTGTCCATGACATCATGGCCACACCGTAAACATGTTAGTAGTAGCGGTGTGTGATGTCTAAGAATTGAAAAGTGCTTGTGTGGGTGGCTTTGAGCCTCTGCCTGAAGACCAAATGCCCTCCACACACATAGAGTCCATAGAGACTTACTTGGCTGCAGTGCCACATGACATCATGGCATATGCAATATGCAAGCAAATATGTCAGCTTCCAAGGGAACACACATGACATAAATATAATAGACTTGACAGTATCACAAATCAGTGCATTGGGACTGGGAGAGTAATCAGTAGTCTCAAACAGACCTTGATTGATACAAGTATACATTGTGAGTCAAATAGTGTGAGATTGGAGCTGTGATAACATTCCCTGACCTGGAGAACGTCACTTGCGGTGTACGTTGTGTGTCAGTGTGTGTGAAGCTGAAGTGGATCACAATTATTCCATGTGGATTATTATCCTCATAGATGCTCTGTACAGTCTGAGCACAATGCTTTTATATAAGGCTACTTTGTGGATTACGCTGACTGGCCTTTAATCCAACTTGTTGAACTATATTCAACAAGTTGATACTGTACACCGTTGGCTAATATCGTGTTAATTTATCCTGCAGTTGCTGAACCAACTATAGTATACCCATAGGGTAATAAGGACTCCATTTGGTTACAAATTGTAGCCAACATTAAATTTGTGCACTCATTAAAATTGGGGATTTGACTGTTTATTCACTCTTTGTCTTTATACTTGCCGGTGTGTGTGTGTGTGTGTGTGTGTGTGTGTGTCTGTGTGTGTGTGTCTGTAGGTCTTTGTGTAATATAATAGGCTATGTGCTGTGCACAAACCAAGTTTACAATAACAGTGACAAACTGGGGTTCATTTTGTAAAAGAAAAAAAATCAATGTAGGCTATATCAAGAGATTGGCTGGGGCGCAAAAACGGAGATGTATGACTGAGATTCTCTCATATCTCTCTTCCCTCTTTTCCTCCCCTATTCACAATCACACCCCACTCTCCACTCTGTAGCTACACCAGCTGCTAACCTGAACACGTTCTCTTGTTCTCTATCTCTGATGGCTTGAGCCACATTGCCGCGGACGCAAGACAGAGGCGCGCCAGATTCACTAGTATCCGGAGCTGGAGGGAGAGGAGTGAGTGAGGAGGAAGCGAGCGAGGCGAGGGGAGTCTCTGTCCCCTCTCTCCACCAAGCGGGACAGACAGTCAGTAGCATCCTGTCACTTCACCATGGATCTGGACAATAAAGCACCCAGTGGAATAAGTGCACAAATCGCATTCCTTCTCTTCAGTTTGTGCGGGATAACAGCAGGTGAGCACTTTGCGCTTTACTGAAGTGGACAAGCCGTTGAGCCGAGTGCAATAAAGTAGGATATAGGCTACAACAGGCTTTTGTTCCTACATTTCGTGCATTATAGTTGTAATTGAAGTCGTTTACCTCATCATACCGAATTAGTAGGCAAAAGAGTTTTGAACAATCGCGCAGGTGCATTTGATTGCTGCTGTCACTGTCTGACTGTGTCTGTCAGCAGCAGCACCGCAGGAAAGCGCCCTGAGAGGGCGATCGCAGGCAGCGCAGGAAACTTTATAAAAATGATTGATCCAATGATCCATAATTTACATAATCAATTATAGCTTATTATTCCAATTATATCCATCTAATAACGTTGTGTGTTTGATTGTTTTACTTCTGAAAGACAGACTGCCGATCCATAGCTCTAATGCCGTTGATGCCAGAGCTCATGGGCCGTTTTAGGAGACCTCGAGCTTGTGCGCAGCGACAGTGCAGGTTCACGTCGAATTATTTTGAAAAGCCTATACAAACAGTCTGTCTGAGTCTGACCACAGTAGGAGAGGAGAAAATAACTGGCGCAACTAATAACCCATTACCAGCTTTATATTTTCTCCATGGCCACTGACATTATAGCGGTTATATATATGCATCATTTTGAACAGTTTAGACTAGACTATTTTACAATGGAAAGTTTGCTATTTTGGAAGTGTGTGGACTATCTGGAGAGAAGGAAACAAATAACAGATGGATAGATAGCATAGGCTATATAGATAGAGAGAGAGAGAGAGAGAGAGAGAGAGAGAGAGAGAGAGAGAGAGAGAGAGAGAGAGAGAGAGAGAGAGAGAGAGAGAGAGAGAGAGAGAGAGAGAGAGAGAGAGAGAGAGAGAGAGAGAGAGAGAGAGATTTGGGGTGGGGTTTAACATAATACAAAGCTTGTTTGTATGGCATTATAGACAATTCTTTTGTAAACACGTCTCCCTATGGTCCTATGTGCGTGTGTGATGCTGTCTCCTGAAGGCATTTTCATTGAATGATATGCTAAAATAGGATGTTGCATTGATGGATGTTGCATTGATGTACAATAGCTACAAGGCAAGTAGTGGGCAAGAGTTATGCTCTTGTGATTGGAAGTTTGCTGGTTTCAATCTCCCAACAGGCTAGGCTGAGTAATACTCTCTCCTCTCTCAACAACTGTTGTCATTGTCATGGTTCCCTTGAGCAGTGCATTTAACAAACGCCTCCAGTGGAGCTGCTCAAGCTCAACTGTCTATTCACAACTTCGGCCACATTTTACTCTTTTGCCTGTTTATTTTCTCTATTTTATTGTAAGTTAAATTACTTATCTTTAACATGCATTTTTATGTGTATGAAATTTGCTATAGGCATATGAAACATCCGAAACTTGCCTTTAATTTATTGATTGCTTGGATAAATATGTAATCGTTATAGTCATACCATTCATGTTGAAAACACTCAAGTCTTACACTTAAGTCTTAGAACTTCCTATTATACTATTTGGTGAAGAAAATAACGTAACTAATAAATTACTGTATTAGATTTTGAAGCTCATTCCCAGGTTTGGTATGTGCATCTCATCTCACGAGAACATTCTCCTCAACACTGCTGAAGTGAAAAACACATCTGATAGGCTGAGAGAATGCAATTAAAAATGTGCTTTTTGCATTCAGATCCTGCCAGATCCGGCCATGAATATGGTTACAACCTTAGAACGACAGAGAAAGAAAGTAGAAAGAGAATTAGATGTAGAAAATGTTGGTGATTTTAAATTACCATTGTACTGTATGTACATACAGGAGCAAGGTGGGGGACATTCCTTTTTCTGATGGACTTTATTATTGATAATGATATTGCTTATATGCACTCTCTTGCTCACACGATATGACCAGTTTCCTTATGTACCCCCCACCCCCCCCAAAAGTGTGCATTTCCTTATCGGCTCTCCCTTACCCAAGGTTGTGTACCTGTAATCATGTCCATTGTCACCACCTGCCTTGGCTTATTTTAATTTAAACCTTCCTTTTTGTATACTCATGCATCTGATGAGTTCAGAATATCAGCCTGACTGTGTGTGTGTGTGTGTGTGTGTGTGTGTGTGTGTGTGTGTGTGTGTGTGTGTGTGTGTGTGTGTGTGTGTGTGTGTGTGTGTGTGTGTGTGTGTGTGTGTGTGTGTGTGTGTGTGTGTGTGTGTGTGTGTGTGTGTGTGTGTGTGTGTGTGTGTACACAAACTTTGTCTTACACAAACATTAAAATGCCATTGGCTTAGCGGCCATTTTTGAGCTTGGCAAACAGCAGATTTGGATTCAGCAGACCTTAATACCCCTAGAAAACATGTATGCCATAAATTAACACAATTTGCCTTCAGGACTTTAAATAAGCACATATTCTGAAATCCTGCCTTGACTATTGACAATGAATGGACAATTTTGAGTGTTTGTGTGAACACAAACATTGCATAACACAAACATTGATGGCGAAGGTGAGGACGCAAATTGTGATTGGCTGGAATGAGATGATTTATGATGATAAGAGCGCCCCTTACTTCACAAGGGTGTGATTTTTATATGAACATGCTGTTGCGCCTCCTTCCTTTCCTGATGTTCTGCTGCATTAAAGGTTGCAACCTGTGCTCACTGTTGCAACAGTGAGCACAGTTATTATCCTCTATTCAGAGTTCTGCTTTAGTCATGCTTCATCCATTTTCCACACATGGAGAGAGGGTTTTTTTGACATTCTACATGAAATGGCTAAATACATTAATTTGGGGGGGTCCTTGACATGAAATGAGAACCAGTGACGTAGACCAGGCACATCCGCTCTTACGGTATAATCAGGGCGAATGGAAGATCAGCATAAATGTAAAGTTAAAGACAGTAGTCTGCACACTGTTGTTTTCTCCCACTGTCTCAAGGATCAGTCATCATCATGTTTCAGTCACAAATGGATCTTTATCAGGATGATGATTTATGCCATTCTCCCATTCAACTCCAAATGCGCTGAGTCTCTGCTCTCTCTCTCTCTGTGTCTGTCTGTCTGTCTGTCTGTCTGTCTGTCTGTCTGTCTGTCTGTCTGTCTGTCTGTCTGTCTGTCTGTCTGTCTGTCTGTGTGTGTGTGTGTGTGTGAGTCACAGTCACTATTCTCTACAGAGAGGAACTCTTTACTTAAAGGTCTAATTTGCAAGTCCAAAACATTACCGTTCTTCCGCCCGTCATGCATTGTGGACACTTGAAGCGAGACAAAAGCTGTCTGCTGTTATCGTTGCTGTCATGTAGATATATCTTGTATTTCCATGTTTTTTGCAAGCGGCTGGACATGTTGATCTACCTCTACTAGCGACCTGAATAGTGACCTAGTCATGATTGGCTGCCTCCTAAGCCAATGGGAGACTTATTATAGCTGTTCATAAACGAGAGCTTGCTTCAGCTGGCAATTATGTCATTCTTGTTTTTTCATCAATGCCCTAGTTTGTCGACCTTGTATATCTGCTATGTTTTTAATAGCCAAAATATAAAATAATGGTTAAAGTAGTTAAAATATACAATTACTCTTTTTACGCTTTCCCGGTTTTGATGGGTTAGTCAGTGGTGGAGTAGTAGCAACATTTGATTCATAAACTGAAAGCACTTGGGATTCAGTATTCTGTGAACATGGTGACTATACTGCTTCACAACAAATGTCAGGTGACAAGTAGCCTAATCTATGATCTCTCTATAGTGTGAATGAGCCGATGGAACTGCAGGGTAACTTTGAAGTGGTTCCAATTGTTGATTATTCAGATTGTGGAAAATGAGTTAGTTGATGCTGAGTGCTGAGATGCTTAGTGGTGCTTTATTTGGTCTTTAAGCTTAGGGAATCAATCTCCAACCCTGAGACAGACAGGGATTAATCTGATTTCTTTTTTTTTAAAGAATGCATGGCCCCAGCACTTACAGTATTTCATTGCCAGCTCCATCTTAAAGAATTTATTCTTCTTCAACGAGCTCATTGTTTGTTCTCAGGGAGCATAAACCACTGAATAAAATCAATTTGGTGTGAATGAGTGAGACATTTCACTGCCTAGCCCACTATCATTTATGCGTTCAGAGAGGGTGGGCTGCACGAGAGCTGGGATGGAGGCAGGTTGAAATAGCCAAGGATAAATCACCCTCACATTTCATCTTTAGTGTCATTTTATGAAAATGCGTGTGTACAGTAGTAGGAGAGGCGGAGCCGTGAACAGGATATCTGATGAAGTCAAGGTTGCATTAAGGCAGCGGAGGCCCGGTGGCACAAGCTCGGTGCTGCCAGTCATGAATGCAGATGTGTTAGCCCAGGGACAACCAGTCAAGAGAGAGGAATTGTCAGAGAACTGCGGCCCATCCATCTGGGGTTGTGACCTGTTAGATTCTTCATCTGCTCAAGCCCTGTCCCGGCAGAAGTCTGGGACCCATTTAATCAAACATCACTGTCTTTAGTGACTTATCGATGGGTCAAGGATGGGTCCCATCAGGTTCATGATGTTCTGTCACTCTCTAAATCAGAGGGAGATGACTGTTCATTTTCCCCCTGCTAAAACATCACTGTCCATTAACCCAAACCCATGCAGGGCGGGAAGGGAACCCCTTTTGGGGTTCTTGTTGCCATCTACAGTATATAGCAACATATTCGGCCTCAGTCCTAAATGGGTTAAAACCAGGGAAAGCATCTGTGTCACAACTCACAATACATTTATTTTAACCATATTTTATAATTTGGCTATTCAAAATAGTGTGTCACTTCATGCCGCACTATTAGCGGTAGATATGAAGATGTAGATCTTCAAAATCTTTGAATATACCATTTTTCAAAAGTCCCTGGAACTAAATATTTTGACATGGGTGGGGTCAGCAGAATAGATAAAGAAAAATAATAGATGTATATCTGTTACCAGCATGCAGAACACATACCCTTTACCGTATGGGTGCTAGATCTCGATGGCAGCATGGCCAGTGATCTGTGACGATGCATGGCCGTTGGCATTACAGACTGAAGCTGACATTTAACACTGCAGGACACTGTTGAATCAAAGCCAAAACCTTGTGGTGAATCATAGAGAGGTATTTAAAGACCTGTTAAAGGGCTTTGTGGGTTAGGAGTGGGAGAGAGAGAGATTGAGGGAGAAGTTATATAATGTACAGGGACAGTTGGGGAGACTTGAAAGGAGAAGGTGGAGCAGAAGGAGGTGAAGGGGACATGAAGGTTAAGGATAAAAGTGATGAATGAGGAAGAAGGAAGTAGGGCAGGAGGAGGAGGAGGAGGAGTCGTTTTGGAGAGTCTCCCTCTGTTGCTTAGCCCTGCAGTGACACTCTCAGCTCATTCTCCCATTTCATCCCTCAGTGGGTTTTGTGTGTGTGTGCGTGTGTGTAAGCGTGCGCAAGTGTGTGCGTTCGTATGTGGGCCACCCATTGCCAGAATATCTTTGTGCAAGTCATTTAATTTTATATTCAGTTTGCCTCCGTCAATGGGCTGAACTAATTTTCATCCCTCCATTATTATCTCATAAAAGGTGGGGTGCATTATTGCATTTACATAATATCAGGCTCTTAAAAAAAGTGAATTGGAAGTGAAGCATTGGAAGCAAGTCAAATTATTCTCACTTCACTGGCAGATATTATTTCCAGTGTTCAAATGGAAAAGATGTGTTATCACAGCATTCATGTGTTTGCAGTTAGTTGTATTACCTTCCTTCCTTCCTTCCCTGTCTGTCTGTCTGTCTGTCTGTCTGTTTCCGGCAGAGCAGACATCATTATGTGGACCTTAATGACCAAGTGAATAGAAAAAATCACACCCGTGTGAACTGAGTGGTGTAAGGTCTTATATAGCCTGATCAGCTGTGGTCTGACGTAATGTCTGACGTAATGAAATCACACCCGGGTGAACTAGGTGACCGTAGCAACCATGCTCATTTTTTCTGCACAGACAGACAGACAGACAGACAGACAGACAGACAGACAGACAGACAGACAGACTAACAAAGCCAGTTGTAGGAGTGGTTTACACCACTCAAAAACACAAATAAAAAGTATGTCATGACATCACAGGTTAATCCTTAATTCTTTCTTTCCCAAGTCCGTATACGTACGTCGACGCTAGCGTGGCGTCATATCCCAAGTCCGTATATATACGTACCCCAACGTGGACTCCGTCTATATAATGGTTGACGCCTTTAACATTAGTCTGGTTCCCATCCCACCGTTCCAACTAAGGGATTGCATATATATTCTCAGTGCAGAGCAGTGGAAGGGAGGATTTTCAAACGGTCATAACTCTTGGTTATCGCTGTCCTTGGTGGATTTTCTGCCATCCACATTTCGGATTTAATTTGTGCCTTTGTACCGCGATGCTGGCGCCATGTTAAAACTTCTGAAGAGAGGTAATGAGCGTGTGTGTGTGTGTTTCCAATGCTGTTGCAACTCTGTAGCGAGTGTGTGTGTGTGTGGGGCGGGCAAACAGTCTATTTAAAGTGAACGGCCCCTGGAGCTGGTGTTTATGCTAACAGCTAGCCGCAATTATAGAGTTAACTGCTTTTGGGCCTGTGGCTCCCCGGCTATGGAGTGTGACAAGCTGGAGTTTTAAATGCATTGTTTTCAACGAGGGCGGTGCAAATAACTGTCAAAGTATTACAGTGACAACAAAGTCTCTGTAATGTTTATGTTGTACTATTACTGAAATCACACCTGTGTGAAGTGAGTGGTGCAACTGCGTGTGGGGTTCCCCGGGGGGTCCCCGGAAGTTCCAGACCCACAGGAACACGCCCAGGGTGCCGTATCGGTACTGCCCAGCGTCCGAAACAATACTTTATCGAAAAGAAAGTATGCGGTTGTTGGAAAAATAGTGGAGGCAGCGGGATTCGAACCCAGGAGGATTGGGAGTCTAATGACTAATGAGGCAAGCTACCGAGCTGGCTGCCAGAATTAGGTTTTAATCAGAGGCAGAAAAATCAGAGCCAGAAAATCAGAGGCAGGCAGGGGCAGGTCTTTACACAACCGGACCGCAGTCCTAAATCACACAGTTGAACCATGGGCCCAGGAAGAAGTGATTAACTAGGCACATGCATCATGAAGTTATATTGGCCGAAGGGGTGCGTGATGCCAGAAGCACAACAACACCGGCTTATAGAGTAGACAACCAGCCAGAATGGGGGTTGTCTGTGCTCTATTGACCACATTTTCTAGCTCATTTAACCTCATCATTGACTTTGCATTCACCAAACCATTCACGCTGCTTTCATGCATAGCAGCACAAAGTTTTGTTCACAATGTCAGGTAGTGGTCTAGTCTACCGTTGTACGCTATATATGTAGTATGCCGTGCAGAAGTAAAAACAAAAAAGCGTTATTATGCAGTTTTTTTTAATGATGTTGTTAGTGAATTAAAATGTAATGGTAATATCGTATATCGTATCGATATTGCACTGGCATAAATACAGAGATATGATTTTTTTTCCATATCGTGCAGCCCTAGTATACTGATGTCAGGTATTACCCTCCATCATTAACTGCAGTTCTAATTAACTATCCAAATATGACCTACATATTAAACATTAGAGGAGCGCCCTTGTTGCCGAAAGGTTGCCGGTTCGAGTCCCCGGATGGGAAGGAAAAATCTGGGTAGGGAAGTGATTGGTCATCACTCACCCAACACCGCCAACAGTCTGTCTGTGTGTTTCTATGTGCAGGGCGTTGCTGAAAATGAACACTTGTGCTCAGCTACTACCCTGGGTAAAAAATAAAGTGCATCCTGTGACAATGTCCCATCTTTAGTCCGCTCACTGTCTCTTTTGTCTAAAAATAATCAATCGTGGAAATCAAGGAAAGTGGCAGTTTACTTATAGAGACAGTGCTGCAACTTTTATCCTTTTATCCTTTTATCCTTATTATTTGACATAAATGCATGTTATCTTTACACTACCGTTGGTCACATTTACTATGAAAACGTGCATTTCACATCAGTCCGTCCGTCCGTCACCCCATGCCTCCATATATGGTCATGCCTCGTGACATCGCGTGACATAATCAGGGATGGAGATCCCTGATGTCATCAATATTAAGCCCATATATGGGAATGCCCATATATGGAGTTCCCTGATGTCATCAATATTGGCCAGCAACTCTACATCTGACTTCAAACCTCAAACCCTTAGATCTCCATATATGGAGCTGACCTGTTCTGCCATTCCATATGTTGATCCTTCCCCATCCATCCTTCCTCTTCGATGTCTCCCTTTTGACTGATACCTGTGCATTCAAACTCTATACGGGCCCGTCCCAAAGTTATTAGTGCAGCCGTGCCCAGCAGCCGGCGAAAACTAGAGTTCTCAACAGGCCAAAAAATTAAGGACCGGCCCTACCTGGGCCCTCATCAAACCCTGTACACTCAAGACACTGCCCCCGCTTAGATCTTCATATATGGAGCTGTCCTGTTCTGGCCAGTACAGAATTAATTCCATTATGTTGATCTGATGCCAAAGTGCCAGCGCTCGCCCAGCAGTCTGCCGTCACCCAGGCGGATGCGTGCACGAGGGCTTCTTGCCCTCAGGGCGTCTCACTAGTTATTATTATTTTCTGTAACATGTATGTTTCTCTGTCACAACCTCCCGGCCATTGTTTTCGTTCGTTTCCAACGTTCTTTTGTTGGTTCAATCATTGTGTTTTGTTATGGCTTTCCTGTAGCTCCAGACAGTTGGCTCATAACATTAGCCACTGTTGTCACTCGCTCCGTGCTGCGGCGTTGCAGAGTCTGGGTTCTGACTTCAGAGTTGCGGCGTATCAGGGCTTAGGAGGCAGCCAATCATGACTAGGTCGCTACTATAGAAGCACGAGTGGTTCAGACTCCAATTGGCTTAGGTGGCGTTTCAGAGTATGGGTTCAGACTCCCATTGGTTTAGGCGGCGTTTCAGAGTATGGGTTCAGACTCCCATTGGCTTAGGTGGCGTTTCAGAGTATGGGTTCAGACTCCCATTGGCTTAGGTGGCGTTTCAGAGTAAGGGTTCAGACTCCCATTGGCTTAGGTGGCGTTTCAGAGTATGGGTTCAGACTCTCATTGGCTTAGGTGGCGTTTCAGTGTATGGGTTCAGACCTTAGAGTAGGCTATATATTAATAGAGACGGCACCGGATTTCTCCTCCCATCCACTTGCATTAAGTTGCTCAAAAGCGCATGAGGCGATTTCACTCCTCCTTCCGGGTAGGAACAGAGTGCATTCTGGGATGGATTGGACCCAAACACATGAACGCGCTGCCGTTGCCTATCATTGCACGCGTTCATGTGCGTTCACGTATGAAACAGCGTTTACGTGTCATCATGAACGTGCGCAATGATAGTCAACGGACCAGCGCGTTCATGTGTTTGGGTCCAAACTGCAATACCAAATTCGGCCACTATGTCCATTTCGCCTCAGGGTTTCCTCCGGGTGCCGTCTCTATTCATATATACTCTAAGGTTCAGACTCCCATTGGCTTAGGGGGCGTTTCAGTGTATGGGTTCAGACTCCCATTGGCTTAGGGGCAGCCAATCATGACCAGGCCCTAAAAGAAAATGAGCTGTTGTATGCCAGGTTTCACCTTTCACGCCAAAAAATGGCTCACTTACTAGATGTGGTGGGGTGATAATCACTTGGTAGCAGCTTCTTCAACTAATTGAGTACAAAGTACTGCCACCTGCAATCCCCAGCTTCACACTTAACTCTTCACCTAAACTCACTAAGACTAAGCAATGGATTGTATGGTGTGAAGATGAATGACCATGAATGAATCATACTTTATCATACAATGTGGTGTATTGGCAGATGTCAAGGATATACACAATATGCATAGTCTACACAGTATGTCAATTCTTCTCATCTAGACTCGAGAGGATTTTCAGAAACATTTTCATTATTTGATGATAGTGCATAGAGAACATTGTACAATATGCATACGATTAAATGTCTTATCAGTGATGACAGCTGCAAAGTCATCATCATGGCTTTGCAGATGATGTAGTAGCCATCATCCGTTAATGATATGCTCATCAGATATTATACACGTCTTGTACCTGAAGTCATTACTTAAAGCCATGTCGCTTGCAGCAATTCTTTTGAAATCAGCTGAAAGAAGTCATATTTCACAGTGAATGATGTTGGGTTGTTCCGTCATGATAGATGGCTTGGCACTCAAGCCAAGTGAAAGTGATGTTATTTGGCTGCCCGTTTCATCTTCTCTTTCTCCATCTGTTGATGTGATAACTCTTAAGAAATTCCACAATCAAAGATTGTGTTTGTTAGAGTAAATTCTTCTTTATATTGATTTAGTATGGTCTTTTTCACAGCTGCTGTGCAAAACAAAGGCTGTCATGGAATTCCATAGACCAGTGTTTCCCAACCTGTATGCCGCGACAATGGTAAAGAAATATGTCATAGAGCGGATGGTGTACAGTACAGTAACCGGGACAGTTTGGAAAAGCAGGAGTTGGAGCGATCACCACCGTATAGCTGCTGTGATTGCAGTTTCAATGTCTGGCAGATAGACATTGGCGGAGAGACTAACTAACGAATTCACAGCCAAAGTTCTTCTTTCACACAGCCACTGAAACTATAGTAGTGGCTGTGTGAAAGTAGTGCCCCGGACAAGGCGCCACCACAACAACACGGCCTGTTGTGGGGGCGGTTTGCCGTGTGGGAGACTTAGGTTCGATCCCAGCTTGGTGCAAACCACTACAGATGAAAACTTTATAGTTTATTTGTTTGAATTAATTTAATAAAAACAAATAATCTATTAGAAAAAGCTGTTGCAGCCCTCAGAGAGAGGAGAAGAGTGTCATTTGGAGGAAACTTAGGACTTTGGGAATTAGCCGTTCGCTCCCACCCAAGCCCGTTCTTGGCCAATACCACGTTAGCGACGGTTACTAAGTAAGGATCCTGGTCAAGCTTTCAATGCTGGTCAAAATGGTTAAGCAGTGTCAATAAATATATTTGCTGTAGCATGTGTGTACCTCAGAAAGTGGGTTTGTTTTCTTACCTTGTTATGAGCAAACTAGTACATTCCATGAATTATTTTGCTCCGTTGTGATAGTAAATATTAGAAATAAAAATAGGCTCTCATAGACTTCCATTGTAACGGGGAAACAGCTCTCAAAGTCACTCTTTAAGCACATAAGCGAACACAACAAAAGCTGATTCTGACAGGAATCAGGAAAACTCATGCGGTTTTATTTGTAATAAAAAATGTCAACGTTGTCTTGTTTTGACTAGTTTGTGTAGAAAGAAGATCCTGCCTACGCGAACGTCTGTTCGCGTTGAGTAAAAAATGATCTGATTGGTCCAAATCTGTACACACACTCCTGATGCGTATTATTGGACTTAGCGAACGGCTAATTGGGAAGCCAGTATGGGACACTGGATGCTACAGTTAATCGAATTAATCAACTTTCGATTACGGTATAAAAATTGTCTATCTATATTTAGGTGAAAAGCTTAATCAAATTTCAAATCATTTATGAAAGAGTATCATTCTCTATGAAAAATAGGATAGATCAGTTCCACCAGAAGTGGGACAGATTCCTTCTGTATGATAGCACTACGTAATGACAGACTACTGGCTGCCCCCCCTACAGTAGATCCTCGCCTGCTCACATATATGTCTCTATCGAGAAGAACACAGCCTCCCCTCCCCTTCCTTCCCTCCTAGTTGTGTCTTTTATTTTTTATTTTTTGTAATGTGACTGTCGATTTGTGTCAAACGCTTTTTTTAATTTATTTTGTCTTCGTTTGTTTGTTCTGTATTGTTGTTACTGGTATTGTGGGTGTTGTGTTTGTGTCTAAAAAAGAAAATCCAATAAAATACTAATCACAAAAAAAAAATTCAAATCATTTTCAAATCAAATCAATAAATCAATCAATATAGTGAAAATAGGCAATGTATAAGTTCACAATGTGAGGCGTTGGAGCTTGTGGATCTGATATTTTAACTATTTTTGCACACTATTGTGCGACAAATTAAAAAATAACACTTGCCTAAGTGGTTCATCGATGAATTGATATACACAAAAAACATGCTTCTTTATTATTCTATGAATCTAAAAAGGAATCAATAGAATAATCGCAAAGAAAATAATTGATATTTGCAGCCCTATAGAATCCAACTTGATGAGAAGGATGTATAGACCTACATATTGACAACAGTGTTCTCATTTTATTTTTAATATTAAAGCATTGTGCAATAATTATGTTTGTATGTCTATAAATAATAGTATATGTCAAACTGCAGCCCGACTTAACACTCCTCCTTCGGTCTCTCCTCCCTGAGATTCACTTAGTTTCTCATTCCATTCTTATTTTGACTGTTTCTGAGTTTTATGTATTCATCATATTGCGTCACGGATGCCACATATTGTGATTTGTGACCTTACAGACCTGCTATTTCTGCTATTATTATTTTCAGCATAAATTAAGCAGAAGTAACTACCGTATAAAGTTCACTGGACCCTAATTTCAAACATTTTGAATGTTCGAGTAATTAATATAAAACTCAAATTTATAGCACAAATCCACTGTGAATTAATCCCTAATTGCTGAATTGCTCAGACAATTCCATTTGCTCTGCACTGTTTTTCACTACCATTGTATTTTATAGTCTGGCCTCCATCGCAGAAGCAACTGATCTCTGGGGTTCCCTAAATTGAGAGGGCTCCCGGCTGGGGTGTTTTGTGGTCAAGTTATACAATAGTTCACACTTCGATTGTACAATTTCCTAAAGATAATGCTGTTCTCTGCTTGAGGATGTCTGTTAGCACCCGCCCCTCTGGTGCAGAACCAAGCACTGGGCCTCATTGTCTTCCGCACTGGCCTGAAAGATTAAATAATTCAGAAAGACTCATAGTGAGTACCACTAAGCTCTGGATGTCAGGGGCATTTACACTGCTCTGAACTTTTATAGCTTCTGCGGTTGCTGCTGTTGTTTGTTCAAGTGATGGATGGTGCTCATCAGCATTCAGGGTCTTTGGATACATTGTAGCCTCTGTGGGTGCTCTGTTATTTCAGTAAAAAGGTAAATTGGACGCCGTAGATGGATGGATAAGCTGGAGGAGAGTAGAGTGGTTCTATTTGACTATTTCTCTTTCTGCAACTGTGTCTGTCTGTCTGGCTGTGTGTGTGTGTGTGTGTGTCTCTCTCTCTCTCTCTCTCTCTCTCTCTCTCTCTCTCTCACACACAGACACACACTCTCTCCCTCCTGTATTCGTGTGCCAAGTCTTCTATAAGAAGGTTAATGGCTTCAACAGTGTGTGGGTGGGGCAAACATACAATCAGCACCAAAATGTAATCACATGGGGCCTCTATTGAGTCCCTCTAAAAGCATTTTTTACTTCTGCCCAATATGGTCCCACGACTGCACAAAGTTGCACCAAATGGCAGGGTTTGGATGGCTATATAGCATTTGCATTAGATTTCCCCTATCTCTATTGATTTGTTGATTCTTCTGAGAAGAAAACCCAGAGATCAAAAGGCACCTACTGCTACCCATGAGATATTGGCACTGATGTACAGTAAAATCCTCAGTGTTGTTTTATTCACTTTAAGTAACTCTGAGAATGTACAAATGTGAGGGTCCATTTGGTTATATTTGTTTAATTTAAAAGCAACTTTTTAATGCCAATAGGTTTGTTTGACTTATCTTAAGGCAGCTCCAGACCGCACACGGTCGGCTGTCGGCCAGTTTGAAAGTGTCGGCAGGAGATTCCTGATGACAAGCTCCCATCGCTTGCCGGACGAGTCGGAAGTTCGGAACCCGTTGATGAAGAACCGAGCATGTTCGGTCGGTTGCCGACCTCGGGAGCCGGTGCTATCCCTGTTGTAGTGATGAAGGGGTAAATTACTCCACCGTAGAGTGGACGTCTAGTCTGTTCGTCATGTTTCAGGGCTGACTACTTGTGTAGTGTGAACTACTGTAGATACAATATACTCTCAATTTCTATACTAATCAATTCTGAAAAAATGCTGTGTGTTTTGTTTTGGTGCAGAAGCTATGGTGTTGCCAGATTCTGTGAGTGAAACAATAAGCGACCAGGTCTATGAAAATCTTTTTACGAATGCACACATTTTTTTACGGATACACACATTCTATCTGTTTCTTTCAATCGCCTGTATCTCCTATTCCTTGTCCCAGATGGCATGTTTGGTCAAAACAAGGTTTATTTGGTGGCACAGAGCCGACGATGTGGAGGCCTCCAGTGCACCGGCATAGATCCATTTGGTAAACAAAAGTTGTCCAGGACCCGTTTAACTTCCTAGTTTGTGTTCACTACCGGAAGTCTGTAAATGTGGCTTTTCAAAATAAGAGCTCAACTGGGAAAAATTCTGGCGTGAATTATATCGTAATTTGTCACTAAATGCTAGCGGTCTAAGTGTTAAACAATTTAAAGCCCTGAAAGTGTTAATATACCACAGGGTGTAGCTTTACACAATCAATCAGGTCAACGTTTAGGTTCACTGGTTGCGTATGTAACAGGTGTACAACATTTACCTCCATTTTGCTCTGAGCCATCTACGTTTCCGCTTCACTGCTCACATGGTCATGGGACAAAATTCTTAAATGTCAAAACTCCACCGAGGAAAAAAGCCTGACATGCTCCTCATATCCAGCATGAAGCTGGTCTCTCGCCACACATTATCTCTTCAGCGCGTACCACGGTTGCCGTTGGTTGGTGAGCTGGCCCTCTCATTTCGCCTCTCAAAGCTTATTCCAGTTGCTCCCACTGAGTGCTCCAGATGCTCCTACTGAGTGTTCCTGTTCCCTCATCAGCCACAGTCTGTGTGCTGTGTTCATCAGCCCCTTAAGGCTCGTGGGAGATTAGTTTGAAAAGAGTGTTTGGCCACTATACCTCTCAACAGCATTTCTATGTGCTTTATGTACAGTATCACAGTTTTAAGTCCATGTCCTTGTAAATGTGTGACGTTGTCGTTGACTACTGTATATATATCATACATAAACATTTTAGACCATTAATGGCTTTATTGTTAACATTTTGTTTGGTTACATTTGGTCCATTTTGTCATTTAGGTCTACAATATTACTGAATTTACCTCCAATAATAGGCAAAACATTGTTGGACACTCTGTTAAGAAGTCATGGATGTTTGAATTCAGTTTGTGAATCATTCTTTTCACAGGGACTATTTTCAGTTAGACTTCTCAAAATAAATCTGCCCTTTAATACATTACAAAGAAAGAATATAGCTGCAAGCAGCAATAAGACGGGCCAAGCAATAAGAAAAAAAGCACACCTGTGTGAACTGAGTGGTGCAGGCTGCTCAACAACACCACTGGCTGGCTGCAGTTATAGTTACTAGTCCTTATCCGTTGTGAGTTATTGCCTCCCCATAAATATTGTTAATTGCCGTTCATTGCCGTTCATTTTAACTTGTATTATATGTTATTGCTGTTTGCAGTAATTGTAAGCCATAGCGTTGCGTGAGTGGGGAGACACGTGTGTACGCACGCGCGCCCACACACGCACGCACTGCGAAAGTAGCTGGAAGAGTGTGTGTGTGTGTGTGTGTGTGCGTGTGTGCGTGTGTGCGTGTGTGCGTGCGTGCGTGCGTGCGTCTCCCCACTGTGTGCCGTGGTTGCATCGGCCACTGTACACACATACGTGCGTTGCGAAAGTAGTTGTAATTTTTACCTGGGCTGTAGACTGGCTGTAGATGGCGGCGCAAAATTGTATAGGCCTCTGTTTGTTTTGTATAGGCCACTGTTTGTTGTGTTGCGGCGGTAGCTAGAGGAAGCATACCAGTGGGGTAACAGTGAGAACGGTGGCCTGTGATATAGGTGTCGCTAGGGGGCGGAGGTAGATGACGGCGCAAAATTGGGGAAATTTTTATTCACTCATAAAGTAATTATTAATTTTGAATGTGGTAAATGGGATTCAATGGCCCAAACCCCACCAAAGGGTCAAGACGGTTTTAGCGTTAACTCCTTGTTTGGACCCAAAGAGTTGCATGCAGGTGACTCCTTGGGTGACCTACTTTAGGTCACCCAGTGGTGTTGCAGCTGTTCATAGACCTGCTTATTGTGCATATTGCACAATCGGCTGTAAATAGATACTATATATAAATAGTCTTTTTCTTATTGCTGCATTCCTTGGCCCCTCTTAACACTGCTTGCAGATTGCTTGCAGACAAATGTCGTCATGTATAAAGTAACAGTGTTCCGCATGAGTCAAGGCACATGTGTAAACAAGTTCCATGGTTTTTGGCCAAATGAGGCATGAGTTATGCCTGTTCAAATTGCCCGTTATTGCGCTGCGGTGCTGTCACGCTGCAGCACGTCTACATAGGTGGTACGCTTCTTTCCCCTCCTGGCTTTGCCCTGGGTTGGCCCCCATAGGGTCAATTTACTTACCTCAAGTTCTGGGTGCCTGACGCAGTGCCCTGCCAGCCTCATCCTTCTCTCTCTGACTTTGTCCGTGACCCGTGGTAGGTCCCCATAGAGGTCCACATTTCTTATTTTTTTTATAATTTTGCAACCCCGTTTTTTCACCCAGTGCCAATTATCTAATTGGCGCTACACTTCCTCTGCCAACCTGGGGGGGCAGTGGACTGACCTCATGCCTCCTTCTATGCATGAGGAGTCCAAGCTGCTTCTTTTCACCTGACAGGGGGGAATTTCCCCGGCCGGACGTAGCGCGTGGAAGGAACACGTTATTCCAACCAGTTCCTTTCCCCTCCATCAGGCGCCCCGGCTGGCCAGGTAGTTTTAGAGACCAGGATTACTGCATGATTTTGTGAGGGTACCTACCCTAGGGGACACGGGGAGAACATGCAAACTCCACACAGAAAGGCCCTTTTGCCAACCCCACCTCGGGTATGGGCACTGATGACGCGGAGGAGGGATCACGCCCCCAGCGCCCACAGCGTCCCCAGCAGGAATCGAACCCAGGACCTTCTAGCTGTGAGGCTAGAAGGTCTTGGACCTCCATCCAAGGCTTTTTCCTGTTGTATTGTAAGGGTCCATGTCTCTGCCCCATACAGCAGTACTGACTCCACAGTAGCTATGAACAGCCGCCTCTTAAGGTCTTCTCCCATATCTGATTTCCACACTCTCCTCATCCCGTGCAAGGCTTTCCAGGCAAGTGCTCTCCGAACCTTCAGATTCTGTTCAGTTGAGGCAGTCCAGGCCCCGAGGTACTTGAAGTCCTCAACTCGCTCGAGCACCGTCTGCAGTGGCAATGGTTTTGTCCTCTGTGTTGACTGTCATTACCTTTGTTTTCTTGGCATTGAGCTTGAGGCCGATCTTCCTGCACTCCTTTTCTACTGCCAGTAGTAGCTCCCTTCCTTTCTCAAGGGAGTGCTATTGCGCCACCCTTTGGCCAATGGTTGTGGGATTACAAACGACTATACTAACCGACTGCACGGTTAAGCCAGAACTGCTATTTTTGGCAGAAGAAGAAGAAAGCAGGCCAAGCCCTTTGGGTTTGGCCCCTTAAAAATATGTGTTAGTTGTATTATCTACAGTATAATGTCAAATACCATGATTAGTTTTCAAGGGGGTTAATGTTCAGGATTTATTTATTATTATATGAAATAACATATTAGTCTGTGAGATGTCTTGAAATAATGTACAGAAAAGTCATCACAGTGTAACAATTTGGAGGAAATTGCAGGATGTTGCTGTCGTAACAGTACACAACATCTCAACTAGTGTAGAATGAAGTAGATTGACCTTGTGCTGACAGGCTATTAAAAACTGTCCACAGGCTTTGGTTTATAGAAATGAGTAGGTGAAGTAGTTTGCTGCATGAAACGATGTGCACTAATGTTGACAAAGTAATCTAAGCTAAAGTCATGTTCATGGTACGTGCTCTGGGCAAGAGCTGAATTAAATGTGAATTATAGTAATTACCTCTTGTCTCAGTAGTGGATAACAACATCCATTAGAGGTTTAGTAGGAGGCGTTATGCTGCAGCTTAATGCACTCGTGGAAAGTATAGAATGCATGTACTGTATCTGAAGTTAATACGTTTCTGAAAGGTACATGCAGTGCTACCTATGTGGAATTATTTAGCATTTTCCACGGCAAACCATTATTGCGTGCGTGCGTGCGTGCGTGTTTAACTGCAATCCAGAATGTGTGTCATAACACCAATAAACATCAAAGTGTATGAGGCATGAAAAGGTCTCCTTTGACACAACTGATTCCGGTCTTTGAGTAGCCAGCTTGTCTCATTAATGGACCTGTTCTGTTCCTTCTCTCAGGACGTACACCATGATCCATTCATCCAACAGGCTAAGCTAAAGGCCAAAGGACAATTTTCACCCACAACTCCACAACTCTGATATGCTACTGTTGTATACTATTCAGCTTTTTTTTTTACTGCAGTGTATAAGAGATTAAAAAATCACACCCGTGTGAAGTGAGTGGTGCAACTCCGTGTGGGGGTCCCCGGGGGGGGGGGTTCCAGACCCACAGGGACGCACCCAGGGTGCCGGGTTGAGAAATGACATAGTTACCGTGTGGGGGTCCCTCTACTGTACTGTACTGTACTGTCACTGTACTGTACTGGCACACTCGAAATCACCATACAGTTAATATGTGCGTGTGTGTTTGTGTGTGTTAGGTTGCGCACAGCTGGTGAAAAACAACCATGCTGTTTTCGTGCTCAGACCCACCCATGCGCAAGTAATAAATTAATTTGATGGCTGCTGGGGTTGGAGCGCATGGGGGTTAGCCGTGTCAGTCATTTAGTTTAAGTGTCTTGCTCGGGGACACTTTGACTGGACGGACCACTGAGTTGAACTGGTGACCTTCCAATTCACAGGCAGCGTATCCCTCTCCGCACACACGCACGTGCGCACACACGCACGCACGTGCGCACACTCTCTAACAAATAGTGTAATGATGAACACGCTCTCCTGTTCGGTCATAATCTTGATTGGAATCTGGACTCTGGAGCCCTGCAAAATGGTGAATCGGCCAGATCTGTCCTATAAGCCACACTGATATTCTCTGAATGCATTATGCAATCGGCACTTTGCTTCAGACAGCCTCAAATAAATCCACAACCAATGCGAGTAAATGAGTAAATGTATTTAGTTATTTTCCACCACTGGTGGTGGAGAAACACATGACATGAGGATCTGGAGTCAGTGCAAGAATGGGTGATGGACGCAGGCAGATTTTTTTTCATGTTGGATTAGCTACCTAAGCAAGTTTCGAGTCTCTGGAAATTGATTTTCACACCGGACCAAAATGTATGGTATCCAATGGATTTCCAATGGTTTCCTCAAAAAGTTAACAAACCATGGTATGCTTCGGGAAAATTTGCGGTAACAAAGTTTGCGGTAATGCTAAATATGAATTGTAGTCAATGGGCTAAACATGCCAGATCTCCAATATGTTATACTGCAAAACGTTTTGGACAAAAATTATCTGTGATTCTCAACCATTAACCCTCATCTTTTGTTTTTGACTTGTTAACAGAGGTATGCGACAGTCCACTGGTGTCTGGTCTACCTCCAGCATTCTTCAGAAGCTCTTCCCAGTTGTCCAACAGCCATGGGCCGGGCTTCGCTAAGGTCAACAGAAGAGAAGGTGAGGAATTTGTTACAGAACTGATCCTATCCATGGATCAAATGCAGAACATGGCAAGCTTGATTGCATACAGCTATACCATACACCTGGACCGAAGGGCCATGATTCGAGTACAGTACAAGCAAAACAATATGTTGGTCACTTTATACACACACACACGGGTGCAGGCTTTAGTTCCGACCTACTATTGGTCCGAGTGTCATTAGACAGACAACCTACCTCAAACCCGACTGCATGTCCGACCGTTGTTTCTGCATGTCGGTCCGTTGGTGTGTCTAATCTGCGTGTACCCCCCCCCCCCACACACACACACACAATGAAAAAAATACATGACACAATGTAGATTGTGTTCTTGTTACATAGTAATAATGTATTCCAGTCAGGTGCGTCAATTAAACAGCATACAGAGAGGCAAAAATCAATATATGGAATGTCCACCGAGGTTTTTTGGATGCTCAAATATTTTCTATTGTAATGATCCATAGGATGAAATAAAACATATAGTGCTACCAAACATATTGTGGTTAAAACAAAAACAACAACAACAATGATAACCTCAGAGCAAAAACATAAACTGTATCCTATTATTGGGGCAGGATAATTCATCAGAGGATCATTCATGTTCCAGCTGGGCTATGAACACACAGACCAATTAAACAGTTCAGTATATACTCTAATGACAGGCTTTATTAAATATGTAAATTAATTAAACAGTTTCCTTTGTTGTTTAAACAGTAAACAACAAAGGAAAATGTCAAAGGTTAAATGTTAAAGCACATAATAATAGTCTGGGCCAAAACAAAAGTCTTTTGATTGCCCTACAGGAATCTTATCTAAAGTAATCCTTTCATCTGGAGAAAGCTGCTCAAAGATAATACACGTCCAAATGTTTGTTAGGACTCTCACTGTAAATGTCAAGCAGAAGAGAGCCATAACGTTATAGACCATTTTACTGTGCACAATTCTACCACTGAATGTCCCTCGAACAAATTGCCCAGAATTTCCCAGGTTTGACACTGCAATCAGTCTCCATCCTATGCCCTGAAATGTCTTCAAAATCCAAGTTTTCTGAAAAATGTGGCAGCGGACGGACCCCCATCTCGAAATATTTTGTTCCAGGGACCCCAGAAGCAAAGATTTGAGTTAAAAATGTTCGCTTAAAAAAATAATGTGTAATTATAAATTTAAAGAATTTGCACAAATTATCCAGATTTTATGAAAATATCAGATCTATAAGCTCATTACACGCTTTGAGCCTCTATATCTGTTAGATTTTTAATAGCTAGAATCTAAAATGGTGCTTTCCTGGTTTGGGCCTAAATTGTACAACGGCTTGCGTTGATCACTTCTGCTCAATCCAGATTTATATCCTCAGCCGGATCTCCCCTCTGTGAGTGAGTATACTCTGCTTTGTGGCTTATAGCAATGGATTACTGGTCACCTCAGTGCAGAAAGCCAACACCTCACAGTCACACTATGGCTGTTTTCAGGCCACTGAGCACAAAACATGAAAGGGACGTCTCCTTTGGATTGAACTAGATAGATAGCTCTCTGGCAATATCGGGGCTGTGAAGAGAGAGAAACCAATACAACACAACACAACACAACACAACAGCTATACTGCTAGTAGTAGTAGTATACCCACAGGTATCGTATTCTGTCTGTCTGTCTGTCTGTCTGTACATATATTAGGAGTTATTATTGGGATAGTACATCACTGACTCTCACAAGGTCACTTCCCCTTACCAAGGGAATAAATCTGAATGTAAGTCGTCCACTACAATGGAAAAATGATGAAATACTGCGCTGGACATTGATGTGAGGCTTTGAGAAAATGGCTGTCATGGATTATTTATGAGCTTTTTTGGATGCAAAGGTTTTGCTGCTTTATGCATTTTTTTGAAACTCAGCAGTTGATCTGAGTGTCAAAGCATAGAACCAGCTGGGAATGTGGGATATGCTTTTTCCCCCTTGACACAATACTAATGGGTCGACCAACTAACCCATGCTTAGCCAGCAGAATGAAGTTACCCTAGTCTGTTTGCTGGTGGAGGCTGTATGCAAACACTCAATGTTTTTATTTTAATCCTAAATTTACTTGTGCAGGTGGGATCTTTTATAAGATCCACAGTGATTTACTTGATCTAAATCTCAATAGTTTTCTGTGTTTTATAAGTATTTTGCCCAAGGCTTGCTTATTTGAGTCGAGTGAAAAGAAGTTAAAGGAAATTGAGCCAGAGCTGTCAGCAAGCATACATTATACCTGATCCAGATCAGTCTTTAGAACACCGTACACTGAATAATAATGAGCTGTTTGAAAGTGGTCCATATAACCCGTTACTGTAGAAAATATTCAGAGCAATCTTCTTTTTAAAATAAACCTTATAGTATGGCATATCCACGGGGGAACTTTGATTTAAAAACATGCTGTACCAACACATTACGGTATGCTTGTAGCCATGACGCTTTGGTGTATGGTGCGGCCCCTGGTGCTATTTATACTGCAGGTGAATTGATACCAATTGATGAGCAGGTGTGTCAATTAAAGGAGGGCAACTTGCAAGGCTGGACTGGGACAACAATTTGGTCGTAGCATTTGATACCTTAACTGAGCCTTTTTTTCCCTCTTCTTCCCCTTTTGGACACTTTGAAAATGTATAAATTACATTACAGTACGGCCCTACATGATGCTTCTGCACATTTCCTTTCAGCATTACATTTCTGAATCAATTCATTAACAGACCTCAAACAGTGGGTCGGGACCCATTGTTATGGGTCCCTTTATTTTTTGATTCCTGTTTTTTATAAAACTTTATTTAATTAGACATTGTATAATCGGTCTCAGATCTTAATCGGTTAACGTCATGTTTTGCCATTTCTCACTCAATGGCAAACTATGTCAGGTCATTGACCATATGCAGACCGCGTCCAGCCAGCAAGGTGGTAACTATATATGTGCAATTTCCCATTGACAGCCCATTCATCCAAACAGAAAAGTCCTGTCTCCATCCATCCATCCATCTTCAACCGCTTATCCGTAGTCGTGTCGCGGGGCAACATCTCCACCAGAGTGCTCCAGACTTCCCTTTCCAGAGCAACATTAGTGACTTCCTCCTGGGGGATCCCGAGACGTTCCAAGGCCAGTGAGTCGATGTGTTTTCTCCAACTGTGCCTTGGTCTGCCCTGGGGTCTCCTCCCAGTGGGACGTGCCTCGAGGACCTCCCTAGGGAGACGCCCGAGAGGCATCCTAACCAGATGCCCGAACCACCTAAGCTGGCTCCTTAGGGTTAGGGTTAGGGTTAGGGTTGGTGAGTTTGACGTTTAGGACTTTTCTGTTTGGATGAATGGGCTGTCAATGGGAAATTGCACCTAGTTACCATCTTGCTGGCAAGATGGACGCAATTGAGGACGGCATATAGTCAATTGAGTAACGTTAATACAGTAGCTGTAAAACAGTGTTAAAGTGCAAGAAAAAGATGGAGGCGGTGTGAGGGGATTAGCGTTTCCATATGGCCTGATTTATTTTTATTCTTGTCTGTCTTGTTTCTCTTTCATTGCTCTACAGTTACTTTTATTAAGATTTATTTTGGGTCTTTTATGCCTTTATTGATAGGACATTAGACTGACAGGAAATAGGGAGAGGTTGCCGGACCGCTACCCTAGCCGTCTGGGTCATTTAACGTTCTTTTAACAGCATACTGGTTTTAAATGCCTGCTGACAGTAATATGACGGCCGAGCTACACAGAGCGCGTACAGCGCGTTTGAAATGATACAATGTATGTCAATGATAGCGGCTACACCAGATAGCGCGGGCCACGGATACGCATGCTAAAGAAAATCGGATTGGTTATATTTTTTTTACGTGCGTATGCCCCCATGCTCGCGTATATTGTCTCCCAAAGTGTATTTCCCATTGGGGTACTCAATGTACTCAATTCATCAACATACAAAATGTGGATATCTATAAAATATGAAGGATCCCAATGGAAACAAAAAAAGAAACCTGCACACTCATCTGCTCCAATACAATTTATTAAATATAGCAGTTTTGGTTGTTATAACTCATATTCACTACGAAGAGCCACACTTTATGCACCCACTCACTGGTAAATATGTTTATATCAAGTTAGTTGGCTCTATAACATGCACAACCAAAAAAAAGGCTTTAAAGACACACATTTCTGATCACAGAAGAAGCATCCGCAACCAAGATCAAAAGAGCCCCGTTGCACTTCATGTCCGCTAAACATAATGTGCATGGCATCTCTCAGATATCGGGGGATTGAACATGTAGAATGCCCTAGATGAGGAGGAGATCTCAATAGATACAATAGATACTGCTACAGCATTAATGTCCATTTGTGCTTTTTTCCACTGTTGTGGATATGTTAAATGTTGAACACTGTATATATATATTATTATTTGACCTGATTACCATGTTGCCACTGATTGATAACGTGGCCTGTAGTGGGTGAGAGACTCACATTTCAGGTTTGACCAGATGAAGAGCCTTGGCTCGAAACATCGTTAATAAGTTATATTGGAGCAGATGAGTGTGCAGGTTTATTCTTCTTTTTCTGATGTCACTTTCCAACCCAGCACCTCAACTAAGTGATGTGTGTATTCTATTAGTTTTCCCCAATGGAAAAAAGGCACAGGCTTTCTTGGGGTTTAAATCCTCAGACCTTAAGCCTATATTGAACTGTACTTTCATGTGCTTATTTCTGCAAACTGTTAATAAAGTAGCCTATTTGGCTGGCGTAGCCGTCTGGGAACCTTGGCTGGTAATCCAGTCTGGCAGTGTGCCCGACGGCCTTTACATTTCAGCCTACTGTCACTCTTAGCAGAGGCACTTTACGATGAATGTATGAAATTTGGCACACAGTTAGAGCATGCCATAAGGAACATTTTTGGCTATAGGGCCATCGCAGATTTGTCCAGTGGTGACCTTGGCAGCCATTTTCCCAAATGGCCACCATCTGCTGTTATTTTACAAATTCAGCTTCTAGACTACCTAGGATCTTCATTCTGGTGACTAATCCTACATTTTCAAGGATGAGCAATACAGTGGTACTATTTAGATTTGAACTGTGACCATGGCAGCCATTTATTCAAAATGGCCGCAGTACATTTCAGGAGATAGGCTTTCTGACCTTTGACTCGTCCCTTTCAGGCACAGTGTTTGACTTCACTGGCCACTGCAGGGAACTGTGGAGGAGAAACTTTGGTCTCTTGACACCCGATTAGGTTCAGGGTTTTTTGGTGGAGACTTGCCTCTCATGACATCGTTGCTGCGGCAGTTGATCTCCTTACTGCGAGCGGTGGCACACTCTGGGTCTCTGGGGCATTGTATCTTGGTGGCCTCCTGCCAGTGTTTCTCCACACTTCTCATGAGCTCTGTGCTCTGGGGTTATGTTATAGTCAATATACATTGTCTTGACTTTGCTTTCCAGAGCCCAGTCTTGTGCAGATTGCTGCTGGCCCACCTGTAGGCCCCAACCTCACTTGCTCGGTTTGGGATGATTAGGTGGGGTGGTCTGCCCCAATCAGGATGAGGTGTTTGACCCTTTCAAACTGTTGTAGCTGCATTCTGGCCAAGTGTCTGTATTTTACATGGCTTTGGCTGACATGTTGAGGACACAGAGAACGACACTGTCTTTCCACTGCAGAAGCATTGTGCGTTCTGACCCATCATCGAGAAGGGCATAAGTGTCGAGGGAACGGCCACCTTGGCGTAATATAACTCTACCTACTTTGAGTAGGACTCTTTTCCGGTCAACTGGCTTATCAAGGTAGGGCACCTCAGCAGTGGTGTTCACCAGACAGGTCTCATCTCTGGGTGTCTCTCTGAGTCTCGCTGTTCACCTCAAGCAGGACTTCAAGGTGTTACCTTTGCACAGGCTATACATGGCTTCCAGAGATCTCACTGGCCAGCTAGGTGAGATCTACCACAGCGCCAGCACTACTTCTGTCTATCGTCAACAGCTCCAACCACTTTTAAAGAAACCCAACCTTGACCCGTCCCTTCCTATTAACTACAGACCCATATCCAAACTTCCTTTTATTGCTAAGATTTTAGAGAAAGTGGTATGCGAGCAGTTACTTTTAACAGTGGAAAATAACACCATTTTTAAATTCCAATCAGGTTTTCGCCCAAAGCACTCGACTGAAACAGCACTACTCCGGGTCTCAAATGACATATTAATGCGTGCTGACTCTGGGGAGTGTTCGGTCCTGTTGCTCCTAGATCTAACCGCCGCGTTCGACACAATAGATCACTCGATTTTAATCAGTAGGCTTGAGAAATGGGTAGGTCTATGGGGGACTGCGCTCCAGTGGTTTGCCTCCTATCTGTCCAATAGAAGTGTCGGGGTCTCCATCAACAACCATGTCTCCGCCTCTGCTTAGTTAAGTTGTGGCCCAAGGTTCGATTCTTGGCCCGGTTTTATTCTCCCTATATATGTTACCTCTTGGTGTTTTAATCAGTCGTTTTAATCAAGTCTCGTATCACTGTTATGCTGATGACACCCAGCTGTATTTTTCTTTTAAATAAATAAATAAAAGTAAGCTGTCTATTTTAAAAGAGTGTCTAAATTCCATCAAGGAATGGATGGCACAGAATGGATGGCACAGAATTTTCTACAATTAAACCCTGATAAGACAGAAATCCTGATCATAGGACCTGAGACATCCAGGCTGAAATACAGCAGTCTATGGCTATAACGGCCAATTATACAAAGACATCGAAGAACTTAGGGGTTATTTTTTATCACCAATTTAACTTCGAACCACATGTTAAAAAGGTTGTTGTGTTTCTTTCAACTGAGAAACATCTCAAAGATCAAATGTTTATTAACACCACAGGATCTCGAAAAACGTATCCATGCTTTTATTTCGTCCCGTTTGGATTATTGTAATTCATTGTTCACTACCCTGAGTGGTGCCTCAATACACCGTCTTCAGCTTGTGCAGAATGCCGCTGCTAGACTACTAACGAATACACACAGAAGGTCACATATTATACCTGTGCTCGCTGCCTTACACTGGCTACCAATAGACTCCAGAATTGTTTTAAAAATTGTATTAATTACTTATAAATCCCTCTTTGGGCTGGGTCCATTATATTTAACGGAGTTACTCCACCCTAAGGTATATACAAGACCACTTAGGTCTTCTGATAAAGGCCTTCTTGTTATCCCTATATACACACTGACAGTTGCCAATAGATGATATTGATGGAGATTATATGAATAATATATATAGAGATTATATAGAGCCGACGGGCTCTGTCTTCCCGCACACATCTGCGCTCGCCAACAGATCTGATGTAGCCAGGAGCATTTTGCACGCGCATTATTTTCATGGACTGCGCGCACGTCAAATGCATACGCACTCGGTGTAGCTCGGCCGTAATGTGTTTTATCACACGCGTTTTGGGAATTCTGGGGTAACGTTTTGTTATTTTTCCCTGGGCACCATATTGCCTTGCGCTGGCCCTGGCATCCTTTTACAGTATTCATGATATGGGATATAGCTCATGTAGCTGCATGCATATGTGCCTATGATTTGATGCATTTGGGTGAACCCGCACAGCGCTGGTCTGCAGTTTCTGCCTGTGCTGTGCTCAATCAGAGAGGACACTGGGACTGGTGCTGCCTGCGTGGCCATGATCGAGTACTTACTGTATCTCCGACCCTTGGTTTCGGTTAGCCAGGCATGACCAAACCTCTACGGGGATAACACCTGATATGCGTCATTTCAAATTAATGGTTAATTGAACTGTTAGACATGCAGTCTCCCATGGATCCACACATGCAAAACAGCTACATACTAATTCCTACACGGGTTGTGCTTATAACCACGGCCCCGGGCAAGTTAAGTTTACTGAGGTTAAGGTTAGGTTTCTGGTTGAAGGACTTCAGTGTTTTGTACCATACTATTGTATGTATAAGTACAGAACAAAGAATGTTTTTGCTTTCGCCATCTTTGTTGAAGAGTCTGGGCAATTAAGATTTAGTCTTACTAGAAACACTAACAGTTTCTAAATCTTATATTTAGATTTAGTCTGGTTTAATAATCTAGTCACCTCTGGGGTGAGGTTACTGAAGGTCAATGCTTAAAGTGTGATTGCCTTTGAGGGGATTAAGTCCGCCCATCAAGCGTCAACCTCAGACCATGAGATCCTGGTCTGATTTTGAATCTAAATGGCTTTGTGTTTGTGCTATTGTCCTGGCTCTGCTCTAATTGAGTGCAATTTATGGGTTAGGATTCAATGGTTTGTTTACTCCCCTGTTTCCCCTAAAAGATTAGTATTGTTTAGGCCCTGTGGAAATGTGGTGTTTAATTTCAAAATCCACTGCTTCTCAGCAAATCTCCTTCCCCCTCTGTCCAAGTTTGGTTGGATTCTAATCCACAAACTTCCAAGGCACCAATTCCATGTGTCAAGAAATGCTGTACAATTAATAATGTTTCTTTTGCATTATTTATATTATATCTGTTGGTTTAGTCTATCTGCTATTGTGTTCCTAGTTTCACCCACATATTGTAGGTTGCACTTGTTACATGCAATTAGATAAACACAGTTACACAGTTACGTCGACTGCACAACCCGTGTAGGCTTGTATGTCGCTGCAAAACAAACCACTATAAGGAACATCAATCAAACTATTTAATGTGTAAATGTATTTCACATGTTCAAATGGTTAGGCTGGGTGTAATTTGTAAATTAGAACAGAGGGGGATATCTTTGAAATATTGTATTCATCAAAACAAGCCTATATTATGTGTAGTGCATGACTAGTACTTCTGACTGAATTAACTGCTTTTATCTCTGTATTTCAGAGGTACATATTGTAGTGAATTTCAGTCTCTCTTTATAGTTAATCAAGTGGGACACTTTCAGTCTCTATTGGATCATACCACTGACAGTGAAAATCAGTTTTTATAGCCGCTTGCACGTTGTGCCGTAGGCTGTTACTGCATTGAGACTTGGTGGGAAATCAATGCACCCCTAAGATTCCCTAGGGTAAATTGTACAATGTATTACATCTTTTTCATCAATTCAATTTACTTTATACCCTCCCGGTGAAACTCCTCACTGTCAGGTGAGAAGAAGCGGCTGGCGAGCGACAACGCCATGTGTATCGGAGACACGTGCTTGCTTGGGGGGGGGGGGGGGGGGGGGGATTTAAGTGGAGCGCATATTACACGCTGAGAGAAAGAGGGAGAGAGAGAGAGACACACACAGACAGACAGACATACAGCAAGAGGAGGGGGCGAGAGAGTCCGCTACGTGGCATGATAAAAGCGATCTGATAATTGTTTTTCTTTCTTAGTTAATGACCCTGTTGCTATTGGCCGTTATTTTGTTATTTTTCCCTGGGCCGGCACATTGACTTGTGCCGGCCTTCTTCTTCCACGGTCTTCGCTTCCTAACCTTATTTAATTAACCTTGGTTGCCAGGATCTCTTCTTCTACTGTGGTATTTTGCGCATTTGACTGGCCTCACGATCCCGCCTAGTGTAACGGGAGGGAATGTGTTAATGACAGATTTACAGTAAGTTGACAGGAAATGGGGAGAGAGATGGGGTGGCACGCAGCAAAGGTTGTGGGATCGGGAGTCGAACCTGCTGCGACACTGTCAGACTGGATTACCAGTATAGGTGCCCAGACGGCTACACCAGCCGCCCAGGCTGTGTTCCTTTCTTTCGACCGTGCCATAATATGATTTAATGCAGCAATGCTGGCCGGTTCTTCAGACCTGATTTTAAACCTGATCTAGGCCTGATGGGATGGGAGTCTGACATCAGATGGTGATGAAAAGTATTGATTAGATATCGATGCTTTGCTGAAGAGGCATCTCCTTTTGAATGTATGACTCCCAATATTTTATTGTATTTCTCCCCTCACTTTTTCTCTTGCTTAATGTCTTACCTTCCTTGCCTCCCTTTCTTATTATCCCCTTTTTCCCCCATCTTTTTCCCCCCATCTTTCCCCCCCCATCTTTTTCCCCCCATTGTTTTTTGCATAACCTTCCAGTTACTGTAGGTCGGGCACCAATTATTTTTGCAAAAGTCATTATGGATTCTATAACTAGTGTCTATTCTAAACTAATAAAGTCTTGAACTGGTAGCATACATATTTGCCGTGGTGCTGTACTCTTTGCGGCTGACATTGTCTAAATATCTTGTTGTTGGGCCTAGTGCTTCTCAGATGGTATACTGTATGTGAATGTATCTAGTGTATGTCTACCCTACAGTACTGCAGATCAATCACAGCTCATGTCACTACGTGTACGGCATCACAAACCGAACAGACAAAAATGACAGGCAGAGTTCTCCAATAAGACTATTCTTTTTTTTTTGTGTGGCTTTTGCCTTTATTTTACATTTTTTATGGAGGGACAGACAGTAGGCTGACAGGAAATGGGGAGTGAGATGGGGGGGTGACATGCAATAAAGGCCATCGGGATCGGGAGTCGAGCCCACGGCACACTGCCAGACTGGATTAACAGCCAAGGTGCCTGGACCGCTGAGCCATGGCCCAGGCCAATAAGACTATTCTGAGGCCTCTTCTGTTAAACAGATTATGAAAAATGTACATAACCATAACAAAGGGACTATGGTCCAAGCTCATTGAATAAATCAACGTTCAGATGTGCCAGAAGTTTCTTCCATTAAAAGTCAAAACTGAGGTAATAAGGAATGATTCAAAGTCAGTACCCAGCTCCAATCGGTAATGTTAAAAACCACAACCCAAGCCAGACATATTTGTGTAGTCATGGACTTCATACCCAATCTATGCTTCTGGGGGGGGGGGTCCCTGGAACTACATATTTTCAGATGGGGGTCGGCGGCCAATTACATATAATTTTTGGGGTCCTTGACATGAATATCTCAGCCAACCAAGGCTACCAAAATGAGTCGAAAGGAGATGAGTTCTGGGGGGGAGCATGTGGATCAACCTAACCAGTTTATTTTGGGAGGTCTGCAATTTATTTTTAAGAATCATAGGGATGTCATTATACCATGACGTGCAGGCATAATCAAAGTGACACTGAATGAAACATATGTTGGTGTGCTGATTTTGTTTAAAATGAGTAATCAGAATCAAGACATCTTGACAAGATGTCATCTTGAATGAGATTAAAAACTGAATAGTGCTGTAATCAAAATCAGCTGTTTTGGAGGAAAGTTTAGCTATGGGAATCAAACGGGTGAACGTCATCACGGCATTGTGATTTGTGCATATAGTCATTCACAATCTACAAACAGTTGACTATAGATAGCTTGATAGATTGGACAGGGAGGCCACACTGTTGTTGTTTTGTCTGTCCTATTTACCCTACTTTTTCTCCAGTGGTTGTCAGCTTGAATAACACTGCATCACACTGCTAACCAAACAGTTCCTTTAGTGAAACTGCTAGCCTGACCAGCCTTGTGTCAGCCTTTATTTCCGTTTTTAGCACTGAAACAGAACAAGAGGTATATAGGCTGAATTCACATGTTTGAGGATCTATAGTAGCTGGGAGGGAATTCGGCGAAAATCATCAAGATTGTGCACTTGGTGACAAGTTTTTGATTAATTGATTAATTAATTAATTTATCTACAAGCTCCGACACTAGTTTTTATCATCCTATCCTTGTTTTTGTCACGTCGCGCGCCAATGTTATTTGACCAAGAGATTCTTAGAACTTAGATTAGGCTACTTAGAACAGTTTTAACCTGAATTATCCAATATTGGATTCATTGCAAACAGACCACTAGGCTCCCGGCAGCCATCGTGGACATCATCTTGAAAATGATGCCTTTCCTGAACTTAGATTTTCCTAACTTTTTGTACGTTATTTAGCATACCCAATAGTAACAGAATCCATTGAAAAATCTCTTCTATCAATTATTTGGGGTTTCAACCACATACTGATTTATCTAATATTGGATTCATTGCAAACAGACCACTAGGGGGCGAGTTGTAAACATGCTCATACCTAACACCAGTGTTGGGAAAGTTCACTTTCTACATGAACTAGTTCAGTTCGCAGTTCACAAACAGTTTGACTGTGGAATTAATTAATCGCAATGCCCTAGATTTCACTAACCTTTGGAGAACCACTGCGCCGATATCGTCGTTCCTTTTAACAAAAATCTGCTTTAAAATGGTGTTGAAAAATAATCCAAAGTGGCGATCAACAACAACAGAGCGGAGGAGGAACGCGCCAGCTGCGCGCCACTGTCGCCATTGGAATGCATTGGGCCTCAATTTCCCAGATTTTTTTGCGGTGACGTCATCAGAATGCGTCACCTATCCCACTCTGTCCGATGGAAACCCTGTAAGTCTTAAAATATATTTCAAACGCAAATTACGAAAACGTAAATCGTGTAACTCGTTATTGGGAGGGAAGCTGTTCTACAATCAATTAACACCATGAACGCCCGGGGGTATTTAGGACCATTAAATCAGAGCGCCCAGCGATTTGCAGCAACGGAGCACATTTACGTAGCGATGCACCAGGCGCCATCTCGGATGTAGCTGAAGTATAGGTAGATGTAGCCAAAACACCCCCGAGGCGATCGACAACAACGGGAGGTATGATTAATTCTAACGCGACTAGCGACGGGACCGCGATGGCCCGTCTAAAACATAATCTTTGATTTAGAATTGGACGGATTGATTTAGATCATGTTTTAAGATTTTCGCTAAAATGGGGGGGAACATTTTGGATGACGTCCCAACCGGAAATGACATAGAATGTTGCCCAACAGGCGCTCCCAGCCTGTGGAGCGATGCGCTCGCCCATATCCATATAGAACCACAGACTTTATTCCTATTGGGAATAAAGTCAAACCTTTAAAAAAATCACGTTGTGATTAATAAAGTGACAACTTTTACAATATGTCCATTACCATTATCCAAATTAATTCCTTATTATTTTTGTTACATTTTGGAAAAATAGCCCTTTTGCAATGTTAAATGCCACCGAATCCTTAATCTTTTTCCCACTTTGCTTCAGTCTTTATGGGCCAACTTGTGAAAGCTGTATGCTTTTATTGGGAAGGCAAAAGATTCTGAACGTTCTCAGTTCTCACAGCCTGCATATCTGCGTGTGCTGAAAATAGCTGATCTACAAGCTCACAACGTGTCGCGGACGTAACGCGTTGCTATTTTCAGCATGGAACAGGTCATACGACGAAGAATAAATCAGGCTTCACTGTGCTTCACTGTCACTGTGGGACCCTGGGAGACAGAGTACTCCTCGACGCAAAAATAACAAGCTATTGGAGCTATTTTTCGTGGCACATTATGCTTAATCAAACAACAAGTTCACCTCAGTGTTTTGGGTCAGGCGTCGGGACATGTTCTGTGTCTGCTGTCTGCGTGCATGACTGGATCATCATCCAGTTACAGATGCGGGCTGCACGCTCCAGTGAAATTGGATGGCTGAGAAAGATTAGTTTATTTGGTGTCGGATATGGGCTTATTGGTGGGTTTTCCGCTAGATATTAAGGCCTGTTTAGGGTAATTTTTAGCTGGGGTTTCGCCTGGAAGGTTCTATGGAAACACTTACTCTTGAACGAAGTTGAACTGTGAGAAAGTGACGTTCACACACCCCAGAAATGAACGCATTCACATTCACAATACCGTTCATCAAGTACGTAAAATATGACGTGTTCAGGGACAAAACTGCCTAAGACCATTTAAGGGATACATATTTACTAGTTATGAATATTAATAGTCCAACACCATAATGTCCGAATTAAGACGCAGCAACATTGCTGCTTTAGAATAGAATTAACTAAGGTGGATACTCTAAAACCATTTCGGCATACAAAGCCGTAAATTATTGAGATAAGCTTTGAATTAGAAGCTCGTAAATCGTCTGGACTCCGGAGGAGACCTTTGTGGGGAGAATTGGAAGAATGTAATCGAGTAAAAGTACTCAAGTCAGAATGTACCTATTGTACTGGTATGTGAAGCCTTTTAAACCAAATAACTATTAAACTTTATCTTTAATGTTATAATGTTAAACTTATAAAACTGTAATCCTATATTAATAAACCTTTTAAGGATAAATACTTTAGAGGAAAAACTACAATACTTAAGGCGTAAAAGAGTAAAAGTATCACCTTACAGCAGGAAAAAGGCAAGAACCAAGACACGACACAAAGAAGTCCACACCAGCGCGTATACGTTTCAAAGGATTATAATGACCATAATATTTTCTGGGGAGTCGGAATAGAACGTCCAAATACAGCGTCGAAAAAGTTCTCACCCGGAACAAATGTCCCGGACCATATTATATACTGTTATGAAAACAAAACAAACTCTGACATAGGAAGTCATGCATTTTGGGTTCAGAGGTTAATCAAAAAGTGAATAAGGCGACACCTATTGCTGGGAGGTTCACTATGGGAGACGTGGCATTTTACTCTTCCGGTAAAATCCAGGAAGTGTGACCGATGAGGATCGTAGTTCTTTAAGTAAATGTAGTTCCCAACCCAAGTCAATGACAACCAGCTAAGTTAGTAGGAGACAGATTGTCTCAACTTGTCTGCTCTGGGCGCATAGAGGCCAAGGCCAAAAAACATGTTGTCACCGACACGCTGGGTGTTTTGGCAAACAGGAGAAAACAATCCTTTAACTACATGCTGGGGCTAGGGCAGAAGTGAGATGAAACTTAGTGGAACAGGGTGACATGAAAAATAAGTCATAGGGCAATATGGTTTAAGAGTGAACAACAAGTGAACAACGGTTTAAGAGTGAATATTGTTGTACAGTAGCTCAATCTGGAACTTGGTTTTACTTGCAGGGCAGAGCTCTATACTGGCTAATAACTGGCCTAATAAAAGGATGTCCAGTAAGGATGCTATCTACGTTTATTAACGTAGCTAGGCTATCGGTACCTAAAGGTGCTAACTATGCGTATGTTCGTAGACAACCGTATACTCCATATATGAAAGCGGTGACCGTCACTTTACCTTTTAGCATTGCTCCGGTTAGTATGGAGAGGCTCCTTCCCCACCAGCTATGGGATTTTTAAATCCAGCTCCATTGAGCCTCCATTATAACAGGATTTTCAAAGCGCTGTATCTCAAAAGGTTTGAGCGCTGTCCATGGTGAGTCGTTGCGCATCCCGGCGATCGCAAATCATTTGTGAGTTTGTATCGCATCGCTGAGCACATGTAACTGGTTGTAATGATAGCTAAGGGGTCTGAGCTAATGTGACTGATCACTGTGCTCATAACAAAAGCCCCCACCTCCCTTAATAACCAGGAATACAAACAAGGACGTAGAGTTAGAGCGGACGGGTGGCATTCCTTAGGTGTGCCACCTAGCGGCAGCAATAAAGTAAGGAAGTCACACTTGGTCTAGTGAGAACAATATAGGTTATTTTATTTTTTTACTGAAGAGAACAGAACATCAGATACCAGAGATGGACAAGGACAGAGATAAGTAGGGACAGTACCGGATTCCATTCAATTAAATTCTTATAGATACATTTTAAGATTACATGCCGCCATCTGGTGGCTAAACTACATTGTTTTGACAGCTGTGAACTCGTTTGTTGAACCAGAAGTGATTGTGTGATAACTACGGATGTGCCGATGAGACATTTTGGCCGATATCGATATCTGATATAATTAATTGCTGTTATGGCCGATAAACGATATTACCGATGTCGATATGATCTCATTCTGTATTGAAAAATTATAATAATTTTGTCCATTCTGAAAAAATACATGTAAAAGGCTATCTGCACTGCAGGCTTCTAGGCAAGTCAGATTGAACTGAAATACCTTTTATATTTAATATTGTGGGCTTGTAGATCTGTTCAAGCTGTTACTTTGGGCTTGTTTATCTGTAAAGACAGACCGATTGATTAGACCAGTTAATTAATCGGTCTGATTGATTAATCAAACCGATGCCGATTAATCTAAAAACAACTAAAATCGGCCGATACCGATGTGTTTGCCGATTAATCTCCCATCACTAGTGATAACACTTAGCTTCAGTCTGTGCCATCTACTCTCAGTGTAAAGAATGGTTTTGTACTCGCGAGGTCGAATTCAAGTTTTATTAGCTCAATCTTAGCCATAAATGCTTTAGATTGCGTGCACGTACGTGGAGATTTTGGATATTCGATGATGTCACACCATGGGTGCCAGCGGAGGCAAAAAAAAGCTAACAGACGGTAAATAAAATACTATTAATTCTGGATTAAATTACTTTAAAGAAACCTGAGATTTCTCAGGTTTGGCAAAGGAGGATATATAAGGTTCAAACCCGAGAAATCGCGGGTCTGGCAAATATTGTTTTGGCCTGTTTGTTCACACTACAGGAACTTCAATTGTGTTGACAGTTTATAAGTCAAGGTCTGTCCCCTTGCCTTGACTCGGTTTTCATATCATCGGTTGGATTGGATTACATTTTTTGTGTGAGATGAGACTTCTGGCTGTCTGAGTTGAATACTTTTTCATTTTTCCTCCCATCTTCAATTGATTTTCAGTTATAACCCAGAGAGATCAATCGGTCTGTCATCGTGTACAGTATTTGGGTGAGGAACTTTGGTGTAGAGCTCTTTTGTCATCGAGGAAGCTGTAGCTGTCTACCTATGTTACTCTCTCTCTCTCTCTCTCTCTCTCTCCCTTTCTCTCTAATGCACCGTTTAATGAGTAAAGGTCAGTGTGTTTGCTCTCTCTCACTGTGCTGTCAATGGTCATGTCTGTTAGCAAAGCGCTTATTAGCTTTGGCCTTTAGCTTCTGCCCTCGAGCTGAGACACCAACACATTGACACAAGTATTCATCCGGGGTGAAAATGTCAGTGTAAAAGGTGCAATGTGTTCCATATGAGCTGAGGAAAAAGCATTGAGCCTCCACAGTGCAATATGAATGTTTGTAAATGTTACAGGGTAAACCGACATGTATTAACCTAAGCATTAATAAGCTTTGAGCTTTGGCCTATGCCTTTTCGACCAACCAAAAAAAGAAATGTTTGATGTAATGTAATGTTACATGTAATGATTTGTTACTGTTGATGATGATCGAAATAAACTAAACTCTCCCTCTGTGCGTGTGTGTGTGTGTGTGTGTGTGTGTGTGTGTGTGTGTGTGTGTGTGTGTGTGTGTGTGTGTGTGTGTGTGTGTGTGTGTGTGTGTGTGTGTGTGTGTGTGTGTGTGTGTGTGTGTGTGTGTGTGTGTGTGTGTGTGTGTGGTAGGTACACTACAGCATGTGTCTGTGTGCTGTGCATGAATGGTTGTCACCTCTGTAGGGAAATTGGCAGCAGTCCCCTCCTTTAGAATCAGTCCATCTGGCACTTAGGCAAAGCGCCGGCCTGACTCAGCACTTTCTAACACACACAGACAGAAACCTACCCAAACGCACGCACAGACCCCCTCACCTTCTCAGTATTCAAAGTGTCATTGTGGTGTAACAGCCCATTCCATCACCTCAGATGTTTCTTCCTAATCAGGCTCTGCCACCACCGGCCTAATGCCACGCACGCACACACACATACGCGCACACAGACACACACAGTCACACAAACGCACACACGCATGCAGTTAAATGTAATGTATATCTCTCTTTCTGCACACACCATCCTGCTAGCCCTCCCTTCCAATTCGACCCCACCTACAGTAAGCACCTGCTCCTTCCTCCATCCATCTACACTGACTCTTTCAGTGCTATATGGCTTTACTGCTCTGTAGCCAGTCTGATGTGATGTGATTACGATTAAACAGATCCAGAGACCTGCTGACCCTAGTCTCACGCAGAGAAACTACACAGATGGCGTGAAATCTTTTCTACCATCTATCCCAGGGAATTGAAATGTGTTCTGTCTCTGATGGGGCTGCTTTTTTAGCTGTTAGTGGCAGCAGCTCATCTCAATAGACATTTCACGATCAATGTCACTCTGGTCGGTTCAATACGAATAATTTGATTTCACTCAAGTGATGAAGGTCACGAACAGAAAGTTGTTCCGTGTAAGGTAGAAGAAAAGTTGTAAACCCCCACCCCCCCCTAACCACTCACTTCCAAACTTTGTTCCATGCCAACCTATAGGCAGATTAAAGTGTAATGAATCACTCTTGGATCCTTCCTGACTCCCTGCCTTTCTTTCTTAACCTTCCTCACTCCAACCTGCTCTCCTCTTCCTGTCCAGTGTTCTCCTCCTTGCTCCATCACACATAATGGACCATATGCAGACCGTGACTATCTTACCACATACTGTAGGTTAACAAGGTGCAATTTACCATTGACATCCAAACAGAAAAGTCCTATCTGATTGTATTAAACAACATCAAACTCGCCAACATTGTAGCTGTACGAAAAGCTTGAATTATCCTCTTTCTATCTGAGGATGTGTTTGGTTCATAAAAATCCACTGTAGACATGTTATGAGCTACTTTCTTTCCTTGCAGGTGATTATTTAGTGTTGCAGTTTGGAAGTGCTCGTTAGATATCACTCAACTGCCCTGCGTACCACCTGCACATAATGCAGGAGGCAGCAGGACGTTGCTTTACTGAAAACGAGTGCTTCCAAACTATGATTGCAAGATGGCTGCAGTCTGCAAATGGTCATTGGCACATTCTAAACACTGGTGGGAAGTAACTAAATACATTTAATTATTAAGTACTGCACTTTACTTACTATTTCTAATTTCCAATACTTTTACTTCTACTCCACTGAATCTCACAATGCGTCGCGATGTGACGCATTGTGAGTTTAAATACATCTGCTATTTTCTAAGGATTTTTCTACATTTGACAACTTGAAATGCGACATTCTGCACAATACTTTTGGTACTTTAAGTACATTTTGATGCCAATACTTTTGTACTTTTGTGCATTTTCAATTCCGGACTTTTACTAAGTATTTTTTATATTGCAGTATTGACACTTTTTCTTAATTGTTTCAGGATCAGTTTCATCCCCGCTGTAGCTCCCTGCACACTATGGCCCTCATTTATCAATTGAGTGTAAAATCTGCCCAAAATTCGAGCGTCGGTTTTGTAGTACACTCACGTCGCCACGGCATTTATAAAGTGATCGCAAACAGCTGATCCTTCCTTAATTTCATTCCTAGCAGTGATAAATGTGACGGCTGAAATCAATCTGGCACGCCCTATGAAATCAAGCCTCGCCCTCGTTTTTGCGACATGAACAACTGCAATACGACCACACAATGTATGGAAACCATGGTTACATGATGGAAAAAGCCAATAAAAAAGTTTCCCCCGCTTGCCTTGCTGCCCGCCGCACCCTCTCATACACAGTACATACACACACACAGACGCACGCACGCACACACACGCAACTTGCAAGCCCAACTGGTGTGTTGTATCTTAAATAAATAAAGAACGAACACCTGCATGAATTTAATAAAGATGTCCTACCCTGTTTGTTTCTCCTCTCGCCTCGCTTGCCTTGCTGCCCAACTGACCATGCACATTTATGACAGTCTATTTAGATTGCCTCCTAGTCGCTGCAGTGGCTGGGCTGTCAACTGTCAATTATATGAACTAGCCCTTACCCGTTGTGAGATATTGCCCCCCCCCCCCCCCCCCCCCCCCCCCTTGTGGCCGCCGGGGGTTTCATTATTAATCATTAATGTGTAAAATCAAAAAAGGGCTTCGTTAAGACCTCCATTATTATGGTCAATGCCTGTGTGAAAAGTGGGAGCGATTGGTGCAGGTGGTGAGGAGATACGGCGGTGTTTCTGACACATTCATTCATTCAGACAGACATTGACTGAATTATAGTATTATGATGATGATGATGATGATGATGATGTGCAGCCAAAACCGTAGCCTCATGTGGCATTGGCACTGGTGGTGGTGGGCTGGCTGGGTTAGCCTACCTATCTCCGATGCGGTCCCCACTTGCGCTGGTACGGCACATTTGGCATTCGAGCGGCCTGCTCTAGATTAGGCTACAATAGGCTACCCATGTTGGGACTCTCTGCAGCTGCAGCAGTTCACTCTGCACTATACTCTCCAACGTCCCGTCATGGAAATATTCCAGCACAGGTAGCCCAAATCTTTTTTAATTGCTTGTAAAGTTGGAAATCTCCTACCAATTTCATATGACACAAAGACACATCGTTGATGTATTCCTTTACTTTTTTGCCTACGACAGCTCCCGACCTGACGTGATTTTTGTCCTGGCGCACGTTCAAGTTCAAGGTTTTGCGGAAATGATAAATGCCGACAATTGCGGTAATTCCGGCGTGCACCCATATTTTGGCGTACACCGCGTTGATAAATGAGGGCCTATCACTGTAAACATTCATTGGCTATCATTAGCATTAGCGCACACTGTTTACATCTCGCCAGAAACGTTTACATGTCGGGAGCGATGCAAGACAAAGTCACAAATGACATTCGAACTTTGGATGGATGACGATCACCAAGGACAGCACTCGTAGTTTCCAAGTTATGGAGTTATCCTGCTTGTAACCAAGGTAACTGGGAGGAGTTGTAAGGATCCCATAGCTGGTGGTGACTGAGGCGTTGCATAACAACCGGACTAATGTTAAAAGCTGCTTTGGGGCTCAACCGCTTCATATATGGAGTATACGGGGGGGGGTACGAATATGTACGTACTTCGCAAAAAAAGAAAAAACATTTTCAGATTCTAATCAGTGTCGTCTCCTCGTTCCTCCTCTCTGCAGGTGCAGGAGGCTGGTCTCCTCTGAACTCAGACAGGTACCAGTGGCTGGAGGCGGACCTCGGGAGGCGGACCCAAATCACTGCCATCGCCACACAGGGCCGCTACGGCAGTTCTGATTGGCTGACGGCCTATCTGCTTATGTTTAGCGACACGGGACACAACTGGAGACAGCACAGACAGGAAGACAGCATAGAGGTGAGTCTAGTGTAATGCTTAGTTACTGTATATATGTACTAGGCCAGTCCTACACCTACAATTCTGACTGGAAAGTAATTCCCTTAAAAGAAAGATTATGGGACCGGACGGCTGCAGCCGGGCACCTAGGTTGCTGATCCAGCCTGACAGTGTGTGGCGGGTTCAAGTCCCGAATCCGACGACCTTTGCTGCGGTTCATTCCCTATCTCTCTCTCTCACCATTTTCTGTCAGTCTACTGTACAGAAAATAACCCCAAAAATATCTTCTGAAAAAGGAAAAGAAAAACAAAAGAAACCCAAGAAAAGACAGATTATGGCTACTCTAGAAAATATTAGGAAACAGTGGAATGATCAATTGTAAGACTCAAACAATGTACAAACAATGTAGTCTAAAAAAAGAAAATAGAAATGCTATTAGCATTAATATTTCAAAGACGTATTTGGGATGAATCTACTAAATCCACCAGAATCACAACCACAACAAACGGTGTTGACATGGGAATAGTAGTGGGGGGAAATGCTGACATGCATTATGAATGTGATATTCCTGGGCATAGTGCTGCATACAAATGTGTTAACACTCCTTATACTCCATATCTACGGTAATGTAAATAAATACTCTATATATCATATATGTCAGATATTTGTATCTATATTATCCCTGGAGATGGTTGCAGCCAGGAGCCTTCCACAATTCATTAACCATTTAAGACCTATTTATCGTAAAAATAGCCGATGGACATGCTCGCAACCGCTATATTTTAAGATGGAAGAGAAGATATAATGACATGCCATGTTGAAAGTGGTTAATAAGTGATAAAAAAGGCACCTATTCAGGGCTCTGCTGACTGAATAGAGCCGCTGTAAAGTAGCATAGCCGTGAATGCTGACAGAACTCTGCTTTATATCCTCTGCCATTGACCGCTCCTTCTGTCCCTCTTTTTCTCCCTTTAAAGGTCTTTCCTCTTTTAAAGTTTCCTCTTTATCTCCCCAGTTTTCTCCATGTTTGACTTTAGTTTTTTAGTCTGATACATCTTCTCTCTCTCTCTCTCTCTCTCTTTCTCTCTCTCTCTCTCTCTCTCTCTCTCTCTCTCTCTCTCTCCTTTCTCTCACCCGCTGACTGGAGACTTGTCAAAGGCTGGTCATATTTCAAACGGCGCTTCGCCTGTAAATGAGACGCCACTCGCTGCTCAACAGCAAACCAAGTCATTTGTTTTTTTTTAGCTCAACGCTCTGTTGCCCAGCCTGCACCGCACTCCTTCAGTGTGCTGAGGATGGTGCTTGCTGCATGCTCAGCTCACAATTATGCAGCACTGGGCGAGACGCTTTAGCTTACTACTGATTTTAGGCTTTAGAGGTATGTTGTAGCCTAAGGATTTCGGTGGAATGCCCTTACGTTCAGGACGATACTCTGTGTTGCTGAGGTATATGCTCTGTTCTTTTACTGAACTAGACCGGTGCCATGGGCCTACATGGGAACGATGCAAGTCAGGAATCTGCAAGTCAGGGAGCTGCTTTTGTGTGACACTGTAGTTTGACAAAGTAATGAAGGAATGAATGAATGAATGAATGAATTAATTAATGAATAAGGATATACAAGGTTTCTGCCCGACAATGCCGATGCCACACCTCAGGTGATGTGGATCAAGCCATTAAGAGTTTAAGACCTGAGTCCGATCTTACACATGTTTTCTTAATCAGTAGTTCTCAAACTTTTTCGTGCCAAGGACCCCCAAAATAATATGTATTTGGCCACAGACCCCATCTGAAAATGTTTTGTCAGCCAGGGACCCCCAGAAGAGAAGATTTGTTTAAAAGAAATTTTTAATTATTGATTTTCTTCAAACACTTAAAAAAAATCACACCCGTGTGAACTGAGTGGTGCAACTACACATTTATTGTGTCAGTGACGTCACATACTAACCATAGCAACCATGCTCGTTTTTTTGGTACGAACAAACACGGGTACACGGGTACAAAGCCAGTTGTTGGAGTGGTTTGCACCACTCAAAAATGAAATCAATTGAGTGGTGCAAACCACTCCAACAACTGGCTTTGTACCCGTGTACCCGTGTTTGAATGAAATCAACTATTGACCTCATGCACATGGCTGCCATTTAGCCAGCAAGTTGCTAACTAGGTGCAACTTCCCATTGACAGCCCATTCATCCAAACAGAAAAGTCTTATCTAATTGTATTAAACGACGTCAAACTCACCAACATTGCAGCTGTACGAAAAGTTTGAATTATCCTCTTTCTATCTGCAAAGTGTTTGTTTCATAAATATCCACCGTAGACATGTTATGAGCTACTTCCTGTCAAGAAATACCTTGCAGGTGATTTATTTTCTAAGTGTCAGAGTTTGGAAGCGCTCGTTATCAGTGCTATTATCCTGTTATCCTGCTGCCTTATGCATTATGTGCAGCTGTTGAGTGATATACAACGAGCACTTTCAAACTCCAACACTTTGAAAAAAAATCACATTCAATGAATTTCTTGATGGGAAGTACCGGTAGCTCATAACATGTCTACGGTGGATTTTTATGAAACAAAAACTTTACAGATTGAAAAAGGATAATCCAAGCTTTTCATACAGCTGCAATGTTGGTGAGTTTGACGTTGTTTAATACAATTAGATAAAACTTTTCTGTTTGGATGAATGGGTTTTCAATGGGAAGTTGCACCTAGTTAGCACCTTGCTGGCAAGATGATAGCCGTGTGCATAAGGTCAATAGCAGATGTACAAACTCACAGCGTGACACAGAGTGACGCGCCATGAGCTGCAATTGCAATTTTTGAGAACCACTGTTCCAAACCACTGTTCTAAACCCTAAGAGTTTTAACAGGTTAAGCGCTATAGCATCTCTACCCTGACTGTTAGCACTGATGGCCTCAGGGCTGTATACTCAGCCCCCTCCTGGTCTCCCTGTTCAATCACATCTGTGGGGCTCCACACAGCTGGAAAACCATC
The DNA here is from genome assembly GCF_951216825.1 of Electrona antarctica. NCBI lineage: Eukaryota > Metazoa > Chordata > Actinopteri > Myctophiformes > Myctophidae > Electrona > Electrona antarctica. Next base: position 21,929,704 of record NC_136812.1, read on the forward strand.
ATCATGTTTGTTGATGACACCACCGCACCGACATTGGCCTGTTTACAGACAATGTTGAGACTCCCTACACTACGGGGAGCAAGTGAGAGCCCCGACATCATGCTGTCAGGATAACAACTTCCATCTCAACTTCAGCAAAACTGAGGAGATGATTAGACTACAGCGACGACTCTCAACCTCTGGGCTGGGGCCCAGTGGCAGGCCGCGATCGCAATTTTAATGATAATGATAATATATCAATCATATAAAAAAGTTAAAATATTTTTTTTTCTTAAAAAAATATTTTGTATTACCAATAAATAGGAATGTAAGGTAACTTCCGTACATTAGTTCCATTGATCCAAGCCGGAACACAGATTAATACAAAAGACAAACAATATTATACAATAATATGTAAAAACATCATATATACGAGTAGTAATAAGAAAGAAATATATGTACTGTAAACAGTTGGGAGGGAGGATCATTTCAGGGGATTTTTACTTTTTACAGGGGCCAGTTACAATTAGCCCTTCTCTAAACCCCACCCCAAAAGCGATTGTCCAATGCTAAGGATGGCAAGCAGCTGTCAGTGTTATTTTGCATGTTGTTGAACACATGTTGTTGAACCCATACACAGCTTAACGTCGGGAAAGTTACCCGACTGAGCCACCCAGGTGATGGCAATAATACTAATCACCGTAGTCTTACTGTGCAGTACATTAAAACTCCTGTCGGACGGTTGTAAGTTGATTGAGTTGGATACTGTTTCGATCTCCCTCTAACATTTCCTCGTATTTCTTACTTAACTCTTAGAGTTAATTGAAATAATGTCATGCACATTTATCCCATTCATAGCACTGCAGGCCTGGTTGACTAGATTTAGAAGACATCTTTCATTTCATTTCATTTCAACCTTTATTTAGTTCTCGGAGAACACACTGAGGGCTGAGACCCTCTTTTTCAGTGGTGCCGAGATTACAACACATCAACAATGTACAATGGGGGGGGACAAAGAAAACAAAACAAAACATGAATAAAGTAAATGACTGGTAATAATAACATAGTAATAACACATTACATAGTGATCAACTCAATTAAAACAGGTACAGTTGATATTTACCAACGTTGATATATCAAGTTGAAAGCGATATAGAGAAGGAAGAGAGCTGTACTTTAGTGAAGTTTGTAGGGTGTTCCAAGTGTGTTTTGAAGCTCTTGCTACTGAAATGATCGATTATTTATGGAGAAATCCCGTCATTTAACATGCATCTCATGGGTGAGAAGGAAAGCCATAAGTCTCGGTCTCCTCACTTAGTAACAGTTGACTTAAAGTAGCCTTGCCGAGCCATGAGGCCCATAGGGCAGGAGCCTATCTCCTGTTTCTGTAGCGTGAGGCAGCTTGATGTACAAGTACACCCCCTGGACATGACGCTAGTATGTCGCAGGGACTTACCCCCAATCCAACCCTTGATGCTGAGTGTCAAGCAGGGAGGCACTGGGTCCCATTTTTTTAGAGTCTTTGGTATGACCCGGCCGGGGATCGAACCCCGACCTCCCAGTCTCAGGGCGGACACTCTAACCACAAGGCCACAGTTGACTTAGCGAAGGGCTAATTTGCAGTAGGTGCTCTTTTAGACTGGTTTTGAAGGAGGGTAAAGAGTGACCCTTTTTTCTGTTGGGCATTCCACATTCTGGCAGCATAGTAGCAGAACAAATTTGACCCCTTTTTTGTTGTTGCTGTAGTAGTCTGACAGGTGTATATATAGTATATAAGCCATCCCACCCTAAAGCATAATGCTCCGGGGTTAGGTGAGTTCTAGGTGTACCGTGTAAGCATGTGGACACTGTCGCCAAAGCGGTGCCACTACATCCTTTCTTCCTCTTAGTCACCTCAGCAATGGACCTATTACTCTGCTACCATCTGGCAAATGCTACCAGAGCAGCAGGACTATATTCAGCAGCACGCTCAGGGACAGATGCTATCACACTTTTTTTCCGCCCAGTATAATACTGCACTTATGATGTTCAATTTTCTGCCACCACTGCATAGGATTCAATATCTTCTTCCCACATGCCTTAACTCTAATGAATAATTAAGCTAGCCATGTGACTTGTCATTGCATGACCTCATGGCAAAATGTCAATTGTATAGTCATACACACATACACACATGTTCATTGTGCAATACTTTATTCATGCATTTCTTATATTTAGTTTCTATTGAGCATCTCTATTCTTGATAGCTTATAATACATACTGTAGGCCTACTAATAATAATGATTACTATTCTTTTTTTTATTATCTACACTGTTGAGAAAGCTTGAAGTACAAGAATTTGACTGTCTATACTTTTGCTGTAATAGCTGTATTGTCTTACAATAATCAATGTTGAATGCATGAACCCAATACTTAGGATGTTTTTGTCTCACAACTTGTCCATTATGGAAGAATGACAGCATGTACTTGAACATGTGGGTGTGTGCAGTGTGCACACTGCACACCCACACAAATGTGACCTTTGAGAGTTGGTGTGGGAGTGGGAGTGCTATTTGCTTGTCAAGCAGAGGATCCAATTGGTTTCCTAAAGCCAGCTGATTGGGAAATGGAGGCCATTAGTCTTTTAACACAGACTCAGATAGGGGCAGAATAAGGCTGAGGGTATATTGATCAATGGTGCTGCACGCACGCACGCACGCACGCACGCACGCACGCACGCACGCACGCACGCACGCACGCACGCACGCACGCACGCACGCACGCACGCACGCACACACACACACACACACACACTGCACTGGTACAGCGTAACTTTAGCTCAGTTTAAATGGACTAGAACCTTGAAGAAGTTAACAGAGGTGGTCCAACTATTCTGCAGTTTGAACTCTAATCTTTGTCAGTATCAACTTCAAGTGGATGATCAATTGATGATAGAAGGTAGTGTAAGTGGTGGCAGAGGAGGAGAAAGAAAAGAAAAGAGTAGGATCAATGTCCCTTACTGCAGATGGTCTCATGAGGGGCAGCAGGTTAGTGCTCTGACAAAATGTGTACTATTGCAACAAATACATCAAAGCACTGATAGATTCGTACTTGTTTATTTTGTATGTTTTTGAAAAAAGGAAAATATGGGAAGCACTTCATAAGTGTTGGAATTGTAAATGTGTCTTAAAGGACCACTTCACCACTTTTCAACCTATTTTCATATAATAGGTCCTCACTAATAACGGTCTGTGTCTCATAGGACGGCTGTGGGCAGTTCAGAAACCGTCCTCCAGTGACATCATCAATGGGGAATACAAGCTAATAGAAACTGCAGGCTTTCTAGTCCTGAAAAGTTGCAATGCGAAAATGGAAGCCATCGTTCTCACGATAATTAAAATCTAACCTAAATCTAAACAAGATCACAACAAGATCTTGTTTAAAAATAAATCTGCCTAATGATGATGTCACTGGAGGACGGTTTCTAAACTGCCCACAGCCCTCCTATGATACACAGACCTATTATATGAAGATAGGTTGAAAAGTGGTGAAGTGGTCCTTTAAGATATATAAAGATATTTGAAACAATTAAGCGCTGCTAGTTTTTCATCTCAGGGTTTCTTTATTGTCCTCCAGTATGCATCGCAATGCCTTGGGTTACATTCTGCAAACAAGTTACGCACGCACGCACGCACGCACGCACGCACGCACGCACGCACGCACGCACGCACGCACGCACACACACACACACACACACACACACACACACACACACACACACAATGAGATTTCTCACAAGCTATCTTTATGCTTTGCTACTACAGGGTAAACATGCACATGTACAGAATGTTAAATTGTTTTCTAGCGATCTTTTTTCTATCCCTTTGTTTGCTGTGGTTGCTGTTTTATTTAATGTTTTTGTTTGTTTTTTAATATAATGCTATCTATGCTGCTGCATTGTCTCAGGAAAGCCAAACAAAAATAAGTTTTACTCTTATGTACCTGTACACAAGATGTAACAATTAAGTCCAACCTTGAACCTTGAATAATGCTATGCTAGCTAACGTGTGTCTGTGTGTTCGTAGGCGTTCCCAGGGAACAGTAATGCAGACAGTGTGGTGCTAACATGTGTCTGTGTGTCTGTCCAGGCCTTCCCAGGGAACAGCAATGCAGACAGTGTGGTGCTAACATGTGTCTGTGTGTCTGTCCAGGCCTTCCCAGGGAACAGCAATGCAGACAGCGTGGTGCAGCACAAGCTCCAGCAGCCAGTGACAGCTCGCTACCTCCGCCTCATCCCTCTGGACTGGAACCCCAACGGACGCATCGGACTGAGGCTGGAGACATACGGCTGTCCTTACAGTAAGTCCACTCTGCATCCTTTCCATTATTTAGCATAGTGATTCTCTTTCATTTCAAGGAACCCCAAAATGTGTTTAGGCCACGGAACCCCATTTAATCAAACTTCTATCTCTGGGACCCCAAGCTACAACGTAAAGTCCTTGGGTCCATTTGGTTCCATCTGTACACTCTCAGAGACCCGTAAATCCATTTGGTTCCTAAGTATCAGTCATTTAGCTACATGGAGACGCCCTTGGAACCCCTCTCAAAGACCCCTGGGGTTCCCCGCACCCCACATTGAGGACTAGTCTACCATGAAGGTGTCCTGTCTGCTTTGAGATGACGGCTGGGAGCACTTGTAATGACAGCGAGAACGCTGGCAAAACATCCATTGTCTCAGCTATTAGTCATTACACACCAGATGAGCTATATTAGAAGTGTCGTTAAAATCAGACTGCGAATGCTATTTGTGAAATTAACCAGATATTATTGCGGTGCCTATTTTAGCTACATAACATATGGTGCAGTGTAATTTGCTTAGTCTTGTGCTCATTATCCCGTCATAACAGCTGAAAGTGAGGATGCACTTCATCATATTCCATACATGCCGTGTTTGCTTGAATTTCTACTTTCATCCATTATTGTCCATTCTGTTGACGACTGGATTTCTCCCCTTCTGGTTGCAGTGGAGTACCAAAAAATAACATTATTATGTGTTGTTTATCATGAGTCTAATGGCGTTGTTGATGAATTGAGTTTCTAGTTTTTCAGCTGTTTTCTTGCTTGTTGCCCCCTTTTCAAGGAGCCGCTCTAAATTATGATATGAATAGATGTGTTCGGATTTTCTTATCTGTTGGCTGACTCCAATACCAACTTTTGTTTTTACTCTTTGATATTGTGCTGAATCTTTCAGATATTGGCCTTGTATTGTAATTTGCATTATTTCTTACATTCGAATTAAGACCAACTAGAGGCACCTGTGTCCATGTGGACATCCGAACAACTCGACGGCGGGCACCGCAATCCCTCAAGTCCTCGCCGCTGCGTTTGCCAAGTTTGAAGTCTGTCTGTGCCATATGCACATGACCATACTGTATATTATGGGCATGGCGTTCGGATCTGTGGCTCTGGACAACAGGATCTCTGTATCTGTCAGCCCTTGTCCCTTTTATGCCCATATATAGAGATTGCTGATGTCATCAGTACATGCCCATATATGGGCATGCCCCCTTCTGTGCCCATACATGAAGCGGACTGATTTGTTTGCTGATGCCATGACGACACATTGAGGTTAGACAACACACTCCATATTTGGGTGTAACTGCACTGGGAAGTCCTTATATGGTTATGTCATAGTGACATGAGCGTGACAACATGCGGTCCAACCCGACCACTTGGTCCGCCTGCCAGCCAATCCCTTAAATGCTCCCTGTAGCCAATTCATATAAAACTAGAAAAAGTGCCCTTCTGGGCACAGGTCTCCACCAGGAGGATAGGACTGTGTGAGATGTTTGGCAAAATGTTTAGGATTAATATAAACATGTTTTTGAGGCATTTTGTTCCAAAAATGTGTTTTGCAAAAATCAACCTGTTGGTGGCGCTATAACAGGCCAATGTGAAAAGGGTGGGATATATTCCTCAGCCTAGTAAGAAAATGTGTGAAAGATTTCACGTAAATTGCATGCTGCGTTCATGATTTGAGGCTTTTGTTCAAAACGGGGCAATCTTGCAAACTGTGAAAGCCAATTATAGCCAATTAGGATGGAATATGAAATATCGGACAGATCCGACTTGAGCACATGACCATAGAGATACTGTGTAACGATTTGTGAGATTTTTGGACAGAATCTGGAGGAGTAATATAAAAAAATGTGTTTTACAAAAGTTGGCCTCCTGGTGGCGCTATAAAAGGCAGATGCGGAAAATGCAGGTCAAAGGTTTGTCCTTGGCCTCTAGGGAGTGTGCATGCAACGTATCACGCAGATCGGTGCAGTTTTAGGTAAAAAATGTGAAAAGCTGCCTCATGGTGGCGCTATAACAGGTCGTTCTGGAAAATGTGGGGCAGAGGTTCATCGTTGGCATCCAGGGAGTGTGTGTGCAAAGTTTGGCATTGATCGGGCCAACGGTGCCGGAGATTAGCTGATAACGGACGGACGGAAGGACGGACGGAAGGACACACGGACGGACAGAGTGCAAAACATACTCTCTCCCCATGCCTTCGGCCTGGTGGAGACAATTAACAGAAACGTTCTGCTGGAGTAGAGGACTTGTACAGTACCTTATCATTAATAATGAAAATGTATTTGAGAGAAGACAAAGCAGAAGACATGAATGTCATGTAAATTTAGAAAAGTATTGCAGTCTGGCAAATTAGAGTCATAGCCATTGGCTCATAAAAAAAAAAATGAATACATAAAATAGTTAGTATTCAGTTTCACTTTTGTTACATAATAGCCCGTGCCAATTATATGGTTTAGCTTAAATTTACAACACATTACTAGGCAATCCAGATATGACGCATTTTAAAGTTAATGTGACATTGCTGTTGTAAGGGAAATACTAATGCTCCCATTGGCTATTAATTAATAATTTGAATGTTTGAAAAGCCTCACAATGTTGGATTATTATCTGAATTTCAATTTCAAGAAAATCAATTATGGCTGAACTGATTTTCTATTAAGAAAAGCAGATGCTGCTGTTCACACAATTATTTTTTTCTGAAGTCATAACCATAAAGGGATTGGATCAGCTGTTTGCATCTAAATTAGAATTTCTTCATGCACATGTTATGGAAATTGTAGTACAGATTAACACGCTTAGGTCCTCATAATCAAGCTAAACACTATTTACTGAGTGAAAAGAATAACAATTCAGTGCTTCAAAGAAACTACAGTAGACATCAAATCCGTTATCAAACAATAACATTCTTAGCATTTCTGGTCAAGCAAAAAACAAATCTAAAATATAGCTGCAAGCAGCGATAAGACGGGGCCAAGCAATAAGAAAATTCACACCTGTGTGAACTGAGCAGTGCAGACTGCTCAACAACCTGGCTGCAGTTATAGTTAGTTAGTGCTCAGTGTGAATGGCCCTTTTAGGCTGCTCAACAATGCCACTTTAGGTCACCCAGTGGTATTGCAGCTGTTCGTACCCCAAACAAAAAAATATTGATGCATTCCTTGGCCCCTCTTACAGACAGATGTGTTCTGCATGAGTCAAGGCACATGTGTAAACAAGTTCCATGGCTTTTGGCCAAACAAGGTATGAGTTATGCATTTTCAAAATGCCTGTTATCGCTACTTGAAGCTATATTTATTTGACAAATGTTCACATACAAACTTCTATTCAACTGGGATTTCAGATAATGGTCAATAGATTGTTTTTCAAATTGCTCAAAATGGCAGAAAATCTTAGGGCGGAGCTTTCTGGTCAAAGTGACAGATGTGTTCCCCATGAGTCAAGGCACATCAGATGTAGGCTGGAACAGACCTTCTGCTTTCTATGGCATAGGTAGCTCCCGGCAGGATCCGCCGGCAGAAACTAGACGCACCTGCAGCAGATGAGCCTGATTAATTAGAGAGACGAGAGAGAGGGAGAGAGAGAGGAGTGTGTGTGTGTGTGTGTGTGTGTGTGTGTGCGCGCTCGCGTGTGTGTCAATTGAATAAGGCTGCAGACCACCAGTAATTAACAGATGGACAGAGACCCGTTCACGCTGCTACTGTATGCCACAATTGAATGGGTTTTTGCCCAGACTTGTTTTTTTCTTCCTAGAAATAAAAACGTCTGGGTTCCGGGTCGCGGCCTGAAAAGGTTGAGCACCACTGCTCTAGAGGGAATTGAAGTTTGAGCTTATAATATAGGTGCTTTTGCGGTGTGGTTATAAATGACAGTCCTGTCCTGATGATTACCACCCTGTGTTTGATTCGTAGCCTCGGACGTGGTGAGCTTCGATGGTGTCAGCAGCTTGCACTACAGTCCCAGCCCGTCCACCATGGAGCTCATTTCCCTGAAGTTTAAGACATTGAGAAACACGGGTACACTGCTGGTTGCCGAGGGACAGCAAGGACACAGTCTCGTTCTGGAGTTGAAGGAGGGGAACTTGCTGCTCCACCTCCGGCAAGGTAAGCTACAACACACTCACAGTAGACACACACTAAATATCCATAGTGTTAACTAATAACTAGGGCTGGGAAATTACATGAAAATGTATCGAAACCGATATTTTGAACCAATAACCAACTTGCTTATGTACAGTAGATTAATCGAATAATCAATAAACAGGTTCTCGTTTTTATTCCTTATAATATAAGAACATTTATTAAATTAAAAACAAATACATAGAACTAAGAACTAAAAACATCGCTATAGGATTCAGTTTGTTGTACCAAGATGGCATACAAAAAAGCTATTTCGTTTTAAATACAAAACTTGTATTTTGTGTTATTGAGGCAAAAGTTTGTAATTATTCTATAATGATTTTAAGTTATATCACTTGTTACCAAAACATGTACTTGTGTTATATATTAATAACATGAGCGGACGTAGAATACGCACATTGACAGGCTGGGTGCTGGGCTAAAGAAACTTCAGTAGGTATTGCATGGAGCCCGCACACCACAGGTACAAGAAAGACGTTCTTTATTGAAAATTCTGACAACGTTTCGATCTATTTGATCTTCATCAGGTCATGGCCATGATCTGATGAAAATTCTGACAACGTTTCGATCTTCAAATAGATCGTGTGCAGGCTCCATCCAATACCTACATATATTAATAACATAACATGTCTATCACGACACCATGCCCCCCCCCCCCCCCCCCCCCCCCTCTCTCTCTCTCTCTCTCCAATGATGATCCATGGTCTCTGCTATTGTAGCTCAGATAGTACTAGTTAGTTACAGTAGGTGTACATAAGCATGCATAGTGTACATGTAGGCTACAGCATGTGAATATGCATACAGTATCCCCATTCATGTGTGCAGGGATGTAGGAGACGGGGGGGGTCACAGGGGTCAAGTCCCCTGTGGGCTGATGACCTTATATGGGCCGCGGACCTTATGGGCCGCCGGCTGCAAGACTGAACGGGGAAAGAAAGTGTGTTAAAAGCCTGAAATGAGGCAGCCCCAGTCCTCAAAAAAGACAGGCACTAGGTCCCTGTGGCCTCCACAGTGCTCCACAGTGGAGCCGGCTTGCTGAAGTTGCGCGCACGCTCTGCAACCGGCTTAAACTCTATGGCTTCGTACACAGATATGGCCGCCCCAATGCTTTTCCAATGGAAGTCACGTGGTTTGACCAAACACTTGTGTTTGATTGCCCCCCCCCTCCCCCATCACACACAACTGTTTGGTCAAACCACATGACTTCCATTGGAAAAGCATTGAGGCGGCCATGAAACACCGAGCATGTTCGTCTGATATGTGTGTACGAAGCCTATGAGAACGGCCGGCCCCCCACCCCCACCCCACACCCACCCCACCCTCGCTGTGGGTTCTGTTTGTTGTGGTGGAAAAAAGAGAGGAGAGCAATAATAATGCCGGACTATTATTTCTCCCTGGAAATAAAAATGTCTGGGTTTCCGAGGCTATGGTCGGCCGAATCAGGTAAGATCTTTAAAGAAAGTATAATGTTGTACTGTGTAGTACAACAGCTGTGGTGTGGTTCACCCACAGCTGAGCTATGTATTTTCCAGTATGTTCTTATCAAGCCATGGATGAGCTTATTCCTGACGTTGTTGTTGTCACCCATACTTTGAACCCTCCCAGACTATTCTCAGTTACAGCACCAGTGTTCCCACTAATTAAATTATTAAAAAACCGGACCAATTGCTCTAGAACCACGAAAAATCGTGCGTGGACCCACACGTACGGACTGGGCCGCTCGAGAATTGTCCCTTAGGTTGTAAGCCAGAGATACGTCACTGCATGTGTGGGGCCATAGACAGGGTTAAACCTGAGGCTGTTGTACCAACTCCACGTGGCTCACCTCCTCATCAACAATACTCTGTCTGACTCAATCTATTGTTCCATCCTTCCATTGTTCTCCCCGTCTTCCTCCTGTCTTGTTTCTTCTTCTTCCTCCTCTTTCCATCCTTCCCTCGTCACCTGAGAGCAGCCTCCCTTCCATTCCCAGCTGCTTTCTGTCTCCACCTTGCTTCTGTGGCCATCCTCAGTCCATCCATCAAATTTCACGCATTGAGGGCCACCATTTAAAGCAACCAACACAGCCAGGGCTATAAAGGTCAGAGCCTCAGCACCCAAACAGTAACATTACTCTTATCTGTAATTGTACAATAATATTGTGCTGGAGACATGAGCCAGCACCAGACACAAACGAAGACATCTGTCTAAACTGAGGACTGAGGCTGAGAAAGAGATGGGAATAAAGTAATCCATTATAATGATAGAACTGAAGAGATGAGCAGACGAGGAGGAGCACTGCCTGCTCTGCTATAACAAACAACAGCAAACCACCAGACTGTCTGCTACCTCTCTCTGCCATCCTGTGACATTCCATGTGTGGTTTTCTTTACTTTCATGCCACTTCTGTATTCTCTCTCTCTCTCTCTCTCTCTCTCTCTCTCTCTCTCTCTCTCTCTCTCTCTCTCTCTCTCTCTCTCTCTCTTTTCCCTCATATGGCTTCCCAAATCTCACCCAGAATGATTTTTTTTCTCCAGAGGTGATTATTTGCTTTTCAGTTGCATGCTCTTTGTCTTTGCTCCTCTCCATCTCACTCTCCGAGAGCTTTGCCGTCTACAGACTGTGTAATTTAGATCAATAGCTTTCAGTATAAACCCTGAGTATTCTCGTGCAGTCAGACAGCTATGGGCCCAAGAGTCAGGCAGAACGGAGTGCAATGCAACAGAACAGAATGGAGTGAAACACAACATATATACACACAGAACATTTTAGAAATGTTTATGGTTTTCATGACATAGTATGTGCTTCTCTTGTGCTTTATGCAGTATCTATATGACAAAAACAAGTAGGCCTATCTGTATTAGTATTTTACTTTTTCTCCCTTAGAAGAAAAATCAGACCTGTCTGAACTGAGTGGTACTGTACTGGCGCTGTAGTACTGTATTGTACTGTTACTGTACAAGCCCTCCTCCCTGGTGTGTGTGTGTGTGTGTGTGTGTGTGTGTGTGTGTGTGTGTGTGTGTGTGTGTGTGTGTGTGTGTGTGTGTGTGTGTGTGTGTGTGTGTGTGTGTGTGTGTGTGTAAGAATGTCGATAATGCCTGTGATGTATGTAAGGCATACATCACCTATCAAATTGATTGAAACTGAATTGAATACCTGATACCCAAAGCACTTGGTACTCAACAAAACACACACTGAGTGATTCTCGGCAGCAATGATGCGCCACAGTACTTGAGGTGGAGAGGGAGGGGTAGGGACTCATTGAGCCAATTACATTGAAATTCAAACAGAACAGAACAGAACGGAATTAAACTGAACGGAGCTAATGTTAGGAACAAAAAAAGAAGAGGACAGACCAGACCAATGCAGAGTTGAACAGAGAACCGTGCAAACGTAGAGAACTGAATCTTCTCTCCAGAGAGGAGTGTGAGGGGTCTTCACACTGAGCTCCCTCATCCTGCTTATCCCTGTTCTATCTTTAACTGTAATGCATGCCCTGGGGCAATGAGGAGAACAATGCTGATGTTGAGCAGGGTAAATGAGTGCTAACTCTTGACTATGGTAAAACACACACACACACACACACACACACACACACACACACACACACACACACACACACACACACACACACACACACGCACGTATATGAGGCAGTCATCTGTAACGGCAAGTGGACATAGACAAAACAACACTGTTGTCTTAGGAAGAAGCCAGGTATGGGTCTCCATGAGGCGTTCAACCAGTTGGAATGAATAGTCTGGTTTATTAAGATTTATGTCTACAAAATACATCCCGTTGCCTCTTGCGTTTTGCATTCATCAAACTGTCAGTTGACTATAATTTAGCCCACTGGCTCATAATTCAGTCCAATTCTTTACTGTCACTCGAATGGTTTTAACACTGAATAAATATAACTTGTACTGGGGTGTGCCCTGCGCCAGTTTATTCTGTCTGTGTGTTAAGCAGTAGATGACATTAAGATGGTATCAGAGAGAGACAGAACAGGTTTAGCATGCAGAAACATTTGAAACAAACCTCCAAATTAGATGAAAATCAGAGTGTATTCTACCAAGCTGTGTAGTCTGTCCAGAATTTGCATGGCCAGAATCAAGGCCATAATCTTGTTCTCCTTCACCTGCTTGAGGACTGGGACTTTCTGGTTTCTTCCATCAAGATAAAATAAGGTTATAACGATGATAGATATGATGATTTTTGTCCTTGCTGGGTATCAGTCTTACATCTTTTTGAATTATTTACGGCACAGTGCTTAACCCTTAGACAGACTACTACTGGAAAACACGTGGAGTGATGCATTAGGCCGTTCTGACTTGCACGTGATTTTCCGTAGTTCTCTTTTTTTACTAATACCAATAGATTAATTCGGTCCACACCTCTGTATAGAGTATTGAGCATAAATATCAACTACATTTCCCAGAAAACCCGTGTCACGTGACACATGTGTACGCTTTGCCATTGGAAGCTGATCCCACCCCCAGTAAACAGTTGGGGGCAGAGGGAGTTTTCAGTGTTCAGCCTGTTTGCCGTCTCGCCTGAGCGATTTTCTAGCAGAAAAAGTTGAAAGCAGTAATATTTATTTGAGCGAGTTTTGTGGTAGTAGTATTGATCCATACGCGTCCCAGTCGCCTTCTCCAGTCCCCACCAGCCCGGTCGCTGGGACCGGTGGCTGGGCTTAGAACCGGAGCTGTCTCCCTCCCTCCTTTTTTCATTGTCTCCCCATCGTCGTCTGATGAGCCATACCGGGAAACCATTGAAGAAGGCGATCAACCCGGAATGTTTTGAGGTAATCTTATTGTAGATTCACAACAATTCAGTGTTGCATCATCAGCCTGACTGCCCTGACTTACCAGGGGTGAATGAACAAGGAAGTTTGGCAAAGCAAAAACACCACTGCTGTGATCCGTGTGGAAAACACTTTCCTTCTATCTCCACACTTAAATCACACCAGATAATTCATACTGGAGAGAAACCCTATGGTTGTGATCAATGTGGACAACACTTCTCTCAAATGGGACACCTCAAAAGCCACCAGAGAATTCACACCGGAGAGAAGCCCTATGGTTGTGATCAATGTGGACAACACTTCTCTCAAATGGGACGCCTCAAAAGCCACCAGAGAATTCATACTGGAGAGAAACCCTATGGTTGTGATCAATGTGGACAACACTTCTCTCAAATGTCAACCCTTAAAAGCCACCAGATAATTCACACTGGAGAGAAACCCTATGGATGTGACCAGTGTGGACAATACAAACCTTGATCCACTAGAGAACAGAATATTTATGCCCAAAACAAGTTCTGGTGAAATTTGGAATGTGTGTGAGGAGTATCAAACCAAATGTGAGTTCTGGTCTGTGTTTTAATCCCTGGTGATGGTGGGCTATTTGAGAATGTAATATGATTGCTGAAATTACCATAAACACAGTAGGCCTACATGGATAGTTCACCTCAAACTGCCCTAAACTACTGTCCATTGTCCATGTCCTGCTGACATTTACATGCATATGGTAACTATTCATGTCCTTGAGTGTCCATGGGACTGTCTCTACTGTCTCTTGTTATTCATTGTGGATCCATTGAGCATAGCTGGGGGGAGTAGGGAGGGTGGAGGACAGTATGTTAGACTGTGATTGGTGTGAGATGGTCCCATTGTTCTATTTTGCTGTTGACCTGTTCTTTATTTAGTGGTCATTTGTATGCACTCAAGACATTTCAGAGGCCTTATTAGAACAGAAAAGCATGGTGGTGACTTGTGTTGGAGTCTGTTAGAGCCTTTTGTTTTCTTTGCCATTTAGATTTGCATTAATCTACCTACATTGTCACTTCATTTCATCTGACCCAAACAAACATTAAAGGGATTGTGACATTTTTTTCTTTCTTATTTCTTGTAGGTTTTCTGAGCTCAATTGCACCCCAATGACTACACTTCTAACATTCTGTTTTCTGGCTCAAACAAGTGCTCTGATTTGCCTGTGGATTGTGAGGTTAGACTCCACAAATCCCATATGACATGGGTTTTGTGACACTGTTTTGTCTGTTTTCACTGCATCTTAAAAGGCAACACAATGTTCAAAGTTCTGGTTGGGTGGGTGAAAATGTATGTCATGAAGTCCATAGACTTGGCTGGCAAAAGAAAGAAAGAAAGAAAGAAAGAAAGAAAGAGCCTACATATAGGGACATTCTTTGTCATCATGCCAGTCATGAAGCAATACAGCCACCCTGTCCCAACAACTCACAATGAACCTCAGCAAAAGTGTTACTTTTCAACATTTGTGTAGTAGTAGTACTACAAATGTTGAAAAGTAACACTTGGAATTAATGATATGGCTGTATGGCCGTTTAGAGTGTTTTTTTGAAAATTATGAAAATTGCTCAACATATGCAAGTTAGCATCCGGCAGTTTCTACATGCTAATAAAAACATTAGAGCACAATGTGGCTATGAGACTCTGAGGATTTGGAAATAGACTACTGGCTTGTTAGGCCTTGAAAATCATTTGTAGTAAAAATGCAGGTGAAAACGTTCTCAAAAAATAATTGGATAATTTAGATAATTAAATTGACATCCCAACACACAGAGAAGATACAAAATAGAGAGTACAGAAGGTGTCAAAGTCATAAATTATCCAATAGGCTACTGTTCACCCTGGCATTTTGTGTTATCTTTTAAGTTGAGACATGGTAGGTGAATAGGGAAAAAAGGTTAACTAATAGCTATCACAATGCAACTTCTCCAGTTGATTACTTATATTAAAACTAAGATTTTTTGTATTACAAAATTATATGTTTAAATATGCAAATTAGGCATTACATTTGCTAATTTCGGGACAATAAATCTGAAGATAAAGCCAGATTCAAAATGATTGTTTCATTTTGTTGACATATTAGAGACAAAGAAAATTACAGAAGGGATTTTAGATATCTCTAATTATCACTCCACAAATCAGAAAATAGTGTCAACAGGCATAAAAAAAACAATTTCCGGCATGTTTTTAGGTATAAAATGTGATGTAAATCAGGCTGTGAATGATATATCAACAAACCCATCTGTAAATATCTGCAGAATATAGTTATGAATAAGACTGGAAAGTTTGGTGTATGTGAGTGCAACTGAAGTGGAGATTCTTTGTCCCAGGAAAAGGAGATTCTTTGTCCCAGGAAAACTCATTTTGAGTAAACAGCCTTTAAAGAATTGTATTGTAAAATTCCAAAACGTTTTATTTGAAGCCACTATTTTGAGACAAAATATCTCATCCAAATCTTGGCAACATATCATTGGAAAGGCCTGGACCTCGAGCTGACTGTGGTTTGATCCAAATATGGTCACTTCCTTTGTACCAACAACTAATCATGAAAATTGAGAGGGTGGATTTTCACCCAGCAAAACGAGCTGTCATTGGCTAAAATAAACTACTACAATAAACATCTAAATCTGTGTTTTGAATGTTTATTTTGCTTTAGTTTGGAAGAAAACATGTTTAGGAAGCAAAATAACAAAAAATAAAAAAGGAAAAATCATGATTTCACCTACCATGTCTCGCCTTAAATAATAACATACTACTCTGACTGTGATCATTTCACAATGCATTTAGTCAAATACATAAAGTACATTGTATTTGTATTGTATAAATAACATTGTAGTATAATGTACATATAACAGTGCAGGGGTCCAATGCCCCCCACCCCCTGTTAGGTTGTGATTGGTGGAGATGATTCTATTGTTCTCCACTTTGGCCAATCCACCTCAGGCTCTCTAGTATAAGAAGAGTCTGTAGTTGTTCATTCTTGATCAGATCTGACTGTGGACTCCAGACTTCAGGTGAAGATGAACTCTCTCAACCCCAGGAACAATTCTGCTCAACAGGATGATCACCAAGACCTCTGTAAGTTACTTCATTACTGTGTCTTTATGGATATACAGCATGTAATATGTCGTAATATGTCATAATATTAGCATAGACTAAGACAACCTGTTCTATGTCTCTTTCTAAAATGCACAACAATTTGCAATTAATCAAAATCATCACCATCTAGAATCAACATGCTCATATACATGTAATGTGTTCATAACGGTTTAGCCTTCTTAACGATACAAATAACAATAACTGTCTGTTGTAGGCCTATACATATAATTTGTGCCATGAGGGAGTGCCAGGAGGCACCATAGAATCAAATGATTCGTAAAATTGTCAACTGTGTACATTAACATCAAATTAGTTTATGCAAGTCCTTGAAGTAACGAAACAATATGTCCATTGTCTTTGTTTCCAATTCAGTGTTGCATCATCAGTCTGGCTTCCCTGTTCTACCAGAGGTGAATGAACAACGAAGCTTGGCTAAACAAAAAGGCCACTGCTGTGATCAGTGTGGTAAACGCTTCTCTAAAATGTCCAACCTTAAAAGTCACCAGAGAATTCACACCGGAGAGAAACCCTATGGATGTGATCAGTGTGGACAACACTTCTCTCAAATGGCACACCTCAAAAGCCACCAGAGAATTCACACTGGAGAGAAACCCTATGGATGTGATCAGTGTGGAAAACACTTCTCCATTATGTCAAGCCTTAAAAAACACCAGAGAATTCACACTGGAGAGAAGCCCTATGGGTGTGATCAGTGTGGACAACACTACTCTGAAATGAACAGCCTTAAAAAACACCAGAGAATTCACACTGGAGAGAAGCCCTATGGATGTGATCAGTGTGGGCAACACTTCTCCATTATGTCAAGCCTTAAAAGGCACCAGAGAATTCACACTGGAGAGAAGCCCTATGGATGTGATCAGTGTGGGCAACACTTCTCCATTATGTCAAGCCTTAAAAGGCACCAGAGAATTCACACTGCAGAGAACCCCTATGGATGTGATCAGTGTGGAAAACATTTCCCTTCTATCTCCACACTTAAATCACACCAGCGAATTCATACTGGAGAGAAACCCTATGGTTGTGTTCAATGTGGACAACACTTCTCTCAAATGTCAACCCTTAAAGGCCACCAGAGAATTCACACGGCAGAGAAACCCTATGGATGTGATCAGTGTGGACAACACTTCTCCATGATGTCAAGCCTTAAAAGCCACCAGAGAATTCATACTGGAGAGAAACCCTATGGTTGTGATCAATGTGGACAACACTTCTCTCAAATGGGACACCTCAAAAGCCACCAGAGAATTCACACCGGAGAGAAGCCCTATGGATGTGATCAGTGTGGACAACACTTCTCTCTAATGGCACACCTTAAAAGCCACCAGAGGATTCACACTGGAGAGAAACCTTATGGTTGTGATCAATGTGAACAACACTTCTCTGAAATGTCCAACCTGAAAAAACACCAGAGAATTCACACCGGAGAGAAACCCTATGGATGTGATCAGTGTGGACAACACTTCTCTCAAATGGCACACCTCAAAAGCCACCAGAGAATTCACACTGGAGAGAAACCCTATGGATGTGATCAGTGTGGACAACACTTCTCCATTATGTCAACCCTTAAAAGCCACCAGAGAATTCACACTGGAGAGAAACCCTATGGATGTGATCAGTGTGGAAAGAGTTTCACTACTTCAAGTGCCCGGAAATGCCATGAGCGCACACATATGAAAGATAAATCTGTTTAGTGTGAACAGAATGACAAGAGCTTCATTATAGAAACACCAAGTTGATTTATTGCAAACTTAATGTACTGTTGACCTGTTCTTTTTAGTGGTATTTCTTATTCACTGTGTCAAGAGTTTTCAGAGACAATATTAGAATAAAGTATGGTGGTGACTTGTGTTAGAGCCTGTTTCTTCTGCCATTTTACCCCCCCTCCTGCATCAGTCTATCTACATAATTGCTTCTTTGCATCTGATTTGTATTATTATTATGATACTGATTAAAACTGTTATATTATTTGCTGAATTTTTCTTGATACTGTATTGTCTCTGTGGAACATGTCCCTCCAACATTATGCAGCAGATAGAAATAAACACGTCTTGATCATATTATTTGTGTCACTGAAATTTGACCTGCAGATTTGCTGTATTTAGATGAGCTTCATCTCATTGGCTGTTCACATGTTATACATTATTTGTAGACCACTTGGAAGATAATAATAAACCTTGGACCACTGACTAGAGAGCAGAACATTTGTGCCCAAAACAAGTTCTGGAGGAATTTGGAGCAATCATCAGTAAATTCAGTTAATGAGTTGTGATCTTAGTTGAGAGGTCTGTGAGTAGTATCAAACCAACTTTGAGTTTTGGTCTGTGTTTTAATCCATGGTGATGGTGAAGTGCCCACGTGTAATGCTTTGTGCTTTATGGTGTCATCCACTCACAGTTAAGTGGCGAACAGTCTAGAACAGTGTTCCTCCGTATGCATGACCCCCAAATGCTGTGTCCGCCTGTGGATTCCTCTCTCAGGGAGTGCAACATTTATTCCCCTTACCAAGGATATAAAAAAAAGAACTATATTATTGGTGGTTTCAGTTATTATACACACTCAGTAAAATAATCAGTCTGAATGGACCCTTACAGATTAATCCTCAGAGTTGGATTAACCCAACATGTTTTTACTGTGCAGGTCCAGCATTCTCAGCTCTGGGATCAACACTCACACCAGGGCCTGTTATAATTACCTTTTCAGTGTCAACTCCAATCGCTACTTCATGTCCGAAGCCATCGGGTCATCACAAGCTGTGGATTCCTGCAGTGCAGGGATGACTGCAAAGACAGCAACGTTGTTCACACAATAACTCTTATGCCAATGCTGGTACCTTTACTGTATTGCACAGCATGTGATTGTGTACACAGGAAATCCACTCTGAAGGTTGTACGAACGGAACCAAAATGGTTCGCGCCTTAAGCCGTGAACCTTGAGACAGCTACTTTAAATCCAAAGTAATTTAAGCAATTAATACAGTGGTCAAATGTTTTCATTAAAACGATACTAATGCATGGGATACAACATTCCACTGAATCTCAAACGATCAATAATCAATAATTAGCTCAATAATGACTGAATAATCATAATAATAATAAATATAGCTGCAAGCAGCCAGAAGATGGGGTTCAAGCCATAAAGTCGTTCTCTGGTTGGAGAGTGGAGATGACGTACTGTACCTTCTTTGTTACACTGTTTGGCTGAAGGGGATGTCTGTCAATGCTGTGCTCCCACAGCCAACCATGTATTAGCAGGTCCAGATTCTTCCGCACAAATGAATGGAAATGCGATTTCAAGGGGGAGTGGTTAACCAGGCTACGAAAATGCCAGGAGTGGATAGAGTGGATCATATAATTCATGCAATCATATAATTTGGAGATCTAAAGGTTTCCCATATCCCTCTACCACAGGGGTGCCCACACTTTTTTGACTTGAGGGCCACTTTCAAAATGACCAGCTCAACAAGATCTACCCACCAATATGATCATTGCTGAAATTTGTTTAAAAATGTACGGGGGCTTTGGAATAGTGTCGCTGGCGTTACATACAGCAAGACATAATACAAACACACTTGGAATGGGGAAATAGAGAGACAAATGGAATTGGTAGGGTGTTTTTTGTATGTAACTTTGTAATGCTACTGACGTTTGTGCACAACAATCTTGAAAACAAAGTATTGCATTGTGGGTTTGAACTGACAAGTCACCATAATTCAAGTGTCAGATTCCCAAAAGTTGTTTTTTAACAGCCTATTTAAATTAAATATATTTTTAGGACCATGCCATGCTGTGATCTACCTGCACAGCCTTTGTGATCTACTGGTAGATCGCGACCTACCTTTTGGGCACCCCCACTCTACCATATTGCCGAATTTCGTGCCAGACGGGCACTGCCAGCCTCTTTATTAGACCCAACCAGAGCCTCAGCAGTGTCAGAGAAGCCAGACAAAGCTACATAATGTGTCTGGATCTGGACCCATAATGTACATTATACTGCAGCTGAGCCCTTGTATTGCAGCCATACAGTGACAATAGCTGGCTTCTAGTAAACAGTTAGTTGACTACCTTGTTTTGCGGCACAATAATGGAAAAGGACACAGGGAAAAAAAGAGAGACATCAATGCCATTCTAGCTACATGTAGCAGTTTGTGCTCGATCCCTTCCTTGTTTCAAGATGTTTTCAATCAATGTGCAAGGCAGCGATAGAATGAGATTGTATATTAATCTCGTCCCAGGTGTATTTCAAGCAGTAGTGCTGTCTAAGAATTAAATGCTGAAGCGGCTGCGACAAGCTGTCTACTGATAAGGCATGTCATCATTGCCTTTGTGAGAAATACGATGGCTGAGTCTGGCTGAGTGAAGGCCCATAGCAGGAGCTACTGCCGGATGTGTGGCAGGTGGAATATGATTAGCTGATTGTCTTGGGAAACGGTGTGGAATGTTAGAACAATGAAACCATTGTACAGCACAGGCTCTACAACTCTAACTATAGCATCTGATCGAAATCCCTTCAACTCAGATAAAAGAAGCAGTAAGCCACTGCACCCACAGGGAGTAGCTTCTTTAGCAGAGCTGAACATGTGGGCAGCATTGTTTGTGGCTCTCTTTCAGGTTTTGGATGGATAAAATATGGACCAAAATGTTATACTATAAAATTATATTTAATGTAATCTTCCAAAACTATGTCACTCATAAATTTAATTATCACTTTCATTCTTTTGGAGAAACATATTTATGGGTCATGTCATGATCCTTGGTTACATAACCTTGGTCAATATGAAGCACAATTGATTTCTAATGGAAATGTCATACTTACTTTTATGTGCACAGTGCACAGGTGATTGTGCTGAATACAACTGTGTAGATTTTGGTTGCCTTTTGGCATGTACATGCATGAAGCAAACATAAATTTGTGCTCTTTCTATTATGATATTCTATCACTTTAACCAAATTTGTGAAGCTGAACTATTTTTGAACACATGGCACACATACTGTAGGCCTAAGTAGGTGAAAATGCAGGCTTGGGTTACACATGCAGGCATTATTTGTTTCCAGGTATTTTAAAGGGTGGTTGCTGTGCATTTCACATTTTCAACAAAACAGTGCTACACTTCAAATGGATTTGGATGGTCACTTAGCAACAAGAGGTGCCATATGGCTAGCACCTCCTTCAAGCATCTTATTGCTGTGCTGAGCTTATTGCTGTGTTTAAACACAGGTCCTTCCTATTGATACCTATACCTGTCATTTCCATTCATCTAAAGTGTGATCGAATAGTGAATTGGCATGAATTGGCTGAAACAAATCATTTTGTCCCTGCGCTCTCTCTCTCTCTCTCTCTCTCTCTCTCTCTCTCTCTCACTCACTCACTCACTCACTCACTCACTCACTGTTGAGATGTGGGGGCATTGTGTAGCATTGAGCAAGAGTCACTGGACAAAAGAAAATGTTTTTTAATATTATTGTGAGTACCCAAAGCATGTAATTTCTAGAAATGTCCTGAAGAATATTTTGAGTGTACACAAAAGATGAAATAAAGGCTTCGTTAAAGGTCTCTCGCTCTCTCTCTCTCTCTCTCTCTCTCTCTTCCTTGATTAATTAGCTCCATCAATCTTTATTTGTCACATACATATTTAAAAACGTATCTTTAAAATGAAATGTACGTAGGTCAGCCCCACAGAAGTGAGCAGTAAAACAGGACAAGAGGACTAAAAGCTAAAATAAATCCTACCATTTAAAACACTTCCATCCCTAAATAGCAAGACTATAATACATAATTTTTTAGTAATACTAATAATAATGTCCATTTGTGTCATGTCCATGTGAAGGGACATGACACAACCCTATGGTTGTGATCAATGTGGACAACACTTCTCTCAAATGGGACACCTCAAAAGCCACCAGAGAATTCACACCGGAGAGAAGCCCTATGGTTGTGATCAATGTGGACAACACTTCTCTCAAATGGGACGCCTCAAAAGCCACCAGAGAATTCATACTGGAGAGAAACCCTATGGTTGTGATCAATGTGGACAACACTTCTCTCAAATGTCAACCCTTAAAAGCCACCAGATAATTCACACTGGAGAGAAACCCTATGGATGTGACCAGTGTGGACAATACAAACCTTGATCCACTAGAGAACAGAATATTTATGCCCAAAACAAGTTCTGGTGAAATTTGGAATGTGTGTGAGGAGTATCAAACCAAATGTGAGTTCTGGTCTGTGTTTTAATCCCTGGTGATGGTGGGCTATTTGAGAATGTAATATGATTGCTGAAATTACCATAAACACAGTAGGCCTACATGGATAGTTCACCTCAAACTGCCCTAAACTACTGTCCATTGTCCATGTCCTGCTGACATTTACATGCATATGGTAACTATTCATGTCCTTGAGTGTCCATGGGACTGTCTCTACTGTCTCTTGTTATTCATTGTGGATCCATTGAGCATAGCTGGGGGGAGTAGGGAGGGTGGAGGACAGTATGTTAGACTGTGATTGGTGTGAGATGGTCCCATTGTTCTATTTTGCTGTTGACCTGTTCTTTATTTAGTGGTCATTTGTATGCACTCAAGACATTTCAGAGGCCTTATTAGAACAGAAAAGCATGGTGGTGACTTGTGTTGGAGTCTGTTAGAGCCTTTTGTTTTCTTTGCCATTTAGATTTGCATTAATCTACCTACATTGTCACTTCATTTCATCTGACCCAAACAAACATTAAAGGGATTGTGACATTTTTTTCTTTCTTATTTCTTGTAGGTTTTCTGAGCTCAATTGCACCCCAATGACTACACTTCTAACATTCTGTTTTCTGGCTCAAACAAGTGCTCTGATTTGCCTGTGGATTGTGAGGTTAGACTCCACAAATCCCATATGACATGGGTTTTGTGACACTGTTTTGTCTGTTTTCACTGCATCTTAAAAGGCAACACAATGTTCAAAGTTCTGGTTGGGTGGGTGAAAATGTATGTCATGAAGTCCATAGACTTGGCTGGCAAAAGAAAGAAAGAAAGAAAGAAAGAAAGAAAGAGCCTACATATAGGGACATTCTTTGTCATCATGCCAGTCATGAAGCAATACAGCCACCCTGTCCCAACAACTCACAATGAACCTCAGCAAAAGTGTTACTTTTCAACATTTGTGTAGTAGTAGTACTACAAATGTTGAAAAGTAACACTTGGAATTAATGATATGGCTGTATGGCCGTTTAGAGTGTTTTTTTGAAAATTATGAAAATTGCTCAACATATGCAAGTTAGCATCCGGCAGTTTCTACATGCTAATAAAAACATTAGAGCACAATGTGGCTATGAGACTCTGAGGATTTGGAAATAGACTACTGGCTTGTTAGGCCTTGAAAATCATTTGTAGTAAAAATGCAGGTGAAAACGTTCTCAAAAAATAATTGGATAATTTAGATAATTAAATTGACATCCCAACACACAGAGAAGATACAAAATAGAGAGTACAGAAGGTGTCAAAGTCATAAATTATCCAATAGGCTACTGTTCACCCTGGCATTTTGTGTTATCTTTTAAGTTGAGACATGGTAGGTGAATAGGGAAAAAAGGTTAACTAATAGCTATCACAATGCAACTTCTCCAGTTGATTACTTATATTAAAACTAAGATTTTTTGTATTACAAAATTATATGTTTAAATATGCAAATTAGGCATTACATTTGCTAATTTCAGGACAATAAATCTGAAGATAAAGCCAGATTCAAAATGATTGTTTCATTTTGTTGACATATTAGAGACAAAGAAAATTACAGAAGGGATTTTAGATATCTCTAATTATCACTCCACAAATCAGAAAATAGTGTCAACAGGCATAAAAAAAACAATTTCCGGCATGTTTTTAGGTATAAAATGTGATGTAAATCAGGCTGTGAATGATATATCAACAAACCCATCTGTAAATATCTGCAGAATATAGTTATGAATAAGACTGGAAAGTTTGGTGTATGTGAGTGCAACTGAAGTGGAGATTCTTTGTCCCAGGAAAAGGAGATTCTTTGTCCCAGGAAAACTCATTTTGAGTAAACAGCCTTTAAAGAATTGTATTGTAAAATTCCAAAACGTTTTATTTGAAGCCACTATTTTGAGACAAAATATCTCATCCAAATCTTGGCAACATATCATTGGAAAGGCCTGGACCTCGAGCTGACTGTGGTTTGATCCAAATATGGTCACTTCCTTTGTACCAACAACTAATCATGAAAATTGAGAGGGTGGATTTTCACCCAGCAAAACGAGCTGTCATTGGCTAAAATAAACTACTACAATAAACATCTAAATCTGTGTTTTGAATGTTTATTTTGCTTTAGTTTGGAAGAAAACATGTTTAGGAAGCAAAATAACAAAAAATAAAAAAGGAAAAATCATGATTTCACCTACCATGTCTCGCCTTAAATAATAACATACTACTCTGACTGTGATCATTTCACAATGCATTTAGTCAAATACATAAAGTACATTGTATTTGTATTGTATAAATAACATTGTAGTATAATGTACATATAACAGTGCAGGGGTCCAATGCCCCCCACCCCCTGTTAGGTTGTGATTGGTGGAGATGATTCTATTGTTCTCCACTTTGGCCAATCCACCTCAGGCTCTCTAGTATAAGAAGAGTCTGTAGTTGTTCATTCTTGATCAGATCTGACTGTGGACTCCAGACTTCAGGTGAAGATGAACTCTCTCAACCCCAGGAACAATTCTGCTCAACAGGATGATCACCAAGACCTCTGTAAGTTACTTCATTACTGTGTCTTTATGGATATACAGCATGTAATATGTCGTAATATGTCATAATATTAGCATAGACTAAGACAACCTGTTCTATGTCTCTTTCTAAAATGCACAACAATTTGCAATTAATCAAAATCATCACCATCTAGAATCAACATGCTCATATACATGTAATGTGTTCATAACGGTTTAGCCTTCTTAACGATACAAATAACAATAACTGTCTGTTGTAGGCCTATACATATAATTTGTGCCATGAGGGAGTGCCAGGAGGCACCATAGAATCAAATGATTCGTAAAATTGTCAACTGTGTACATTAACATCAAATTAGTTTATGCAAGTCCTTGAAGTAACGAAACAATATGTCCATTGTCTTTGTTTCCAATTCAGTGTTGCATCATCAGTCTGGCTTCCCTGTTCTACCAGAGGTGAATGAACAACGAAGCTTGGCTAAACAAAAAGGCCACTGCTGTGATCAGTGTGGTAAACGCTTCTCTAAAATGTCCAACCTTAAAAGTCACCAGAGAATTCACACCGGAGAGAAACCCTATGGATGTGATCAGTGTGGACAACACTTCTCTCAAATGGCACACCTCAAAAGCCACCAGAGAATTCACACTGGAGAGAAACCCTATGGATGTGATCAGTGTGGAAAACACTTCTCCATTATGTCAAGCCTTAAAAAACACCAGAGAATTCACACTGGAGAGAAGCCCTATGGGTGTGATCAGTGTGGACAACACTACTCTGAAATGAACAGCCTTAAAAAACACCAGAGAATTCACACTGGAGAGAAGCCCTATGGATGTGATCAGTGTGGGCAACACTTCTCCATTATGTCAAGCCTTAAAAGGCACCAGAGAATTCACACTGGAGAGAAGCCCTATGGATGTGATCAGTGTGGGCAACACTTCTCCATTATGTCAAGCCTTAAAAGGCACCAGAGAATTCACACTGCAGAGAACCCCTATGGATGTGATCAGTGTGGAAAACATTTCCCTTCTATCTCCACACTTAAATCACACCAGCGAATTCATACTGGAGAGAAACCCTATGGTTGTGTTCAATGTGGACAACACTTCTCTCAAATGTCAACCCTTAAAGGCCACCAGAGAATTCACACGGCAGAGAAACCCTATGGATGTGATCAGTGTGGACAACACTTCTCCATGATGTCAAGCCTTAAAAGCCACCAGAGAATTCATACTGGAGAGAAACCCTATGGTTGTGATCAATGTGGACAACACTTCTCTCAAATGGGACACCTCAAAAGCCACCAGAGAATTCACACCGGAGAGAAGCCCTATGGATGTGATCAGTGTGGACAACACTTCTCTCTAATGGCACACCTTAAAAGCCACCAGAGGATTCACACTGGAGAGAAACCTTATGGTTGTGATCAATGTGAACAACACTTCTCTGAAATGTCCAACCTGAAAAAACACCAGAGAATTCACACCGGAGAGAAACCCTATGGATGTGATCAGTGTGGACAACACTTCTCTCAAATGGCACACCTCAAAAGCCACCAGAGAATTCACACTGGAGAGAAACCCTATGGATGTGATCAGTGTGGACAACACTTCTCCATTATGTCAACCCTTAAAAGCCACCAGAGAATTCACACTGGAGAGAAACCCTATGGATGTGATCAGTGTGGAAAGAGTTTCACTACTTCAAGTGCCCGGAAATGCCATGAGCGCACACATATGAAAGATAAATCTGTTTAGTGTGAACAGAATGACAAGAGCTTCATTATAGAAACACCAAGTTGATTTATTGCAAACTTAATGTACTGTTGACCTGTTCTTTTTAGTGGTATTTCTTATTCACTGTGTCAAGAGTTTTCAGAGACAATATTAGAATAAAGTATGGTGGTGACTTGTGTTAGAGCCTGTTTCTTCTGCCATTTTACCCCCCCTCCTGCATCAGTCTATCTACATAATTGCTTCTTTGCATCTGATTTGTATTATTATTATGATACTGATTAAAACTGTTATATTATTTGCTGAATTTTTCTTGATACTGTATTGTCTCTGTGGAACATGTCCCTCCAACATTATGCAGCAGATAGAAATAAACACGTCTTGATCATATTATTTGTGTCACTGAAATTTGACCTGCAGATTTGCTGTATTTAGATGAGCTTCATCTCATTGGCTGTTCACATGTTATACATTATTTGTAGACCACTTGGAAGATAATAATAAACCTTGGACCACTGACTAGAGAGCAGAACATTTGTGCCCAAAACAAGTTCTGGAGGAATTTGGAGCAATCATCAGTAAATTCAGTTAATGAGTTGTGATCTTAGTTGAGAGGTCTGTGAGTAGTATCAAACCAACTTTGAGTTTTGGTCTGTGTTTTAATCCATGGTGATGGTGAAGTGCCCACGTGTAATGCTTTGTGCTTTATGGTGTCATCCACTCACAGTTAAGTGGCGAACAGTCTAGAACAGTGTTCCTCCGTATGCATGACCCCCAAATGCTGTGTCCGCCTGTGGATTCCTCTCTCAGGGAGTGCAACATTTATTCCCCTTACCAAGGATATAAAAAAAAGAACTATATTATTGGTGGTTTCAGTTATTATACACACTCAGTAAAATAATCAGTCTGAATGGACCCTTACAGATTAATCCTCAGAGTTGGATTAACCCAACATGTTTTTACTGTGCAGGTCCAGCATTCTCAGCTCTGGGATCAACACTCACACCAGGGCCTGTTATAATTACCTTTTCAGTGTCAACTCCAATCGCTACTTCATGTCCGAAGCCATCGGGTCATCACAAGCTGTGGATTCCTGCAGTGCAGGGATGACTGCAAAGACAGCAACGTTGTTCACACAATAACTCTTATGCCAATGCTGGTACCTTTACTGTATTGCACAGCATGTGATTGTGTACACAGGAAATCCACTCTGAAGGTTGTACGAACGGAACCAAAATGGTTCGCGCCTTAAGCCGTGAACCTTGAGACAGCTACTTTAAATCCAAAGTAATTTAAGCAATTAATACAGTGGTCAAATGTTTTCATTAAAACGATACTAATGCATGGGATACAACATTCCACTGAATCTCAAACGATCAATAATCAATAATTAGCTCAATAATGACTGAATAATCATAATAATAATAAATATAGCTGCAAGCAGCCAGAAGATGGGGTTCAAGCCATAAAGTCGTTCTCTGGTTGGAGAGTGGAGATGACGTACTGTACCTTCTTTGTTACACTGTTTGGCTGAAGGGGATGTCTGTCAATGCTGTGCTCCCACAGCCAACCATGTATTAGCAGGTCCAGATTCTTCCGCACAAATGAATGGAAATGCGATTTCAAGGGGGAGTGGTTAACCAGGCTACGAAAATGCCAGGAGTGGATAGAGTGGATCATATAATTCATGCAATCATATAATTTGGAGATCTAAAGGTTTCCCATATCCCTCTACCACAGGGGTGCCCACACTTTTTTGACTTGAGGGCCACTTTCAAAATGACCAGCTCAACAAGATCTACCCACCAATATGATCATTGCTGAAATTTGTTTAAAAATGTACGGGGGCTTTGGAATAGTGTCGCTGGCGTTACATACAGCAAGACATAATACAAACACACTTGGAATGGGGAAATAGAGAGACAAATGGAATTGGTAGGGTGTTTTTTGTATGTAACTTTGTAATGCTACTGACGTTTGTGCACAACAATCTTGAAAACAAAGTATTGCATTGTGGGTTTGAACTGACAAGTCACCATAATTCAAGTGTCAGATTCCCAAAAGTTGTTTTTTAACAGCCTATTTAAATTAAATATATTTTTAGGACCATGCCATGCTGTGATCTACCTGCACAGCCTTTGTGATCTACTGGTAGATCGCGACCTACCTTTTGGGCACCCCCACTCTACCATATTGCCGAATTTCGTGCCAGACGGGCACTGCCAGCCTCTTTATTAGACCCAACCAGAGCCTCAGCAGTGTCAGAGAAGCCAGACAAAGCTACATAATGTGTCTGGATCTGGACCCATAATGTACATTATACTGCAGCTGAGCCCTTGTATTGCAGC
Organism: Electrona antarctica; assembly: GCF_951216825.1. Classification (NCBI taxonomy): domain Eukaryota; kingdom Metazoa; phylum Chordata; class Actinopteri; order Myctophiformes; family Myctophidae; genus Electrona; species Electrona antarctica. Next base: position 21,958,888 of record NC_136812.1, read on the forward strand.
CATACAGTGACAATAGCTGGCTTCTAGTAAACAGTTAGTTGACTACCTTGTTTTGCGGCACAATAATGGAAAAGGACACAGGGAAAAAAAGAGAGACATCAATGCCATTCTAGCTACATGTAGCAGTTTGTGCTCGATCCCTTCCTTGTTTCAAGATGTTTTCAATCAATGTGCAAGGCAGCGATAGAATGAGATTGTATATTAATCTCGTCCCAGGTGTATTTCAAGCAGTAGTGCTGTCTAAGAATTAAATGCTGAAGCGGCTGCGACAAGCTGTCTACTGATAAGGCATGTCATCATTGCCTTTGTGAGAAATACGATGGCTGAGTCTGGCTGAGTGAAGGCCCATAGCAGGAGCTACTGCCGGATGTGTGGCAGGTGGAATATGATTAGCTGATTGTCTTGGGAAACGGTGTGGAATGTTAGAACAATGAAACCATTGTACAGCACAGGCTCTACAACTCTAACTATAGCATCTGATCGAAATCCCTTCAACTCAGATAAAAGAAGCAGTAAGCCACTGCACCCACAGGGAGTAGCTTCTTTAGCAGAGCTGAACATGTGGGCAGCATTGTTTGTGGCTCTCTTTCAGGTTTTGGATGGATAAAATATGGACCAAAATGTTATACTATAAAATTATATTTAATGTAATCTTCCAAAACTATGTCACTCATAAATTTAATTATCACTTTCATTCTTTTGGAGAAACATATTTATGGGTCATGTCATGATCCTTGGTTACATAACCTTGGTCAATATGAAGCACAATTGATTTCTAATGGAAATGTCATACTTACTTTTATGTGCACAGTGCACAGGTGATTGTGCTGAATACAACTGTGTAGATTTTGGTTGCCTTTTGGCATGTACATGCATGAAGCAAACATAAATTTGTGCTCTTTCTATTATGATATTCTATCACTTTAACCAAATTTGTGAAGCTGAACTATTTTTGAACACATGGCACACATACTGTAGGCCTAAGTAGGTGAAAATGCAGGCTTGGGTTACACATGCAGGCATTATTTGTTTCCAGGTATTTTAAAGGGTGGTTGCTGTGCATTTCACATTTTCAACAAAACAGTGCTACACTTCAAATGGATTTGGATGGTCACTTAGCAACAAGAGGTGCCATATGGCTAGCACCTCCTTCAAGCATCTTATTGCTGTGCTGAGCTTATTGCTGTGTTTAAACACAGGTCCTTCCTATTGATACCTATACCTGTCATTTCCATTCATCTAAAGTGTGATCGAATAGTGAATTGGCATGAATTGGCTGAAACAAATCATTTTGTCCCTGCGCTCTCTCTCTCTCTCTCTCTCTCTCTCTCTCTCTCTCTCTCACTCACTCACTCACTCACTCACTCACTCACTGTTGAGATGTGGGGGCATTGTGTAGCATTGAGCAAGAGTCACTGGACAAAAGAAAATGTTTTTTAATATTATTGTGAGTACCCAAAGCATGTAATTTCTAGAAATGTCCTGAAGAATATTTTGAGTGTACACAAAAGATGAAATAAAGGCTTCGTTAAAGGTCTCTCTCTCTCGCTCTCTCTCTCTCTCTCTCTCTCTCTCTTCCTTGATTAATTAGCTCCATCAATCTTTATTTGTCACATACATATTTAAAAACGTATCTTTAAAATGAAATGTACGTAGGTCAGCCCCACAGAAGTGAGCAGTAAAACAGGACAAGAGGACTAAAAGCTAAAATAAATCCTACCATTTAAAACACTTCCATCCCTAAATAGCAAGACTATAATACATAATTTTTTAGTAATACTAATAATAATGTCCATTTGTGTCATGTCCATGTGAAGGGAGAGGGGGGGGGGGGGGGGGTTGTACGTGCACGTGCACTCTCTTAGCTCCCTGCTAAGAATATCTAATTCATATTTAATGACTGGGTCTATCTGGCTGCTCATGTAGGCCCTTTCTCCCAAAACCATAAGGGGTGCAGTGGTCAACTGGTGAGATGATTGAGGGTGATTTTTGTCATCTGACCTCCTAAGCTTCTGGAAGGTGAATATATTCTGCAGAAGCTGTCACACACGTTTTACCGTCCAAACTTTGAATAACTTCGTTTCAAGGAAAAGACTGTTCAAACTAACCCAAATTAACCACATTCACCCTGGGTGTGCATGCCACACTGCAAACCTGTTTTAAAAGATTGTCATGTGCAGACTCAGATATCCATTTGTCTTCATTTCAACAGACCAAGTAACGACCACAAAAATGAATTCCTCCTGACAGGGTCGATGAAACCCTATGACCCACAGAGGATAACACATTACTCCTGCACGGGTAGAAGAGCACTGACTGTGTTTTCTCCTTTCTCGTCCTCACTTCACCCTTCAACTTCTATTCTTCCTCCTTCATCCTCTTCCTCCACGTAATTCCCTGTCCATTTTCTGCTTTGTTTCAGGTAGCAATTTGTCCGCTGCCAGCCTGCCCCCTGTATCCCTGGGCAGCCTGCTAGACGACCAGCACTGGCATCATGTGGCAGTGCAGCAGCTGAACTCTCACCTGAGCTTCACTGTGGATCAAAGCACACGCAGGGTTCAGGTGCCAGCAGTGTTCAGTCACTGGCACGTGAACCAGGTGGGTCGGACCGCATATCGCAAAGTCTAAATCGGCTCTTTGGGATGCTGTGTGTGTGTGTGTGTGTGTGTGTGTGTGTGTGTGTGTGTGTGTGTGTGCTCAAGAATGTTGATAATGTGTGATGTTAACGACGACGACTGACATAGAAACATAGGTTTTTCAGAAAACTGTCATGATTTAGAAGACATTTTGTAGAATCTGGTCTCAGTCCTAAAGGTTAAATGATTATAAAACCCACAGACAGATTTAACCGCAGTTTGAACCTAGCGTCCGTGTTTTGGGCATTTGGTCGTTATAGGTGAAAACATTTCAAAATGTTCAACATTTTTCAAAGATAGCGTTGTGAGCTTGTAGATCGTCCAGACTCACTACATTTGCGCAGCACTGTCATCTATTATACAATTGAAAAGGTGTACCCAACCCAGGAAAAGGGACCCAAAGTCACACACTGCATACGACACTGACACGTCACTGACACACTGCAACACGCTACACTCACACGACAGTGACGTCACAGACTTACCCTCCACGTCGATCCACGGCTATCTCCTCATGTCGCGCAGCACACTGACACTCAACACCACCCCCGGAACAATTGTCATTGCACTGCCACTAAAGCCGGCTGCCTTCCACACTCACAAATAACATCAATATCAATAATAAACACAAAAACGCCACAAGCACCGACACCCCCGCACGCACACACTCACACACGGGCCACGGAACACTGTTGCCAGGTCTATGCAAACAACCCCAGAAAAAATGCCATACAACACACTACTCACACACACTACAACACGCTACAACACGCTTAAAACTCGCGGACCTGGCAACACTGCATCCTTTTTTCCCATTGGCTACTGTTGCTAATTTGTTGCCACGTCTATGAAAACAAGCACAGAAAAAATGCCATTCAACACGCTACTTACACACACTACCACTCGCTTACAATACGCGGACCTGGCAACACTATATTCCCTCTCCCATTTGCTCAAAGCCCACCACGTCACCCACAAGTTTTTATGATACGTATCTTACATCCGGATGCACCACCGGACGTTACACACTACACACACACACATTAGGATAACAACAAGACGAACGCTTGCCAGCCACACACACACACACACACACACAAACAACAACACACCGCACACACTGATTCTAACTTGGATGGACAGCGCCGCGATTACATACACAGTTAAAATAATGCAAACACGAAAATTGCGCGAACGACTGCGTCGACACCTGGCTTGGAACAAACGGGACGAACCGAGGCGCATGTATGGATAAGAACAACAACACCAACACTACACGCACACGCGCGCGCTGCAACAACGCGCTGCAACACAAAACAGCTACGTACAACGTAGGGATGGGTCCGATTTGTTGACAAATCGATTATCGTTAACGGGACCCGAAATCGATTATGAAATTTCTTTTTTTTTTCTTTTTTTTTTTTAATGAAAATCTGTTGGAAAGGCAATACTGTCATCCAAACAGGACAGGGCTATAGGCCTACCAAAGTGTGCCTGGGATGTGTCTGTGTAGCTGCATGAGGAGTGTGAGTCATTGAGTGTGAGTGGAGATTGATTCCAATCAAGATACATGTTTGGAGGATTTAGCAGGTGTTGGGAATTTACCTAATCAGGCCTAGGCTGGGGTTGCTATGGTGATCAATTGGCTCAACACTTTTTTTTCCTTTTTAAAAAGAAAAAAAATATTTTTATTTTTATTTTTTTTGTGTGTGTGTGGGGGGGGGGGGCTTATCGATTTGTCGATAATTGATTAATATTGAATTATGCTAATCGATTTTCATTTTTGACACATTTACACATCCCTAGTGTGAACATGAAGTAACACAATAATATAACACTAAGTAAGTCCTAATAAATAACACTAACGAATAATGTGTCTTAATTGAAATTAAAACAATTCTACTCATCCCCTTTCACTTTTTATATTTTTATTTTTCAGAAGAGAAGAAATGTAATGAAATATTAAATATTTAAAAAAGAAAACAGGTTCACCTAAATCAGGGGTGCCCACAAGTGAGATCTACTTTCAAAATAACCAGCTCAACAAGATCTACCCACTGAAAAAATACGTGTACCATTGCTGAAAATAGTTTAAATATATAATGTACCTGGTGGGGCTTTGGAATAGGGAGGGGGAGAAATTATGACAGGCAGTTTCTGCTGTCAAAATATGTCCCCCCCCGTATTTAACTTAAACACCCAATGCATTCTCAATGGCAATAGCACAAACTTTGGCATACATACTTACACCTAGAAACCTATTTAGAATAGGTTCATCTTACGGTGGACATGTTTGCCTGAAAATAAATCTTTGAAATGTTTCATAGTTTTAGAAATATTGTGCTTTCAAATTTGAGAAATTCACAATGGGGCTCAATGGCAGATATTGGCACGTCAAAAAAGCACCTAGAAACTCCATTCACAGCTTACTGTGGAGACACATGCTGGAACTTTTTACTTTGAAATGATTTGTAGTTTCTGAGTTATTTAACTTAAACGCCCAATGCACTCTCAATGCCTAAATAATGTTATGATCTATAGAAAACTCAGTGTAGTCGCTGTTATTAACAGTAGTGAGAATCATTTAGATGAGCTGAATATAAAATACAACAAATAGAGTAGTAGAGTGTAGACAATGTTGGCTATGTCAGTAGTTTCGCCAGTGTTCTTTCACAAGTTAGTCTGATTACTTGTTGCCCCACCCATGTATCGCCTCACCCATGTATCACACCGTGTGATACATTGATTGGTCTTCTATGGCTTTACCATTCACATGTAATGCAGTCAAAGTGGTGCATAAGGATGTTCCATTGTCATTAAAACATAGTCATTGTCCTAGTTTTGTTTCTGAAAAGAACAGAGTGTATGTAATGATGATGGCTAGTCGGTCAGTAATTGATCTACGCTTTTGTCATTCAGTAGTGCATAATGCTGGTGGATCATTAAATGCTATGCTCACTGTTTTGTCACTAGAAGGAGGTGTTTGACCATTGCTTGGTCTATAGTGGTGGTTCTCGAAATATCTTCTGTGCATGGCAGCAGTAGAGGCAAATATGTGTGGAGAGAAACTCTATTCAACCCTTTTTAATCATGCTTGTGTGAATAGGCTAGATAGCATTTTATGTAGACATATGGCACTCTTGCATGTGTAGTGTTTCTCTCCAGTGTGACTTCTCTGATGGAGATTAAAAGAACCTGGAGTTATAGGCCTACTGAAGCTTTTTCTACACTCGGTACAGTGCAAGCCAGGCTTTCACTCCTGCATGTAGGCCTATGTGTGTGGATCCATGACACTGAGTAAAACTCATCCCACACAGTACACAGTTGAATTATTTCTTTCCTTTCTTTGTGAATCCTGTAGTGTTTCTCTGAATGACCTTTTCCATATTGGTCAGAGCAGTATGGCTTCTCCAGTGTGAATTCTCTGTTGATTTTTATTTTTCTTGACAGACGCTTTCCCCACAATTGCAAATTAGGGATGTCCCGATACTGTATCCGGGTATCGGCCCCTTATTTGTCATATCGGTATCGGCGAATATGCTCTAACCACCGATCCGACACAGGGGTAAGGGGTTAACACTATGGCAGGTAAATGAGTGCACATTTGAGTGAGGAGTCTGCTATAAACACAACACGAGATATATAGCTAAATAGCTATAAACATGAGATCACAACACTGGTATCGGTATGCGGTATCGGTATCATTGGCTAACACAAATTGTGGACGCAATGATGAGTCTATAAGTCACTCACAATTGGTTAATAGTCCCCTCTGTTCTTCCATGAGACCCTGTAGTGTTGGATGTTATGTCTCACTAGTCACAACAAATTCTTTAGTTTTAGTCTTTGTCAAAGACCCTATAGCAAAAGAATAGCAAATCTACAAGCTCAGAACATGTTGCAAATTGCAACACGCGGTTGCAACACTCGGCTATTTTTTTTAATTTTCAGATTTTGGCAATGCATAGCCTATAATGGAAAACACAAAAACAAAACAAAAACAAATAAAAGCATTTATTTAACAACTCATGTCACTATATCACTATATCACTTTTCATGTCAAGGACCCCCAAAATGATATTCATTTGGTCGCGGACACCATCTCAATATGGTAGGCCTATGTTGTTCCAAGGCCCCCCAGAAGCAAAGATTTGAGGTGAAAATGTTTGCTTAAAAAATACTGTATGTTCAAAGATTTGGGAAAAAAAGGGTTTAGGCTGGGGTTAGGGTTTATTGTTGTAAGTGGGGAACACTGAACCCCAAAGTATATACATTCTCATACTCAGCCATGGTCTTATTTACTATTCCCAAAGATAAGAACTAAAGGTGGTTTTGGGGATGGGATCAGATATCCAGGTATTTCCTCATGATGTTCATCAGTTCAGAATCCCTTCTATTACCATCATTTCCACATCAATATGAAAAGCTTTCAAGCTGTATTTATAGGTCAAAGATGCAAGGATAATAACACACATGGTGCCACCCAAGGATATAGTAGCATAGTTGACAAAGCGAACACCAGTTTATAGAAGAAGGAAAAGTTGATCAAAAACTTGAAAAGTACCCCTAATGTATAGTTTTTATTGTTTGTTCATAGAAATATTTAGTTTGCAATGCATTGTGGGTAAAGCACTTTATAGGAATGTGATTGGCAAAATAAATGTTCAGGTGAATTAACTACCAGTTTATCTAGCAGTGATTGATGCAGCAGCTAGCTATCATAAACAGCTCACAAGTAAAGTAAACAGTCAACAAGTAAAGCTGTACTTAAACTTAAATAGCCTATAAATGTAATAATATAATCCTGCATTGAGAAAGAAAAATAGTAATGATTAGAACCACACAGCACTTGGTAGCATGCTCTGTAAAGACACTTTGCCCACAATGACAACATTATGGGTTCAATTCCCATTTAAGGAGTCCTTTGGTGAGGTTTGGACCAACTGTCTTTAGGCCCATTTTGGAGGTAAAAATGGCATATTTAATGCTTTAGAGAAAGTGCCAAAATCCACCAGGATCTTAATGGAATGGAAAAACATGTTTATAAAATAACAATTAAAATGAAATGTGTCTTTAACAGTTTGACTGTATCAAAACCTTTTCCACATTGCTTGCATTTGTAGTGTTTATCTCCAGTGTGACTTCTCTGATGGAAATTAAAATAACCTGGAGTACTAAAGCTTTTTCCACACTCGGTACAGTGCAAGGCTTTCACTCCTGCATGTATGTGTGTGTATCCATGACACTGAGTAAAACTCCTCCCACACAGTGTCAGTGTCATGGATCCACACACATACATGCAGGAGTGAAAGCCTTGCACTGTACCGAGTGTGGAAAAAGCTTTAGTAGGCCTATAACTCCAGGTTCTTTTAATCTCCATCAGAGAAGTCACACTGGAGAGAAACACTACAAACGCAAGAGTGCCATACATAAAATGCTATCTAGCCTATTCACACAAGCATTGTGTCTTGTGTAATATGTTGTCTTTTGATTGATTAATAAAATGTGATTTTCTGGAGGAAATGTCACATCATTTTGTTGCTACTTTCAGCTTTGACAAAGCAATGTAGCCATGTGTTAACAAAGCTAGTTGTTTAGGTCATTGGTTGTCAAAGTGGAGTGCAAAGGGACTACAGATGTAAATTAGCTTATGGCTAACTCTGGCACATTTACATGGAAGTGAAAACTGAAATGTTCATTAATGAGCATTGTCCCTGTCAAATAAATAAATACAAAGTTTGATGAATACTTTATTGGCAGAAATGTATCAGTACAGGGTACGGTCAAACAGAAATTAAATCAGAAAAAAGTCCTTGCGGTCTTGTTTCCATTCAGGTCCTGGGTATTCAATTCATAATCATGACATGAAAAATAACAACTAAATTCTAATCATCCTAAAAGGTAAAAATAACATGTACAGGTTGGATAAGTACAGGTGCCTCAATGCCTCCCTGCTTGGCTCTCAGCATCAAGGGTTGGGATTGGGGGTAAGTCCCTGCGACATACTATAGCGTCATGTCCAGGGGGTGTACTTGTACATCAAGCTGCCTCACGCTACAGAAACAGGAGATAGGCTCCTGTCCCTATATGGGCCTCATGGCTCGGCAAGGCTTACGTACACATCAGTTTAACCACTTTAACCCCATTTCATTCTTGGGCCATTCAAACCTGAGTGGAATAGTAACAGAGTGGCGACACTACGGTAGCTAGACCCATTGTAACAATGGAATGCAGAAGTGCTCATTCTATCTCAATGGGATAGTTCCAGCCATAGGAGCAATGTTTGGAACTATAGCCCATAGGCACCCGCTTTGTGGTGATATCAAAGCGTGTCGCTACTCTCCTACTCTACACTCTGATTCAAACATACTGTAGCTGATCTACAAGCTCAATGCACCACAATGTGTAAAGGACCACTTCACCACTTTTCAACCTATCTTCAATCTTCACTTTTCTACCTATCCTCACTAATAATAATCATGATAAAATGGCACAATTGTTTTCTACTCAGTCTGTCTCATATGACACAGACTGACTGTCACCTGTTGTAAGTAGTGGGTCAGGGAAGGTCGGTCTCTGGAATTAGTGCTACTTTGGCCCATGTGGTATCAATCTTCCCTTATTGTCTCCACCAGGCCGAAGGCATGGGGAGGGGATGTTTTGCACTCCGTCCATCAGTTTTTCAGTTTTTCAGAACGGCCTGTTATAGCGCCACCAGGAGGTCGACTTTTGTAAAACACATTTTTTAATATTACTCCTCCAGATTTTGTCCAAAAATCCTGCAAATCGCTACACAGTATCTCTGGTGGACGGGTTTCTGAACTGCCCACAGCCCTCGTATGAGACACAGACCGAGTAGAAAAGAATGGTGCCATTTTATCATGATTATTAGTGAGGACCTATTATATGAGGATAGGTTGAAAGGTGGTGAAGTGGTCCTTTAAGCAATGTGAATAGCTAATAATGTGGGTAAACATACATGACATCCACCAACACCCTGAAATACATTCGCATTACACTTTACAATGTAAATGAACATGAATAATAACACAATAATATAACGCTATAATATAAGTAAGTCCTAATAAATAACACTAACGAATAATGTGTCTTAATTGAAATTAAAACAATTCTACTCATCCCCTTTCACTTTTTATATTTTTTATTTTTCAGAAGAGAAGAAATGTAATGAAATATTAAATATTTAAAAAACAGGTTCACCTAAATCAGGGGTGCCCACACAAGTATACCATTGCTGAAAATAGTTTAAATATATAATGTACCTGGGGGGGCTTTGGAATAGGACCTATTTAGAATAGGTTCATCTTACGGTGGACATCTTTGAAATGTTTCATAGTTTTAGAAATATAGTGCTTTCAAATTTGAGAAATTCACAATGGGGCTCAATGGCAGGTATTGGCACGTCAAAAAAGCACTTTCACCTAGAAACTCCATTCACACTTTGTATAATTCAGCTTACTGTGGAGACACATGCTGGAACTTAAACGCCCAATGCACTCTCAATGCCTAAATAATGTTATGATCTATATAAAACTCAGTGTAGTCGCTGTTATTAACAGTAGTGATTTCAAGCTGAATATAAAATACAACAAATAGAGTAGTAGAGTGTAGACAATGTTGGCTATGTCAGTAGTTTCGCCAGTGTTCTTTCACAGGTTAGTCTGACTTGTTGCCCCACCCATGTATCACACCGTGTGATACATTGATTGGTCTTCTATGGGTTTACCATTCACATGTAATGCAGTCAAAGTGGTGCATACGGATGGTGTTCCATTGTCATTAAAACATGGTATTGTTCACAGTACAAGATGCCCATAATTAAATGAGGTGAAACCGTGAACAGTGTTGTGATCATGTGATGGCCTCTCTGTAATGAACACACAAAGGAACTGTAGCTGTCGAACCTTTATTTGAAAAAGAAGAAAAATAGGAATGTTTTGACTGGTATAACACAGTACATATTTCACTTTGCAATGCACTCTATGATGATCTAAACAAATTATGAATAATATAATGTGATAATCTGTTCAAACAACACACGTTAACACACAGAGACGAGTTGCAATTGCACCACTAGTGCATGCATATTCATTCATTAATATAATGAATATGACATTTTAATTCCTGACGAATGTGGACAAACACTGATTCTCATATTGTCATATCAGTATCATCAGAAGGTCATAATACAAGTTGAAAATAGCTTTCTTCACAGATGTGTTCATAAAGGTTGGGGTGCACAATCTGTTCCAATGATTCAGTAAAAATAACTCCCTGGCCATATAATCAGCCATGTCTCCTTTTGTATACGTGTCCCAGACATGTGTACTGTAATACTAACTAACAAACCATGTAATGCATATGTCAATGGATGGACAGAAAACATGTTAATTGATTCAATCCTGCCTTAGTATTTTTTACTAAATTAACACCTTGAACACCAGCATCCCTATTCTGGGGGAATATGGATGCTATCAAAAATAGCACACATATACAAGCTCAAACAAGGTGTAAAGGTGGTTACAAACTGATATAGTATTCAAATGATCTACACTACTACAACACACTACTAATTACTACGCCTTGTAGTATATGCAGTACTAAATTACTCACACAAAGTTTCCTCTTTGTATTTGTAGTACATTAAAGTACTCACACAAAGTATTAACCTCAGGTAGTATTTGAAGTGAGTCAAAGTAATCACATAGAGTATTCACTTTGGAATTATCTCTGAGAGACCTGCGACTTCTCTCCTCTAAGAAGTTCTCAGAGAGGTTCTTCAAGGCCAAGTTGACAGGAGGTGCGTCCTCGGAGTTGCAAACAGGGCAGTCCCTGTTCTTGTTCACCATCCACCATTGCTGCAGACAGGCGCTGCAGAAGCTGTGGCTACACGACAGCCAGATAACAGGATATTTAAAGATGTTGCAGCAAACAGGACAGGTGAGCTCCTCTTCCTGTCGAGCCATTCTGTCTGCTAGCATCACTCCCTCCTCAGGAGCAGAATTGTTGTTGTTGTTCATCTTCACTTGAAGTCTGGAGTCCACAGTCAGTTCTGGTTCGAAATGATTGATATTCTGGAGGAGTTCCAGAGGAGTTGTGGACTGAGACATTACAACTACACTCTTCTTATACTAGAGAGCCTGAGGTGGAGGCTTGCAATGATTGGCCAAAGAGGAGAACAATAGAACCATCTGTCCACCAATCACAACCTAACTCACTCAAGGTTCAGTATTCAACACTACTTTAAAAAGTGAAGTAGACCTAAGCAGGAAGTAATACATATACATTACTAAAAATGTTTACTACATTCAGGCAAACTAATGTAGGCCTAACTAATTAAAATACAACATAAGGGAAACATTGTTCCCATCCATTTCACAACAACATACAACTGTGGGACATTCCATCTAGGAAGATCAATATATAATTAAATAAATATTGCATATTAAAAAGCTAGCAGGCTTGAATATTTTATTAAGCAATGTGAATAGCTAATAATGTGGGTAAACATAAATACATGACATCCACCAACACCCTGAAATACATTCGCATTACACTTTACAATGTCAGCACTACATCCATTTCATTTTCTGGTGTGAACATGAAGTAACACAATAATATAACACTAAGTAAGTCCTAATAAATAACACTAACGAATAATGTGTCTTAATTGAAATTAAAACAATTCTACTCATCCCCTTTCACTTTTTATATTTTTATTTTTCAGAAGAGAAGAAATGTAATGAAATATTAAATATTTAAAAAAGAAAACAGGTTCACCTAAATCAGGGGTGCCCACAAGTGAGATCTACTTTCAAAATGACCAGCTCAACAAGATCTACCCACTGAAAAAATACGTGTACCATTGCTGAAAATAGTTTAAATATATAATGTACCTGGTGGGGCTTTGGAATAGGGAGGGGGAGAAATTATGACAGGCAGTTTCTGCTGTCAAAATATGTCCCCCCCGTATTTAACTTAAACACCCAATGCATTCTCAATGGCAATAGCACAAACTTTGGCATACATACTTACACCTAGAAACCTATTTAGAATAGGTTCATCTTACGGTGGACATTTGCCTGAAAATAAATCTTTGAAATGTTTCATAGTTTTAGAAATATTGTGCTTTCAAATTTGAGAAATTCACAATGGGGCTCAATGGCAGATATTGGCACGTCAAAAAAGCACTTTCACCTAGAAACTCCATTCACACTTTTTATAATTCAGCTTACTGTGGAGACACATGCTGGAACTTTTTACTTTGAAATGATTTGTAGTTTCGGAGTTATTTAACTTAAACGCCCAATGCACTCTCAATGCCTAAATAATGTTATGATCTATAGAAAACTCAGTGTAGTCGCTGTTATTAACAGTAGTGAGAATCATTTAGATGAGCTGAATATAAAATACAACAAATAGAGTAGTATAGTGTAGACAATGTTGGCTATGTCAGTAGTTTCGCCAGTGTTCTTTCACAAGTTAGTCTGATTACTTGTTGCCCCACCCATGTATCGCCCCACCCATGTATCAGTAACGCAGTATCACTGCAGACACGTGTGTGTGTGTGTGTGTGTGTGTGTGTGTGTGTGTGTGTGTGTGTGTGTGTGTGTGTGTGTGTGTGTGTGTGTGTGTGTGTGTGTGTGTGTGTGTGTGTGTGTGTGTGTGTGTGTGTGTGTGTGTGCGGGGGGGGGGGGGGGGGGGGGGGGGGGTTTGGATCGTCTCGCGATGCAGCTCAAATGGCACACACACACACACACACTACACTAATAACAACAATAATATCAACAGTACAGAGAACAGTACAGTACACATGAGTACAGTACAGAAAGAAAGCTCACATCAGAATATTAATCCATGTAATAATAATAATAATAAACAATAAGAACACAACACTAATAACTATAATATCTACAGTACAGTACATCAGAATATTACTCCATGTAATAATAATAATAACAAATAAGAACACAACACTAATAACAGTACAGAGAACAGTACAGTACACATGAGTACAGTACAGTACAGTACAAATACTTACAGTACAGCACAGTACAGTACAGTATACTGTTCCTGCGCCTTGCCATGCTCGCTTTCATACGCAAATACACAAAACCAAACAAGGCCACTCAGCCAGCTTGGCAACTTTGCGCTTTCCAAGCAAATGCATAGATGAAAACATGATGGGTTGCCATTGCCTTCTTCCCATTTGCGTATCGCATGGCGCTAGGGTGAGCGGGCCGAAGGCCCGCGAAATTCTAGTAAGTATACAATAGAGTAATATGGAAAACATAAACATAAAAATATAAAATATGGAAATACAAGATTTCTGCTCAACGGTGATAATTGTTGTTTTCCCCAAGCAGCTGACTGTGGGGGCAGCCCAGGGCCGTAGTCCCCAAACGCCCGACAGCTCCAAGATAAACTTCTATGGCTGCATGGAAAACCTGCTCTACAATGGCATTAACATGGTTGAGCTGGCCAAACAGAATGACCAACAAGTCACTGCAGTGGTAAGTTTATAGTTTGGTACAGTACCTTTAGGATATTGTCATGTGATGCCAGCTCATTTGCAGACCTGGCATCCGTATAGTTTTAATGTACTGATTATTATTTTTGAGGGGCTATGCCCAGCTTTGTGTGAACACAAACATTGGCTGAAGATTGGCTGATCACCCCATAGCGAGGATTTGATTGGCTGAGCAAAGAAGATAAAAGTGAGGGCAGGAAAGTGAAGACGCTAAAAGTGATTGGCCAAAATTATATTTGTGATGATTTGATTGGTTGAGCACGGAATGTGATGTATGATGTATGATGATAAGAGCGCCCACAAGTGTGATTTTTTTATTCTACTGTTTAGACTGATGACAGGTTCTATGATCTATGATCCTATATTAATATTTCTATGCATTTGAGGTATTACCTCGTGTTGTATGTAGACAGACAGACAGACAGACAGACAGACAGACAGACAGACAGACAGAACAAAGTTGTATAAAGGATTGTTATACGTCTCAAAATGCTTAGTCCATAGCCATTAGCATAATGTGTTCCCTAAGATGACATTGTGGAGAACTAGATCTGCAAATATTTATAAATGTTCATTCATTAGTATACAGGAACAGAGTGGAAAGAAACCGATTTAATTCAGAGATAAAATATTATTCCCCTAATTAAAATTAAAATACAGAGAGAGAGAAGAGAGGAGAGAGAGGAGAGAGGAGAGAGAGGAGAGAGAGGAGAGAGAGGAGAGAGAAGAGAGAGAGGAGAGAGAGAGAGAAGAGAGAGAAGAGAGAGGAGAGAGAGAAGAGAGAGGAGAGAGAGGAGAGAGAGAGAAGAGAGAGAGAGGAGAGAGAGAAGAGAGAGAAGAGAGAGGAGAGAGAAGAGAGAGAGCGTGTGTGTTTTGTGTGTGTTGGGTAAGGATTACAGTACATGCACAGGGCAAGAGATAACAAGGGGTGTGTGTGTGTGTGTGTGTGTGTGTGTGTGTGTGTGTGTGTGTGTGTGTGTGTGTGTGTGTGTGTGTGTGTGTGTGTGTGTGTGTGTGTGTGTGTGTGTGTGTGTGTGTGTGTGTGTGTGTGTGTGTGTGTGTGCTTGTAAAGCTGTTCACATTAAATCTATTTACATGATATTATGTACATATACATACAGTACTAGCCATATTATTGTGCAGTACTTTATACGTATCTAGAAGGTATATTTTAACTAGCCTCATGGGAATGGCACTAGAATAACATTAGAGCCACATCAGGTTTATGTCAGTCATGTAAATAGCCCACACAAGGACTTGATGTTAATATCTTGCCAATTAACTATAAGACTTCTCAGCACAAACTCCACACTGTAGTGGAACTAAGACCTTTAATTTGAACTAATGTAAATGATTGATAGATTTTCATTTACTTAAATGTCCTGTTTCATTAGATGCCCAGCCCACGTAGGCATTATTCTTGTTTGTGATCAAAAACACATTATACAAGTATGTTCATATTGTTAAGATTGGCCGTGTGAGTGTGTGTGGGTCTGTTTGTCTAATCTGGCAAACTGATTGACTGATCAGTACTATACAGCAATGGTTCCCAAAGTGGGGTCTGGGGACCCCCAGGGGTCCTTGATGGAGTTCCAGGGGGTCCCCAGCTAAATGATAGTTTGGAACCAAATGGACCCTTATGGGTCTGTAACTCTGAGAGTGTAGAAATGGAACCAAACAGACGCTTACGGATCCGTTTGGTTCCATTTATACACTCTCAGAGTTAAATTAACAGTGGTTTTACAATATAAATTGGGGTACCAGAGATAGAAATTCCATTAAATCGGGGCCTAGACTAATGCGTGCATGTGAAACTGGGGGTCCATGAAATTAATATGTTTCGGGATCACTGCTAGAGCCGTACAAATCCTCTCTTATCGGGGTCACTGGCATATCTTTTCAAATGGGGGTCTGCGGCCTAATAAATGATCGATTCGGGGGTCCTTGACATGAAAAAGTTTGGGAACCACTGCTATACAGTATGTTGTGCTGTTGTGCACGCTGCCAATTGGACGCCTTTTTTATTTTGTATTATTTTCGTTAACTTAAGCAGGAAACGCAACTTCAGACAAATTGGATTTCAAGACACACTTAAACCTCAAACTTTATAACTTATGAACAAAGCTCTTCTTTGCTCATAAGTTAATTTACATACAGTATAAATTGGGCATTATAAAACACTAGACTGGCGGGCACTGGTCCACACGGGTCCACGCAAGTCCGGAACGATGCAAATCGGGAACAAGTTGCCGGGAATGCATGCCTAATCCTTTTATGGAATTCCTGTTGTGACTGTTGTCTGAGTACTTGCTGTACATGTAGTTACAGTGCCCAGTGTGATACCCCTTACCATAGTACTAATAACGTTAAATATTGCAATCAATGGGTTAATAAATGGGCAGCGTCCTACTCGTGACGTGAACAAATTAAGTCGGGAACCATGCAAGTTGAGAATGCATGTCCTACCTTTTCATGTTATACCCGTTGTACTTGTGTTCAGAGTACCCGTTGTCTGAGTACCCAGTGTGGTACCCAGTACCCACTACCATATGACCGATCAATGACACATGGAGATACAGTGATCCCTGGTGTTGTCAAAAACTGCTGATGTTGTGTTGATGATGTACGTACATGCATGCATGGGAGACAGACAGACCCTGCAGACAGACAGATACAGACATTGTGTGCAATTCCCACTGGGCATAAACTATCTCCGGGTCATTGGCGACACACACGGAAAGTTTGAAGACAATCGGTCAGATGGTATCTGAGTTATGCCCAGGAGAGACATTGGCACACACGCACAGGTTTCTGTAATTTATAGATACTGTAGATACCTTCATTAAATGTCATCTACACCCAAATATCTACTGGGTGAAACATGTCCAGACCATCCAGTATAATCAGCTTATTGAAGAGCTTATCGGATCACTGTAAAAAGGATAGTAAAACATAACATAAAATGCATCTCCCCCAAGTTATGTCTTTCATCCTCTGGAATATTAAAGCTACCAGTTACTGTGGCTAATGGGAGAATAACCGATCTTAATTGTGTACCGATTGATATTTGAATTATTGCAATTTTAGTAATATGGCTCAGGAGAATTTTTTATTCTGCTGTCAGACAGCATATATGCTGTATGCTAATATGTGTTTAAGTTACTGTCATAAATATTCCAGACTCCAAATACTTTACCCACATGACTTAGAAATCAGTGCCACGTCTGAACGATGGTATGGACCATAACTAAAACCTATTCCAGAAGAAATATTACATAATAATCCATTCTGGTTATTTGTTGCACTGTGGTACTTTGCAGAGCGCTCTTATGAGACATTAAGCAAATAGGTGAGGGCGGCGCGCACACTGGCGGTAGTCAGTTTATTATTCTATAATGGAGTCAGCCATAATGGATACAATATTTCTACTTGGCATCCTCAGTTTCAGTGTGTCATTATTATGGGATTTTATTATTTCCATCTGGTTTTTTTTTAATGTATTTTCAGTTCAGTGGAAGACATCTTGTAAAGTATTTGTCACAAACAATGCAATTGCTTGTGACTTGATCTACTTTAAGGAGTATAAAACACATTCTCCAGTTGGTAATCTACCGATATCTGTCATGCAGATTCAAGGCGGCTCATTAAGAAAGTCTCTTTCAAGTTGCTTGAAAGACAGGAGTGGAAGAAGGTGAATTAAAAGTTGACACGATTTCTTTATTTTTCTCAAACGTTGATGAATTATGCAATACAGTCTTTTAGCTCATGATGGTTTGGACAGCTCAATCACAGGTGCATGTTGGATCCTTTTTTGATTCTCACAATGACCGCTCTCAGAAATATTACAGGGGCAATGGAAGTATTGTAATTTGACACTTATTATTATTCTATTTTCTGCCTGATCTGATTTTGCACTTGCTAGCAAACTATTACAATAGGAGATATGAAACGGGGAGAGCGGTTGCAAGGGCTGGCGCCAATTTTGTCATCTTATACCCAATGGAAGTCTTGACCTCAACACATAAGGTATACTGTAACAGCTGGCCCTTGTTGATGTAGACTGAACCTAGACCATAATTATATTGCAGTAGCTATAGTTAGTCCTTTCAACAGCAGATTGTGTAACTGGTGCTTTTTCAGCAGATATGTATCGTATGGGGTCCCGGATTGGGAATATGGATGATGATGTATCACTGCTGTTGACTCAGCAAGTTTTAATGTCCCTACCAACAGTCAAGGCTGTCCCCTCCCCTCCCCTCCCCTCCCCTCCCCTCCCCTCCCCTCCCCTCCTGTCTGTCTGTCTGTGTCTCTCTCTCTCTCTCTCTCTCTCTCTCTCTCTCTCTCTCTCTCTCTCTCTCTCTCATATACTCTCTTACCTAACACAGGCACTGACCCCTAAGCTATGTTGTAGGACATTGATGTTGCTTCGCTCATGCTGATCTAAATATGGGTGTTACAATTATCCGTATCCCGTCCCATCAGACTTGCTGATGAGACCCCTAGTGACATCGGGTCACAACTGCGACTAATTAATATTCATGTTTTGTTATCTCTTTCATAATCAGTTTTCCTGTCCCTCCTCTAGCGTCCCCACCTCTTTTACCTTCCTCTTCTGTGTTTCACTCCCTCAGGGCAACGTGACCTTTTCTTGTGTTGAGCCAATTTCGGTGGCTGTGACATTCACGGGCTCCCACAGCTTCCTACAGCTGCCGGGAGCCCCGGCGTTAGCAGCGCCGGCGGTCATGACAGTGGAGCTCCAGTTCCGTACGTGGAACAATGCCGGGCTGCTGCTGACTTATGACCTCCCGCAGTTGAAGGCCGCGGTCTGGCTGTACCTGGACGAGGCCAGCCTCCGTGTTCAGATCCACAAGGCTGACAGCGACAGGGCCCTTGTGGAGCTCAGCACAGGTCAGTCTTAAGATGAATCAAACCGTGAACAGGATCACAAGACTGACGGGGAGAGCTTTTGGGAGCTAATGTCAGTGTGATGACCATGGACACAGAAGGTTCAGTCTTGTCTGGTCATAATATAAGGTGTGTGTGTGTGTGTGTGTGTGTGTGTGTGTGTGTGTGTGTGTGTGTGTGTGTGTGTGTGTGTGTGTGTGTGTGTGTGTGTGTGTGTGTGTGTGTGTGTGTGTGTGTGTGTGTGTGTGTCAGGTAAGGGGCTGAATGACGGACAGTGGCATTCTGTAGAGCTGAGCTGGAGACGAGGTCATCTGACTGCCGCTGTGGATAGAACAGAAGGACCTACATCTCACACCAGCCTACCTATTGCTTTTAACACAGGAAGTTCCTTGTTCTTTGGCGGTAAGAAACAAATAATAATAAAACTGTATTTGTATAACACTTTTCAAAATTAGGTTTAGAAAGTGCTTCAGTTCTTCAGTTTGCACTCACAGAAATAAGCAGCAAACAAGTGAAATAAATAACAAGAACGACCTAGAGAGAGAGTGGGGGGCCCACATCAAAGTCTAGCTGTCAAATGTCCATTCCTCTCGTTAAAGTTTTATAAAAAGTCGTTTTTTTAAAAGATGTTTTAAAAGTAGACAACAAAGATTATTAGGGCTCCAAGTGTGGAGCCCTTCCGGCAAAATGCCCTTCTGCCCCTCTGTTACAAACCTAGTCCCAGGGGGCCGAGAGTAATAGCTTGTCAGCAGATCTAAGATTGCAGGGACCTCTTACAGGTCAGAAGGTCAGAGATGTAAGCAGGTGCAAGCCGTTCAATGATTTAAAATTTCAAAATCCATTCTGAACGCCACGGGTAGCCAGTGCAGTGAGGCAAGAACAGGGCTGGTCACATTTTCTGGTTCTTGTAAGAACCGTAGCTGCAGTAGGCCTATACAGTACTTTGAACGAGTTGGAGGTGGGTCATCGTTTTTTTGAGGGAGTCCAGTTATCCAATTAAAATTACACAGTAAAATGCCTCAGTGTTCATTTAACTCTCAATTAAACACTAAACTTACACTGCATAATGTTAACTTATAACTAATTTATCTTTGGGGGCAATAGTTTTCACTTGGGCTTTACTGTAGCATGAAAGTGATGATCTAATGTTACTTCAAATAGTAAAATTAA
Organism: Electrona antarctica; assembly: GCF_951216825.1. Classification (NCBI taxonomy): domain Eukaryota; kingdom Metazoa; phylum Chordata; class Actinopteri; order Myctophiformes; family Myctophidae; genus Electrona; species Electrona antarctica. The sequence continues at coordinate 21,979,150 of NC_136812.1, forward strand.
ATTATTACTAGATGTGAATGGAGACATGCGCCTTATATGAGCATGACATTATTACTAGATGTGACTGGAGACATGCGCCTTATATGAGCATGATAACATGCCCACATGCACTTTGCTTATCAAATCCAATAGTCAAGTCACTATCTACAGTAGATCTCAGAATGAGCCTGACTGGGCTGCACTACAGTACATGCAAAACTGCATGAAGACTGACTTTAAAGGACCACTTTTCAACTTCTCTTCCTATAATTGGTCCTAACTAATGTTCATGATAAAATACCACAATTCTTTCCTACTCAGTCTGTGTCTCATAGGAGGGCTGTGGGCAGTTCAGAAACCCGTCCACCAGTGACATCATCGATGGTGAATCCAAGCTAATAGAAACGGCAGGCTTTCTTTTCCTGAAAAGTTGCAATGCAAAAGTTGAAGCCATCGTTCTCACGATAATACAAATCTAAATATATTTTAAAACAAATCTTGTTTTAAAAAAAATCTGCCTAATGATGATGTCACTGGTGGACGGGTGTCCGAACTGCCCAAAGCCTTCCTATGAGACACAGACTGAGTAGGAAAAAATGGTGGTGTTTTATCATGAACATTAGTGAGGACCAATTATATGAAGAGATGTTGAAAAGTGGTGAAGTGGTCCTTTAACCCATTCAGGCCTGACGTCGAAATTTAAAAAAAAAAGTTTTCTAAATCATGACAATTTTCGGCAAGATTTGAGGCACATTTTAACGATTTGTCAAAAATAGCAGACCTACAAGTTCATAGCGCGCCACTCGGTGGCGCGCTATGAGCTTGTAGATCTGCTATTTTTCAATAGCTAAATTATAACATAATGTTTAAAACGCTAACGCTAACGTGACATGGATGCGTTCCAGGTCTCAATGGATTAAGTACTACCCATTTTGTAAAATTATAAACCATGAGTAATTACTGTAATATAGTTCATGCTGTGTTGGAGAAACTCATATTGAGCCATAAAAATAAACCCCACAGGAATATTTCATTAATTTCAATTGCCGTGAATAAGTGCTGATGTGCCCATTTCTGATTACATAAAAGCCATGGAGATGCTCAGTTATCAACAGAGCTATTCTATATTGTCAATAACATTGCTATCTTGTTTGATTACTTTAAATAAGACACTGCTTCTTAACTTGGGGTCCAGAGACCTGCAGGGGCACCCATCTAAATGATTGATAGTTAGAAACCAAATGGACGCTTATTGGTCTGTAATGCAGAGAGTGTACAAATGAAAACAAAGGACCATTACGGCTCCATATTGTTGTAATTTTTACACTCTCAAGAGTTCAATTAACACTTTTTAGAGTGGGGTCCATAGTGGGGGATCTGTGGCCTAATCAAGTCTTGAAATTAAAACGTAATAAATCTTCTACATACAGTGTCGATATGCATGTAACATGTACTCGCCCACATCACATGTGGACACAAATGCATTCTCTTAAAAGGTAACCACATGGCAACACCACAGATGACCTTTCAGCATGCCTGAATGAATAATGGAACTAATTTATAACAGCTGCTCTTGAAGCCCTATAGGGCAAAGCAGTGGGGGCCAATTTGTGGTTCCACCGATCCAAAGCCCATTAATTTTGCCCATAGAGATTTCCCAAAATATTTATATAAATAAAAATAATATTATATAAACAATTATCAACAATAATCAATTATTTTAAGCCACAGAGGCTCCTGGTGAATCATGGCCATAAAACATTATATTTAATTGTATGATCTTATACTATATTTAAATGTAGGGTAAGTGATTTTCTTTGGTTAAAATAAGTGTTAAAAAGCTCTATATTGTATAGCTCTATATTACCTGAAATTTTGTTTTCTGTTTATTAATAAATACCCTCAGTTTTGCGGTTTTCCAAAAACTTAAACTTCGGGCAGAACCACCAGGCTCTAGGTGGGTGGCCATCTGCCTCGACCATGTCGAGGCCGTGTCTTAATGACATACCCAAAATACATGCGTCAGGTTGAGTAATATATTCTAGGCAAAAACACTGGCTGGCTGAGCCTCTGTCACACCTTCAATCTGTTAAATATGTAACACGCAATCAGCATAAGAATGTAATTTTCTGTGCTGCAGCCCAGAGCAGGGCGAGGGTAATGTGATACCATCAATGTGGAAAGCACTGACATGGTACATTTATGAAGCAGCTCTTATTGACGTGACACGGTATGAATAAACCCAAGCGCTGTTGACCCCTGTTTTAAATTCCAATGGGTTACACTGGAACCTACAACTGTATGCTTCTGCATATAACAAAAACAAAATCTGCGTAATTGTAGTTATGAAATATCGATTTCATGACAACAGTAGCCAATCATATCGACCACCACTGCAGTAACAGGTATCCAATAGTAGTATCTCATGAACTTTTATCAAATTGAAGTTGAAATGCCTACCTCAAAATGTGTATGTAGGCTAACTATGTATCATTATGGAGTTGTTTGATTATCTTAAAGGATAATTTTCACCACAAAATCATATTTATATATCATAATTTGATTTAGCACGACATACGTACAATAGCTCAATAGTGGAACATGGCCATTATTTATGCCATTACAGTATCGTATGAACTTTACAGTGATTTCACCCTGAGATCACATTGGTATGGATAGAAGGTTTAACAGAACTAACAGCATAATTACAGTATACGCCGTTTCTCACTAACTGTTGTCCAGCTGCAGACAGTTGTGTTATCCTCTATGCCGTTTTATTGGTTCACTGTCATACATTTTTCTTATTTAGGGTGTCCTGCTGAGAACAGCAGTCCAGAGTGTAGGAACCCTTTTAACGTCTTCCAGGGCTGCATGCGGTTCCTGACTCTGAATGGAAAACCTGTGGATCTTATCCTGGTGCAGCAAAGACTACTGGGAAATTACAGCCATCTGCAGATTGACATGTGTGGCATCATTGACAGGTCAGTCACAAGTTAACCCACACCTGAGCATGTCACTTCGTGACATGCTCCATATACGGCCAATATAGAATTCATTCCATTTGTTGATCTGACCTCATCTGACCTCATCTAACCCTGTACACTCAAGACACTGCCCCCGCTGCCACCCTTAGATCTCCATATATGAAGCTGTCCTGTTCTGACAATCCATATGTCGATCTGACCTCATCAAACCTTGTACACTCAAGATACGCTCCATATATGGCCAGACCTCATCAAACCCTGTACACGCAAGACACTGCCCCCAGACCTGTTGTTTCAGCGTGATCTTCTCGCCCTCAGGGTGTCTTACTAGTAATAATAATAATAATAATAATAGTAATGATAAACTTTATTTATATAGCACCTTTCATGACATAAAATGCAGGGCAAAGTGCTTTACAGAGAAGAGAAAAACTAAAACGTAAAATTTTATTAAAACACAGAGTAACATTAAGACAATAAAACAATAGCAAAGAACATACAATGGAAGCAAATCAGGCAAAACAGTGAGTACATTAATAAGAACACAGAGGTTTTAAAAACTCAACTAAAAGCAAGAGTGCTGCATTTTGGACAAGTTGTAGTCAGTTGGCATGAGGCCACGCGGCCAGGAGTTGTCATTTTCTGGTCAAACCCCCCCAATTTCAGGTCTAAATTTGGGACCTTGACTGCATTTGTAGTACAATCTTGCAGCGACCCCACATTGTTTCTTCAGGAACAATATTTCTAGTTGTAATATTTTAATTGTAATATAATATTATATATAATATCAAATATTACCTGACCTGTATTGACATGTATATGAACTGTTTGAGAGTGTAAAAGTGCTATATAGTATGCATTATTTTTTATTATGAATAAATAATAGTCATTACATCTACTTTCATTATAATATGATTTAGTTGATCTTATTGGTTTAAAAATATCACGGTGTACTGTATCAGTGTTGGGGTACTTAATTACATTGAACATTTAGCAGTATGAAATTGACAAAAAACAAAATAAAAATGTTAGGTATGATTTGGAAAGTATACATGACTTGAATGAATCTGCAGTCTGCACTGACCTAAAACTTTGCTCTATCCCTTCCAACTTATAGTTCATGCCATATGATGGTTTATGGTTTAACAGCATACAAAATTAAAGCCTTAAGTCAAATGTTCAAATCATAAACTTGACCTTATTTCAGACCATTTTACAAAGCACACAGGCTTCTCAGGTCAGTCAGGTCAAAGTGCCCACTCCTAGTACCCACTCTTCTGGTTTAAATTCATATTTACATACTACTACGCTACTACTAAGCAACAAAATCAACATGCTTATTTGACATACCATGTTAGCCTCTAGAGTTGCTTGATGAACAAGGACCTGTCTCAGCTTTTCTTTGGCGGAGGAGGAAGAAGGTTGACCTTTTCTACAAGTTCTATCTCACTACTAGAACTTTCTGACTGAGGTAGATGCCGTAGATACGATTGTCGGCAGCATCCATTTGTGTTTGTTGTGGACCGGAGAAGCACTAGTCTCGGTCCCAGCCAGGCTTACTCATCTGGGAGAAGCACGGAGTTGAAATGGTTGCTAAGATACGATACTGCATAGTGATTGGCTCTGCTGCATGCCTATGAATAGTAGTGACCAATGAGCTGAGCCTACCGCGTCTGTTCCCACAGCTCAGATAGCTGCCCCTTCTTATTGCTTGTGTGTGTGTCCGTATGTGAGCGAGTGACTGAGAATCACCTAAAGTGCTGTCATTCTTTGACGACCCCAAAATACGGGACTAAGTGCGTACTGTATCAGTTCATTATGGGACAGGTTTTAGTCACCAAATACGGTACGATCCCGTATTTTACGGGACTGTTGGGAACTCTAATCAATGTTTTTGCATTGTATAACGACAGATATGCTCTAATTTGTGCAATGTTTCTAAGATGAAAGAAGGCAGTCTTGGTAGCCTGATTAAAGGAGCATTCAGTGATTTGGCTGATTTGGAAAACCACCCAGTGGTAACAAAATGTGCACATGCACGCTCTACAGTGGGGGGAAGTGCAACAGGCCAACAGCATATGCACCAAGGCCCGCCCCCACTCGATCATGATTGGAGGAAGGCCCCTCTCATCCTGATTGGATGAAGGCTTTGCCACCCGCCACCAAAACTGAAACTAGGGTTTTTGTACCCCAGGGGCTCACTGGGGACAGGGAGGAACTCCTTATATGGTCAGCACACTCTATAGTAGGGAGGACTATCCAGAAAAAAAGAAAAAACTAGAAAAAGTGCCCTTCTGGGCACAGGTCTCCACCAGGAGGATAGGACTGTGTGAGATGTTTGGCAAAATGTTTAGTAGTAATATAAACATGTTTGCCTTGTATGGCAATTGGATGATTTGAGGCATTTTGTTCCAATCAACCTGTTTTGCAAAAATCAACCTGTTGGTGGCGCTATAACAGGCCAATGTGAAAAGGGTGGGATATATTCCTCAGCCTAGTAAGAAAATGTGTGAAAGATTTCACGTAAATTGCATGCTGTGTTCATGATTTGAGGCTTTTGTTCAAAACGGGGCAATCTTGCAAACTGTGAAAGGCAATTATAGCCAATTAGGGTGGAATATGAAATATCGGACAGATCCGACTTGAGCACATGACCATAGAGATACTGTGTAACGATTTGTGAGATTTTTGGACAGAATCTGGAGGAGTAATATCCAAAAATGTGTTTTACAAAAGTCGGCCTCCTGGTGGCGCTATAAAAGGCAGATGCGGAAAATGCAGGTCAAAGGTTTGTCCTTGGCCTCTAGGGAGTGTGCATGCAACGTTTCACGCAGATCGGTGCAGTTTTAGGTAACAGATGTGAAAAGCTGCCTCATGGTGGCGCTATAACAGGCCGTTCTGGAAAATGCGGGGCAGAGGTTCATCGTTGGCATCTAGGGAGTGTGTGTGCAAAGTTTGGCATCGACCGGGTTAACGGTGCCGGAGATTAGCTGGTAACGGACGGACGGAAGGACACACGGACGGACACACACACGGACGGACACACACACGGACGGAGTGCAAAACATACTCTCTCACCATGCCTTCGGCCTGGTGGAGACAACAAGTGATATTTGAATTAAGTCAAATCACTGAATATACCTTTAATGTGAGTTGTCTTTGTGATCTTAAATATTGTTAACATATGTACCTTATGTGTATCTATGTACAGTTGTTTGCTTGTCCACAGCTGCTCAGATTATTATACAGTATGTTATTTAATATTTCAACAAATGCTTGTTACGGAATTCATAGGAAACCCGAACGCAGAACACCAGCAGGAGATAAGGTGAGGTTTAAGAAGTTTTCTTTGCAGAGGATGAATGGGAGTTGAGGAGCGATGGCGAATGACAGGCACTGGCAGGCAAGCGAGCAGGCAGGCAGGCAGGCAGGCAGGCAGGCAGGCAGACGAGCAAAGGAAAGACCATTAGTACAAGCTTTACTAATCAGTAAACTCAGGAGGTCTGAAGCGTGTCACTAGCAGTGGAGCCGAAACAACGATCTGATGATGAGTGGGCGAAGAGCTGTGGTTTATGTGCTGCAGAGGTGATGGATGACATGCTGGCTGAGGGAGGTGAGAAGCTGATTGCAGGCAGGTGTGCAGGATCCAGGTGAGAGAGTGGCAGGACAGGAAGGAACATACACGCACATCCACGCACGCACACGGACACACTCACACACAGAAGCCAAATTACGAGTCACCGGTCTAAGTAATATAGTGTCCTGCTTGTTAAAACTGGAAGAGATAGTGAAATGTGCTACCTATGAAAACAGTGATCATAGCAACTATATTGCCAGTTGAGAAATGTTACTGTTGGACATTTCTGCAAACCACTGACAGGTTGCATGTCAACATTTACGTTTATGGTTCGGTACATTGCATGTCAACGTTTTTTGTGATTTAAAAAAAAAAAGTCCAGCGCTTTCCCAAAGAACGTTTTCTCTGGGAACCAGGCTGGATCAAAGCTGATAAAGCAGTTTATTTGGCAGTTTTTCAGTCCTAAACTCTATTAGGTTTCTATTTCAACGCTGTCTTTATTTTTTATAAATAATAGCCTACTCCCCCATCTGTATTCCTCTGCCCTTTTTCCTTAAATTGCACACTCAATATAAATATTTGCACATGTGATAGGACTTACAAATTAAATAATTTTGATTATTTTATCCATTTGTAACTAACAGTTTATAAATGTAACCAAATGGCCAGTTGTGTGCGGTGTAGTTTCAGTATTATGTATAGATCACAGGTTCCTTGTGTAAAACAGATCGTATCTCTCTCCTCTGTGATGAGGCTACAGTATACATCTCTGCCTTGCCACACGGAATGGAAAAGATGCGAGAGCCCTCCCTGAAGATGTGTGTTGTACTGTGCTGTGAAAAGCCTGCTAATAAGAGGCACACTTGAGATCATGAATCCCACCGGTGGCTGCCTTGTGGACAGAAGAGCTAATGTGAGTCAAGGGCTTTCCAGTGAATATCGGCTGCTCAGTTGCCACCAGCATTCTGAGCTTTAGCTTGCAAGTACTACCAGCTTGTATCCACTTGAGAGTGGATCGCTTTCAGCCTCCAACACGCATGAAGACATAAAGCCAATTGGCTTTTTCTTTGTGTGTATGTGTGTGGGGGTGGGGGGGGGGTGTTGAGGGGTGTTGAGGGGTGGAGAAATAAAACATGATCACAATAACACCCCAATCCTGAGAAGGTCCCAGGGGTTGATATTTGTAAAGTCTCTGAGATATATCAACACAGGATTTATTGTGTCTGGTCAGAATGAATGGTTGCTGTCCAAGGTTCTGAAATCCTTTCTCAGGCTGATGGCATGGGTTAGTTGCTGTCCAGGTGCTGAAATCACTTCTCTGATATCATGGCTGACAACAGGTATTCAGAAAGTATTGTGTGTGTGTGACATATGTGCGGACCTGACGTAGCCCATATTTTGTTGCACATTTTGGACATTTTGTGTGTGTGCGTGCGTGCGTGCGTGCGTGCATTACTTTCTGTCTGCCTTCTGTATGGTAAAATCATTTAACTCTGACAATGTAAAAAAAGAAAGAAAAAAAACCCTAACCCACTGTCAGAGTTATATTCCCATGGAGGATTTTACAGTGTGTCTGTGAATAGTGTGTGTTTTGAAGTGAGACTAATGCAGCTTGGCTCTGTGTTATTAGTAGGAAAGGACCTGCCTTGTGTCACCTTTCAGACAGGCACGCACGCACGCACGCACGCACGCACGCACGCACGCACGGGTTGTCCTTCATGGTGCCATTGTTATTTTCTGTCCTTTTGTGTGCGTGCTCACATGTGCGTGTCTAGGAGCGGGTGCAGACATAAAGGAAGGATAAAAATACATACCTTTACCCCCATTCTGTTGCCACCTCTATTGTCTTTCTTTGTCTCCTTGTATTTATCTTTCACCTTTTACCTCTCTCTCTCTCTCTCTCTTTCTCTCTCTCTCTCTCTCTCTCTCTCTCTCTCTCTCTCTCTCTCTCTCTCTCTCTCTCTCTCTCTCTCTCTCTCTCTCTTTCTTTCTCTTTCTCTTTCTCTCGTGCTGAATGTAAAGGTTTCAGAGGACTTTGCAGTATATAGTGTAGCTTTCCCAGTAATGGTGTAGCCCACAAGCAATGGCATATGCTGTCAGTTTAGCCAGAGGCAGCAATAAAACCTGGAGAGATTGGATATAAGCGCTATGATCCACACCGCGAGTCAGCAACCTGTTAGTTAAGCTTGGCCCTCATGAGAGATTTACAGTGGACTGTGTTAGTTAAGAGTTAAGCTTGCAACTCTCCTGCCTTGTACTGTAAGCCAGGCACCCTAGAGATTTATAGTGGAACAAGCACTCTGATACAGGCTACAACATCATAACACTGTTTGTATCATTCTATATGTCTCTCTCTCTCTCTCTCTGTCTCTCTCTCTCTCTCTCTCTCTCTCTCTCTCTCTCTCTCTCTTTCTCTCTCTCTCTCTCCCTCTCTCTCTCTCTCCCTCCCTCTCCCTCTCTATTTATTTTCATTCCAACTTTTTTTTTAAATTCCATACACCTATGCCTCTAAATTTCATTTTATCCAGATCTACATGCTGGCCTTGTTCTTTTCCTTAGAAATCAAACATTTAAATGTGAAACTGAAACTGTTTATCCACAGTGATTTACAGTAAAATGATGACAACAGCAGATGAGATTGCTATCTCAAGCAGACAATATAGTTCAAGCAATGGTCAAAGTCAAAGTCCATCTACAGAGATGCAGCCAATATTCCTCTGATCCTTCTGAGAGCCACTCCATCTCTCAGTGAAAGCAGCAATATGAGGGATGCATATGTTGATCTCAACTGAGCTCAGCTGTTTTTTGGACTGCTGACTCTCCCTTTCACAGTCTCACATTATGCATTTCACAATAGAAGCTATCCATCAACAGATAAATAGCATGCAGATCTTCAGTACATCCTAGGACTCATTTTAACAAATAAAACATTATTTTAATCAATTATTTCTAATATAACCATGCAGCACATCTGCAGTGGATGGGGAGCAGTGGCGGTTAGAATGTTCCACGGGCCCTGAGGCGAGATTGACAGCCCAGGCCTCCCTTACTACCCCCCCCCCCCCCCTCAGTTGCAGCATACCTGAGGCAATGAATATACGCTCCCTTACTACCCCCGCTCCCTTACTTACCGCTCCCTTACTACCCCCCCTCAGTTCCCTTACTCCCTTACTCCCGCTCCCTTACTTACCGCTCCCTTACTACCCCCCCTCAGTTCCCTTACTCCCTTACTCCCGCTCCCTTACTTACCGCTCCCTTACTACCCCCCCTCAGTTCCCTTACTCCCGCTCCCTTACTTACCGCTCCCTTACTACCCCCCCCTCAGTTCCCTTACTCCCTTACTCCCGCTCCCTTACTTACCGCTCCTTTACTACCCCCCCCTCAGTTGCAGCATACCTGAGGCAATGAATATACACAATGAATATACACAATGAATATACACAATCGAAAATCACGCTACATGTCGAAATGTCCATAACCATTCCTAACGGAGCTAATCAAATACTGGAGGGTGTTTACTCCATCTATCTTGCCCTCTTTTGAAAGTGCCCATGGTAATTTTATGTCTTGTTGTGACTGTTCAAAGAATCAAAACTCAACTTTAGCAGGCGATTGCAGAGCAGGGCTAACAGCCACACCGGACAGACCGGCCAGAGTAAATCCGTCTGTAGCCTACTCTAACGTGCAGCCAGCCAGTAAGCAGCCCAGTTTAAACACTCTATTTCCTGCCTGCGCCATGAAGGGCCCTTCACAATAAAGCGTCTCCCTTTACCTCCCAATGAACAACATTTTACACTGCGCTTATTATTGACAGGAAATGTAGTCTTAGTCGCGGTATTAAACAGCGTGTGTTAGAGAGAGAGAGAGAGAATACAGTTTACTACCACGCATCGGAGCGGCCGGCCGGGCCCTCCCCCCCGCGGGCCCCGAGGCTACTGCCTCTACGATATCACCGCACCTGATGGGGAGGTTTCCCTACGGTAATCTACTAGTATTTGAAGTCTCCGAAACTAACACTATCCCTAACCCTAACCTCTTAAGTTCCGGCCACGTAGGTCGCTAACCCTAACCTCAGTCTTAACCGGCCACGCCTCAGTCTTAACCGGCCACGTAGGTTGCTAACCCTAACCTCAGTATTAACCGGCCACGTAGGTCACGTAGTTATTTAAAGCAGACGGCACCCAGGTTTGGACACTACTGCTATTACCTGTCTGTCCTTGCGATATTGAGACAATTTGGACAAAACAAGTTTGGACTGTAGCGGATAAAGAAATATTCTATGTTCTCTGGTCTATGTTAGAAGGAGGATCCTTGCATGTATTCCATTGTATTACCGTGTAAAAAAACTCTGTTTGAAATTAGTTTAGTGCTGTGTTGAATATTATGTTCTACAAGGTTCACTGAAAGTTAACATTTCAAACAATGCTTTCTGTGCACATTTCAGAACACACCTTCTCTCAATGTGTAAAGAGGAGAATGGAAGTCTTGTTATGTTCACTTACAGCTGTTTTATTCATACATTGCCAAAGGCGTTCCTGAAGAATCCTCTTCACACATGCACACTTCACACTTCACACTAGAAAGTTTGTTTTAACAACAAATAAACTATCTGTCTCTGTCTCCCCCCTCTCTCTCTCTCTCTCTCTCTCTCTCTCTCTCTCTCTCTCTCTCTCTCTCTCTCAGGTGCTCGCCCAGTCATTGTGAGCATGGAAGCAGATGTATTCAATCATGGAGCACTTTCCACTGTAACTGTTCCAACAGTGGCTACAGAGGAGCCACCTGCCACTCCTGTAAGTGTAAGCAACCGGAGCCAAGATTAAGACCTGGTTGTCTGTATATTGGCTCAGCTGGCTCAGTTCAAAGATTATTTATATTTACTGAGTAAAGGTCCATGTGTCTAAACTGAATGTTGCTAATATACTGTAGCTTTGAGCATTTTAACTAAAAGAAAAATATTATATATATCCTGTTTCACAACTTGAGCTGAGAGAGAGAGAGCTAGGGAGAGGGAGGAAGACATGCGGCAAGATGCGGGGACTGGTTCCCAATGTGGGGTGAGGGACCCTCAGTGGTCCTTGCGGGTGTCCCAGCTTGATGGTCAGCTTGAGGGTTTTTTTTACAGCAGGGGTTCTCAACGTTTTTGGCTGGGGACCCCCGGAAATGCTTTGGCCATGTCTTGCAATTTAGGCATAAATTAATCCAGAGCGATTTACAGTAAGCAAGAATAAATAAAAAAAATAGTAATACACTATACAAAGAATTGTCATCATGAAACATACGTAAGCTAAGAACCTAACTGTGGAATATCTATATAATGAAACTATGCATATATACTATATAGTGCTATGTCTACATCAAAATGCTATCTGAGTTAGATAAGTTGAGCCTTTGCATACGCCTGTAAGGTTGTCAGGCTAGGGCAAGTGCTACGGGCTAGCATGGGTGAGTGCAATTAAAGAACTCTATGTGCTTGTATTGAATCAAGCCACACAGTCCTGTGGTGAAATCATTACTCAGATCTTTAATGGCAACTTAGTGCTTGTCAAATCCATAAAACACAAGAGAGGTTCCCCCCACACACACCATAACAAGGGAATGTCTTGGAATGTACTGTACAATAGGAATGTACAATAGTGTAGGAATTTCTCTTAAACTTGAAATGGATCGATTTTTTGCAGCCTGATAATCCACCGAGGATCATTACCACTGACTTAGTAAAACACAGGAAAATTGTTCCATTTAGTTATATTTATACATTCCGAGTTAACCATTTTGAGTTACCACTTCAACTATATTTTATACTTAGTCATTCAATGGTGCTGCGATGATGTTACTGTTGATTTCCCTGAGCTTGATTAACTTGTCTCCTCAGCTGTGTATGAGCCATCATGTGAGGCCTATAAACATAAAGGCAACACGTCGGGGCATTACTACATCGATGTGGATGGCAGTGGACCAATCAAACCCCAGCGTATCTACTGCAATATGACAAGTAAGTTGTGTGTGTGCGCGTGCGCGTGTGCGTGTGCGTGTGCGTGTGCGTGTGCGTGTGTGTGTGTGTGTGTGTGTGTGTGTGTGTGTGTGTGTGTGTGTGTGTGTGTGTGTGTGTGTGTGTGTGTGTGTGCGTGCGTGCGTGCGTGCGTGCGTGCGTGCGTGCGTGCGTGCGTGCGTGCGTGCGTGCGTGCGTGCGTGCGTGCGTGCGTGCGTGCGTGCGTGCGTGCGTGTGTGTGCGCACACACACACCTCCACCCTGTAGCAATTACATGTTCACACAGTCACATTCAGTAACTCAGTGACTTTGATTGGGGGCCAGACTATTATTAAATCTGTTCCAAAAACAGATTTCTCATTTGACCGCATCAAGAAAGACTCGTTGTCAGGAGAAGTCTGAGATAATTTGTTAGAACTGAACTGACATGCCTCCCCCTTGTTTCCCACAATTTATAATTTAGCAGACACTCTTAATCCAGAACGATTTACAGTAAGCAAGAACAAAAACATGGTAATACATCATATACATAATAATAGTCATCATGAATCATACGTAAGTTAAGAACCTAACTGTGGAATATCTATATATTGAAACTGCGTATATACTATAGAGGGCTATGTCTACATGAAATGCTATTTAAGTTACATACGTTGAGCTAGCTCCGTTTGGAACCTCTATATCTATGCTGCTACGCTTTAGCTCCGAGATGACTCTGAGGTTCCGTGTCAGGATATCCCTGCACAGGTCGAAACGGGCTCTAACTGGGTCGAGCCCGTCCACAAACAGTGGCGAAACAGTATCAAACGTAAACGTAAACGTTTCCAAAAGTAAATGTATCAGAACCGAGATACAGTTGATACATTTTAGGCCGGCAGTTAACATTTTTAGTCCGGCGTCAAACAACTTCTTAAATCAGGCTTAAAATAAAAATGTAGTCCAGTCAACCACCGTTCGCATGCGCAGTACTGCTTCCGTAAGATTGCATTGGGAAAACATGGTACTGGCTGACAAACAACTGCTTTGTAAGCGCTTGTTTTACCCCAGACTTAAAATGTTACGTGCCGGCCTTAAGTTTATCAACTGTATCTCGGTTCTGATACCTTTACTTTTTGAAAAGAGTACTGTTTGATACTGTTCGTGGATGGGCTCGACCCAGCTAGAGCCCATTTCATCCTGTGCAGGGATATCCTGACACGGAACCTCATCTCGGAGCTAAAGCGTAGCAGCGTAGATATTGAGATTCCAAACGGAGCTAACGCTGAGCCTTTGCATACGCCTGTAAGGCTACGGCAAGTGCTACGGCAAGTGCTACGGCAAGTGCTACGGGCTAAGATGGAGTCTGAAGAGGTGGGTTTTCAGACTACGGCGGAAGATTGGGAGTGAGTCTGTAGTTCTGATTGCAATGGGAAGTGCATTCCATAGTTTTGGAGCCAGAAGGGAGAAGAGTTTGGGACGTGTGGAGCATTTCCCCACATCATTTAGCATCATTAACATTTGCATAATTGTGAATACTGAATATCATTTTTTCTCATGTTCTCACTTACATTCAGTAATCTCTCTCTCTCTCTCTCTCTGTCTGACGTTACCCCTCAGATGAAAAGACATGGATGGTGATCCAGCATAACAACACAGAGCTGACGAGAGTACGAGCGTTCCCCGGGAGAAATCAGCATGAAGTCCACTTTGACTACTCGTCTGAGGAGGAGCAGCTTGCAGCCATCATCAGCCAATCGGAGCACTGTGAACAGGAACTGTCCTACCACTGCAGGAAGTCCCGTCTCCTCAACACACCAGGTAAGACATAGATATATATAAGAAAGCTAGATGGCTCACCCGCGCTGCTGGCCAATGAGAGCGA